>NC_044016.1:6100238-6400714 GCF_900496995.4 Aquila chrysaetos chrysaetos
CAGAGCTGAGAAATATTTCAGAAAGGAAACTTGATTAGATAAATGATCAGTGCTCCTTGTTGTGGCATTTTATACAAGCAGTTCACAGTTTTCTGAAACCAGCTGATTACAGAGGAGCTAGACTGGCTTTTTACCAAGTTATGACCCAGGCAGAAATATTTAGCTCTTCTAAATGAGTGTAAGCAATGCTGATCTCTTAGCTAAACCCGGGGTCCTATAGACAGGAAGCATTTTGCAGATTTTTGGCAACCGAGGAAAAAGAGCATACAAAGTTTCTGGGACCTGACATGTCTGTGTCTGAAGGCAACTGAGAATGAGAGTGAGCCTGTAAGGAGAGCGATGAGGACAGGTCTGTCCAGTGTAACAGGAAACCTCCTCATCAAGAGGCAAGGGAGATGAATTATGGGGTAGTGTAGTCTCCACTGTCACCACTCATTTCTTGTACTTAATGAATTACTGGAATTAGTCACATAATGGGTCCTCAAAGACCTGAAAAAACATCCTGCTGCTCACCTGGGCAGAACTGCAGAGCATCTGAACAAATGTATGTCTGGCCTTTGCCTGACAAAAAGAGCCAGTGTGGGTACAAGCAAAGCAAAGTCTGTCTTCAGCCTCTGAAGGCTGAGAAAGCAAGGTCTCAACTGTTTGTGTCCATCAAAATCAGATGCTATTTAGATTTTGGATAAATTATAGGGACTAGGTGGGTCAGTAACTTGACATGTTTCAACTCCATGTGCAGTTTCACTGCTTTTTAACAGAACGCAGGATGCTGTACAAAATCGTCATTTCAAAGACAGATTTGTTTCAGAGACAGGTGATATCTGTGGAAGGGGCCTATAGATCTGTGCAGCCTGAATCTACCACAATGCATGCACAAAACAGTGGAAATGTCATTTTCTTCTGTAGCCCATTAGCACAATGCTACTGAGAGTGTCATTGGCTACTCTGTCCCTTTTAGCCCTCTGGCTCTTCTTTTTTGCTTTTTTTTATTCATTTTCAAGAACACAGACTGGGAGCCATATCCAGACTCTCTAGCTGGTATCTTGTGCTGCCCAATACGTATTTTGGCAGCTCTGCTGGGCCAGAGGATACCTAGACTGCTGGCACAGGTCGGGCAGGTATCTGCCACCCCAGGGGTGTGGTCATCTGCCATGGGGCCAGAGCAGCGTGGTGATCTTAGTCAGGATTCACAGCTTGGTTTCAAGCCTATGGGGAGACAAGATGTGTTGGAGATTAGAGCTTTGGATGGGGAAACTGCCAGCATTAACTAAACTCCTTCTCCATAATGCTACAGCTTGGGACTGGCACATAGAGATCTCAGAGCATGAACTTTCCAACTCTCTCTGCTGGTTCCTGCTCTTGAACGTTTCCAGTGTTGCAGCTGGTGCTTCATTCCTTTGGCAGCAAACTGTTTTACAAGAGGCATCCACGCAGGCAGGATGCTTAACAGCCACACTACACCACATGGGGGAAAGATGATGCTTGGGAACTCAGGTGGGGGAACAAGCTTCTGGGCAGCATCCACACAAAAAAGTAGCAAGGTAGCCCAAGAAGGAGTTTGCCATAATTTTTCATGAACTGTGCCCAAAGCTGACCAAATGGCTGTGGGATTAGCCTGGGATCTGGGAGACCTGCAGTCTGCTTTTTGCTTGGATGTGATTTCTTACTCTTCTTGGCAGGTAGCAGAAATCAAGAATGGACCACAGCTGCCCATTCGGCGAGTGCTCATCCATCTCCAACTTACTGGACTGAGCGTTTCAAAGGAAGGCCCCACAGTCAGACCGAGGATCACCTTTTCCCCATGTTACGTCTTCTCATGACCATCATTAATTAGGTATGAGCTTAATCTCCAAAGCTCAATGTTTTATGTCACTTTTAACATTTGCAGTTAGGAGAAGTCTAAATAATTTCTTTCAGCATTACTTTGCCACAACATCTGCTGTTGGCTGTAGACTCTGGTTTAATTAACCTGCCATGAGAACAAATTTCCTTTTACCCTTTTTTAATTTCCCACTCCCTGATTTCATCAAATAGTCATTTGTGTCTCAGTTGCCACATGGGGACTGTAAAACAGGGATAATGGCACAGTCCTTCCTCTACGGGGCTAATGTCAGAGTGAATATCCTCAGAGCCTGGCAAGCACCCAGTTACTAACTATGGCAAATACTGTAGCTGCACTCAGCTCTCTGCCACTGACTTCAGACTGTGAACTTCCCCAGACTCAGGATGTGTAAGTCACACCACTGTTATGTTACCACTGAATTTACTGAGAGAAGGCTGCTCAGTTAAGCTCCCAGTGAGTCTGAAATGCTACTTCTCCTCTATCACCCCCTCCTTCCTTGCTTCTTCCCCACATCTATTTTCCCAGGCATCTGGAAAGCTGAAAAAACAGGTTTATTTAAGGAAGCTTTCTAAAGAATGGAGGGAAGCATCAGAGCTGCTTCCTAGAGACCTCTTTGCTGGTCTGTAATGCCAAATTGCTCAGGAGGGCTGAGAAAGAAGTCAGCTCTGGGCACCAAAACTTCACCTCTGCCCTGTGGGAACACTCTAAATTCAGTTTAAGAGATTGCATATATTAATTATCATCCAGGAGAGAGGAGCCATGGGAGGTTATTAAGCTATTCAAAACATTTTTTAGAACCCCCAGACAGGAAGGTAAGACCTCTGATTTATTCAGTGGAAAGAAAAGACAATATGACACTCAGCTAGATGTGGGGTGCATGATCTTGCATCCCTTTCCCATTGGTGTAGTCTCACTGATGTCAGTTGGAAGATCACTTGCATAAGCAAGGAAATCACAGCCAAGCCATAGCAGTTGTTGCCTGTAGCCTATTGCCTAAACGCAAACAGGGTCATACCAGCCATACTGATTATGTGCAGTGGCATGAAAGAACTGGATCATCAATATAGACAGGATAACCTAGCACTGCATGGGTTTTTGTTACAAAACTCTCAAGCTATCCGATATCAAAGGCCAGATAATGTAACATCTACCCCAGCAACAAATCCAGACTTGAGCAGGGACCGTTCTGACTCCCCTACAGGCTATAAGCAATAATGTTCCCTATATACGCTGAACATTTTCTCACCCTTTATGAGATGCTTAGTGGGGTGGAAATCTTGTAGGAAGGCATCTCAAGCATGTGTCAGAAATGGAGCCCAAAGCAACGCAGTCTGGAAGATTTAGTGCTCAGGGTACTGTCAGCACAATGTGAAGGGAAGCATTTGGTCCTGTGACACTCACGAGATATCTTATGGCTTCCTGGTACCAGGAGTTTGATCCACTTCCCTCTGGCTTGCAGAGGAATCTAATGCAAAATGGCCCAGAAAGGAAAAGACAGTTCTCTGTGGTGCCCTGAAGTCACAAGCCAGGCACCTGAATGCTTGAGTTTCACATCATGAGATACTCAAAACTGTCAGAGCTGGGGTTTCTTGGGTTGCTCTTTTTTTCTTTGCTGTTTTGGGGGTTTTGCCTCTGGAGGTCAGAAATAGCTGGGGGCATCCTAAAGGTAAGTGAGATTCCTATATAATCACATGACTCCAGAAACAGAGGCTTTAAGAAAAATGCCAAATATACTGACATTCATGACGAAGCCTGCAAATCAGACCCTGTGATTAGATCCCCTTCCTCACCTACACTCCTGTCCGCAGCACAGCAAGCTATGGGAGTCTATGGTTGCATGTGTCATATGGGTTTTTCCTGGCAAGCACCTCATTGTAAGCACCAGCAGCCAGTTTGGCATCTCAGTGTCAGTATTTGGAGATAAACAAAACTTATCTCTAAGGATTTTGGTGCTGTAACCCATGACTTCTGCTCTGGTAACAGAGAGGAAAAACAATCCATTGGTCTCACATGTCCGTGCAGCACTTGTCATCCAACAAGATCCCAAAAGTCAGTGGTCCACTGAGGTGGAAATATTATTAGAAAAGGATGTAGACAGCCTGTATGGGATCACAAAAATCTTTCCCTCTTTAACTGCCCCTGCTCCTGCTGCAGCCTCTGGTAAAACCCAGCAGCCAAATACCAGGGCTCTTGAAATACCGGATTTACTTAAAGGGATGGTCCCCCAGGAAAGTGGCCTTGCGGATGCTGCCGCCAGAGCATTCTCTGTTTTGTAACAAAACTCAGCACCCTCGGCGCTGTTTGTATTACCAAGGGCCCTGCGTGAGCACTAACTCACTGGACTCCCACTGCCCTGGGAGAGGGGAAGGGATGTGTTGTGATCCACACTTGGGAAACAAAGACACAGAGCGACGCAGGTCCGTCGAGATTAATAGATTTATGAAAGGGATTAACGTGATTTGGCAACTCTAACACCAAAATTGGGATGATGGTTGGCCTACAGAGGAAATTACATTGCAGTAAAAAGAATCATAACAACGTCATTATTTTTGTGTAGACATTCCTGTTTCAAAGCAAGAATCAGGCTGGTTATAACCATACAAACTCCTGTACATATTCTCAAGTAAGGTTGAAAAGGTAAAGCACCCAGAGCTTTGAGCCTGATCCTTTCAAGCAGTTTGAGCTCATTCATACAGAGGAACCACCTACCCTTTTTAAAAAAGAAAATCCACTAAACCCCATTTTGTATAGTATTAATTCAGTGGTTTGCATTCACAACCAAAAAAAATTGGGCTGAACTTTGAACAGCCATTTGTTACTGTCATTTTCTTTGCTTGTTTTCATGCTTGCGTGCCTGTGAATGTCGGTGTATGGTTCTGTAGACTACTTCATGATTTCTTACAGATCCCCTGCTGGTCTCTAGGCTGCAGGTTGTGGAACAGCGCTTTGGTATTTAAACAGGGCTGCCTTTCTTTAGAAGTGAAAATGGCCCCAGCCAAGGAAACATGAACAAGAAGCCATTTCTCTTTTGCTCAAACCCTATAAATAAATACCATATAAACAAAAGAGTATTTTCAGAGAAACTGGACAAATTCTTGGAAGAAAAATTCCCCCAGGATGATGGCATGCAGGAAATCCCTGAGCCACAAATCTTGGGAAGCTGGGAAATATTTGGGAGAGCAAGTACTGCTTGCTTGACCTTTCTTATGTCAGCTCCTGGCTGACGTGTAATTTGCTTTTCCCTTGGAAAACCTTGGATGGAGCAGGGTGGCAGTAGGTTTGTTGAAATGGGTGAACGCAACTCCACACTTCACTGCTAGTCACCTTCAAGCCGGGCAAAGCCCCTGGCAGGCGTGCCGGGCAGCATGGGGAGCAACCACCTCTGGCTCCCGCTCAGATCATCTGGATGAGCTCTCCCGGGTCTTTCACTTTCCTCCAGCGTGACACTAAATGCGCTGATCTGCCTCTGCACCGCTGGCGTCTGGTTCAAGAACTTCTGTAAGAAGCAATTAGAAATAACGAAGACCCGCTGTGTCGAGCGCCTGTATCTGACTGCGTGTACGCAGCACCATCTAGTGCTTTACGGAGATTTTTTTTTTCCTCCATGCCCAAATGTGTAGTGATGTATTCAGGATACATCCTTTCATCCCCGGCACACTGCTAGTCTGCAGGCTGTTGGAGGGCTCACCGTGAAGGCAAACGCTGCGTACGTTCATAGCAAACGTGTGACAACCTGGGAGATGGAAAGTACAAGGTCGGAGGTGCCTTAACACCTCAGGCCATACAGGTTTGCTAAGATGCCGGTGCGCAGCTCCGACTGATGCCTGCGCGGTGTCTGAAGCCCACCCGGGACTGAACATCCTGCTTCAGCTGGAGCCTAATTCCAGAGTCAGTATAAAACTAACGACAAATACGGAGCAACGGTTTAGCGTAACTTCAGTGCCCCCCTCTTCCTTTCTCCAGCGAAGCTGCAGAACCAACGCAACTCCCTCTGCTGATACGAGAGGCTATTGCCTCCTGTAAAAGAGAAAAAGCCGAGATTTAACTCGCCGAAGAGCTCTTTTTTGCTGCCTTCAGCCCCCACACTGTGGAAGGAACTCCTGCCTGGGGGTGAAACCATCTGGCCCGTGTTTGGCTGAGGGATAGCTGCTAAGCACGCCTTCTCCCACCGCCTGGGCAGCCTGCCTTCGGCGGGCTCGGCCCCGGCCGGAGCGGCTACTTCAGGCACCGGCGTGTCTGGACACAAAACGCCCACGGGCAGACAGACACAGACAGCGGGACAGGAGGCGGTGTTAATTAAACGTTTGCTCGGCGTTAATTAAAGCCCTTTCCTCGGCTCCAGGAGCTCGTGGCCGTCCGTGCAGCTGTACGGGATGACCTGCCGGGCCCGCAGAGCTCACGCCGAGGGGCGCGGCGGGAGCGGCACCGGGAGAAGCCGGTTACCGTTCCGCACCCCCCTGTTCTTGTTACCGAGTTAACTTCTCTCGGGACCTTCTGTGGGGAAGGGGACACTCGTACGGGCCGGGGAACCAACCGGCCGCCCCCTCCCCTCCCGGGCCGCTGCCGGGACGGGAGGCGAAGGGCCGCGGCGGGGACAGGGACCGGGACCGGGACGGGGACCGGCCTCTCCCGGGTGCCCCCGGGCAGCGAGACCCCGCCGCCACGTGACCCGCCGCCTCTCTCCCCACCCCCCCATTGATACACTGTAGCAAACCGGAACGTTCCAGGCGCCGCCAGGCGCGCCGAATCGATGCCCGAGCGGCAGATCCGGCCGGCTGTTGAGGCGGGGGTGGGCGCTCGGCGCTCGGCTAGCGCTCCCGCGGACGGGCGGGCGGGAGGGAGCGGGGAGCGCGGGGCGGTGGGTGCGCGGCGTGGGGCGGCTCCGCGGCGGCGATGGCGGAGCCGGCGGAGAAGCTGTACCGGGCGGAGTACGCCAAGAGCGGCCGCGCTTCCTGCAAGAAATGCGGCGAGAGCATCGCCAAGGACTCGCTGCGCCTGGCCCTCATGGTGCAGGTACCGCGTGGCGGGGCCCGGGCCGGCAGGGGGGCGGGCTGACCGCTCGGCTCCGCGCCGGGGCCAGGCCGGGGCTCCGCTCCCCGCGCCCGCCGCGGCGGTCCGGAGCCGCTCGGCCGGGCCTCCTTCCGCCGCCGCGGGGGCTGAGCGCAACCTATTTTTAGCAGAGGTGCCTTGGCCCGCCGCTGCCCGCGGTCTCCGCTGCAGCGCCGGACCCCGCGGCACCCCTGCCCGCCGCCCTCCCGCCCCCGGGGCGGTCGGATGGGAGCTGCCGCCGTCGATAGCCGGGGCTGTAAAGGCGTCTGGAGGTGAAGCGGTGCAAAGTTCACTGCTAAGTGCCTTAGCGGAGGATTGCAGAGGCGGAGGGGTCGGCTCGGGGGCGCTGGCAGAGGCTCTTTGTTGTCCTGCGGCGAGCAGGGAGCGGGAGGTGGGCGTAGGGGGGAGGCGTGTTTTGTGGCTTGACTTTTCTGTGCGCTGAGAAGCGTCTGTCACTTGGCGTGTTTTGTGTCGGGTCCGGGAAATCTCCGTTTGGTGCGTGCTTTGCATACGAGACGGAAAAACCGAGACCCGAAACACGTTAGAGGTCGTGCGCAGTCCAGCGTTTTCCCCTCCGTTTCCCCTTACAGCACGGGGAGCTGTAGGGTTAGCGGTCAGGCTTGGGCTGCCAGCAGTAGAGGGGTGTTTTTACAGAGCTGACTGGTACATTGCAGACGTGAAACAGAGAGCTGAACCGCAATTAGCAAACTGAACGCGGAGGCATGTTTTGCTGTCAGCTGTCCTCAGGTTATTTGCCTTTTGGGGAAAAGGCTTGCTCGGCTTCCTTTCAAAATGAAGAGGAGGGCCCCAACTGGTGTTGGGAGGGCTGGGGATTTAGCACAGACCTGTACTGCTGTTTTGGCACCCTGTCGTGGGAGGATGGAGGGGTGGAATCGGTCTCTCTGCAGGGGAGGCAAACGCGGCTCTCCCGGGAGGTGGGGGTTTGCTCGGGAAGGGCGGAGAGCTGCCTGCCCAGGCTGTGGGCCTTGGCCTCTCTCTAAGCAAGGGAGATGAAAAGGCACCTGCAGCGTTCTGGCGGACAGCGGGCTGTTGCTGCGTCTTGTGAAAGATAAGCAAATGCGTGGATGTATATTTATGGAAGACTAGCGAGGACGTGGGGTGCTAGACGCAGAGCAGAGCAGATGCTAGAGCAGAGCCCTGCAGATGGGTGCTGTGGTTCCCAGCCGCTTGAGGAGCAATTTCTGGACCACGCTGCGCAGCCGAGAGTGGCTTGTGCCCCTGGGAGAGGCTGCGCCTGAGAGGGGCGAGGAAGAGCCCAGTCGCCCTTAGCCCGGGCTGCCGGGGCGGGGGGCTTGGCTCCCCCTGAGGGGATGCCTGGCTGCCGGGGCAGGGCTGGCAGGTCTGCCCAGGTTGGAGGCAGGGGTTGGTTCCCCGGAGGGGAAATACCTGCCTCTGCTTTTGTTCCCCGGAGCCTCCCTCCCCTGGGAACGATGTTTTTAACCGTGCTGTGCCAAGCTGCAGCGTTTGCTCGCACGTGTTCCTGCTGCCTTTTTCTTTTGTTTCTCCTGCTGCCCTCAGTCGCTCGCTGGAGGTGTCTGCTCTCCTCCGCTCCTCCTCCTCTGCTCCGGCTGCTGCTTCTCCGGTATCCCTCACGTTTATTATCCTTTGCTG
Organism: Aquila chrysaetos chrysaetos; assembly: GCF_900496995.4. Classification (NCBI taxonomy): domain Eukaryota; kingdom Metazoa; phylum Chordata; class Aves; order Accipitriformes; family Accipitridae; genus Aquila; species Aquila chrysaetos. Next base: position 6,108,763 of record NC_044016.1, read on the forward strand.
TCTTCCCCAGCAGTTTAAGCTGATGCGAGGCGGGTTGGCCTTCCTCAGCACAGGGTCCTGTGGGACCGAGGCACGCCATAGTTCAGGGAGTGAGTTTGGTCTTGTAGGGTCGGGTTTATTGAGCCATCTCCTGGGGGAACGTGGAGGGGGACAGCTGGGACGGTGGCATCCCTCACAGAGCCACTGCCTTTTAGCCAGCCATCTCACCAAACTGCTGGTCTTGCACCAACCACTTGTAATTATTCCCCCCCCCCCCCCTTGAATTTGCTTGATCTCTTCTGCAAAGGGTTCCCTCTTCCCCACTGCCAGTTTTTGTGCCAGCAGAGCACTTTTCACACCCTGCTGCTGAGCATACCCCAGGGCCCGAATTTCAGCAGAGCACCCGGGGGCCCCTCATTTCCTCTTGGGGAAGTCCCCTGCAGAGCAGCCTCTGCGATGGGAGGTCTTTTGCAGATTGTGCAGAAGAAATTAAAGGGAGGCCCAGACCAAGTTATTAGCTGGGTTTCTACTACAACAGCCCTTTTGTTTTGGTTTTTCAAGTGAAGAGCTCTGAATGACAGTGGGATGCTCGGTGTTTGGCACAGGGTGGGCACCCACATCCTGCAGGACCAGCACAGCTTTGACTTTTGCTTCCAGCTGCAACTGAGCAGTTTCTGTTATCTGCATGTGCAATATGAAAGTGAATCGGTCTCTCCTTTTTCCATAGTTTGTTTAGGAAACTATGGTCTAGAGATAGGTGGGCTGAGAGAGGTTGTGTAAACAAGGTCTAGCTTGCCTGGAAGTTTAATTTCCCATACAGAGAGAAGTCATGGTCCAGGTGCACAACTCTATGTAGTGGAGGAGATCTACTCAATGCATGGTTGTCTTAAAGATTGAGCCTGCTCTGCCCTATTCCATGCACCCCAGTGCCTTGTGCCTCCAAAGCCTTTGTGTTAGAGACAGAGCCATGAGGAGACCTCCAGCAAAACTCCAAACATGAGCCCAGAGCTCAGGGGTGACCAACTTTCAGTGCCAGAGCTGTGTGTGACTTCCAGCCATGTCGAGAGCAATCCCAGAGTGACTGTTGTGTGGCTGTGGTACTGTGAGGGTAACCAGGTAATCCGAATGCTGGCTTGTGGGAAGAGTCCAGCTGGAAATATAAAAGTCCCAGCTTTCCTAGTCCCACGCTGTGGTCTTCAAAGCCCTTTCTTCCTTCTTCCTGCTCATGCACAGAACTGCTGTTTTCAGCTTGGAGATCTCCCTCCTGTTGGTAAGTGATACGTAGAATGCTTTCCTAGGTCATTAATTCTGTATCATTGGTAATAATAATTATACAACACTGAGTATTATTAGTACAGCAGTTGTTTGTGTGCATTACTTGGAGCCAAACCACTATACGGTTATTTTGTCTGATGGGTAACTGGAACGATGCCAGGTTGGTACTTAATGTGTCTGAGTCATAAGCAAAAGGAACACTTCCACGACAGGGCTGGTGCAAGGCAGGGCACTAGGGAGCTGCAGTTTGGGGAGGACTTGGGTGATGCTTCTGTTCTGATGCAGGACTTCATTGGGCTCTGGTGTTTCCCTTAAATTTTGCCTCTGCCTCCTGCAGCCCCCTCAGGAATTTCTTCAGGCCACAGCCCTTCGAGCTGCTCCTCCTGTCTTGTGCCTGGTGATGGGCAGTTTGCTTGAAGTGGCTCTCAAAGGGATTGCGCATTGCACTCGAAGGTCCTGCAGAACAAGGCCAGCAGCCTCTTGTGCTGCAGCAGTCTCAAAGGAGGTTGTAGCAGATGAGCCACGTGCTGTTACTCGTGTTACTTCTTCCACAACCTCTGTTTTGCTGTGCTCGTGCCTGCAGATGGTCTGATTCTCATAGAGAAGAAGTCTCTCCTTGTCTGCTCAGGGTTGGTATAGCCACGCTGATGCTATGACCTTTTTGTTTCGAGTAAAACAGACGGCTAAGCAGCAGGGTGATGAACTGGTTAAGCTAGGTAAATGCTCCTTCCACATTTATCCCCTTTGGGACATCTCTCCAGCAGCTTGTCTGTCATATTAGATTTTCTTCTTAGGCTTTGTCCTAAATAGTATCCATCTCTTAATTAAAAAAAAAAAAAAAAAGAAAGAAAGAAAAAAAAGAAATCACTTGTGTTTACCCAGATAGTCCTTTTTATCTTTTTCTTTTTTTTTCCTTAATTCTGTTCGAGTTGCTTCATCTCAGCCTAATGTGTTTTCTTCCTAGTCGCCCATGTTTGATGGCAAAGTTCCTCACTGGCACCACTACAGCTGCTTCTGGAAGCGGGCTCGAATTGTGTCCCATGCAGACATTGATGGCTTCCCTGAGCTCCGGTGGGAAGATCAGGAAAAAATCAAGAAAGCCATTGAAACTGGAGGCCCTGGAGGAGGTAAGCAGAGGTCTCTTGGTGTTTGGCTGGAACCATGCTGCCTCTTGTCAAGCTGTTATTATGGTTATTTGATTGCCGTGTCCCTTCAGCAAGTGATGTCAGAAGAATTGTTGTGGCGTCTCTGCACTCCAGGGCTAGGACACTGGCAGTATGATCCAGCATGTTAAATCAATGAGGTAAAAAGCCAAGTCAGTTGGCAGACGTACTGCCAAATATTTCTTGTTATCATGATTGGTGTATTTTGTTTTCAATTCTTCAATATTAACAAATGTTGTTGTAGTATGTTGTTTTAATGGTACCTTCACTGCAGCGTTTGGTTATGGTGGCTCTTTGAAATTGTTATACCATGAACTAGTGAGTCAGGGGAACAAGTGAGAAGGGTCTTAAGTACAGACCACGTCTCTGCATAAACCAAGGATGCTGGGCAGTTTTAGGTTGATGTTTGTCTGTTGAAATGTAATACAAAAAAATAAAAGGAAACTAGCAGTTGGGAAGAGGAGTTCTGCTTTGAAGCAGAGCTATTTGTGACTCTTGTTACAGTGAGTTCTCTAGTAAGATCTCATTTTACACTGCTTTCAGGAAAGAGGTAAAAAGGGTTAGCTCTGTGTACCTTTGAAAGTCTTTTAAAATCATTAAATAAGCAATCCTGTACAATTGCTATTTGGCTGTTTAAAGAACTCTTTCTATTTTAAAAGTGCTTTTGAGCATGGACTGCTTATCTTGCTCTGTATTCAAATTCTTGACAGATGAGTTGCTGGAACACAGAGGTTTATTAATCCAGACTGCTAACAATCTGAGACAGAGAATAAGAAAATAAGGGAATGCCTCTTAAAGCTGAACTGTGTATTTGCTTTGTTCTCCAGGAAAAGGAGGGGAACAGGAAGGAGGTGGCAAGGCTGAGAAGAGCCTAAACGACTTTGCTGCAGAATATGCCAAGTCTAACAGAAGTACTTGCAAAGGCTGTGAACAGAAAATAGAAAAGGTAAAAAGCTGTTCTTAGTTCTCCATCTCTTGTCTTTTCTCCCACCAGTTCCAATTCAAACAGTGACTTTTATAATTGCTTCCTGTCTGTCCTGCATATGGAAAGCACTTGCAGAGCTGCATTTCTGTGTCTGAGGAGCAGCTGCGTCCTGGACAGCTGACAGTAAAGGCATCCCTCAGGCGTTGTAGCCTGGGCTTCAAACCTGCTGATGCTTCCTTTCGCTTGGGTCTTAGAGCAGGATGGAACATGGCTCGCCAGCATTTCTGTAGCAAGAAAGCCACCACTAGCTGCAGCTTTTCCTGCTTGGTGCAGCACTGCAGAGGTGTTGGCCTCTTCCTCCTCCTCAGCCAGACCAGCTCTGTTTGTGTGCAGTGTATCCATATTAACTCCATGAAAGCAGACAAAAACAGCGATGCAGCTGACTAATGATGCAGCCCTGTGGTTTAACATGTCTTGGTGTTCTGCTTTTAAAAACAGTTGGCAAAATGGAGTTGTGAGCCTCTGATAGATGTGAATAGACCTGTCAGTTGGGTAAAGTTGGCAAGGGCCAAACACCAGTGCTGGTATGCTTGTATCTGCAGAAACATTGGTGACTTGTGTAGACATTTGCTTGTTGGAGCATGAAGTATTGCAGTCTAAAAGCACCTAAAACAACTACTTGTTGGGCATCTGCAAAGTAATTTGCAGTAAGACAGGGTGAGATCATATTAGCACTGATGCTTGAGTGGTAGGGACATAAAGTTAATTTTTAGAGTTGCCTACATGGGGTTTGGTCATGTGAGTTTGCGTGTTCAAGTTTACTGGGAGTTGAAGTAAAGACTGCAGGATTACCAGTTTTGAGTGGTTTTTGAACAGAAAACTACCTAAAAAGCTGGGGGTTTTAACCTAGAGAGAGTATTGAAGAGAACAGAGGAACTGTAGTGAAAGGGCTTGAACAAAAGTTGCAGGCTTTGATAGAGGAACTGTTGCTATTTTACAGGTGTTTAGGAGGAAGCATGTCGGTAAGTTGTTACCATCCTGCTCTAGCCAGAATGGCCTAACAGTTGCTCTTCTGTCGCTTTAATCTACCTCAGGGCCAGATTCGGATTTCCAAGAAGATGGTGCATCCTGAAAAGCCGCAGCTGGGAATGATAGATAACTGGTACCATCCAGACTGCTTTGTGAGCCGCCGAGCAGAGCTGGGTTTCCTCCCGGCATACGGGGCCACCCAGCTCCTGGGCTTCAGCATCTTGAAAGCTGAAGATAAAGAAACTCTTAAGAAGCAGCTCCCGGCTACCAAGAGTGAAGGGTACGTGAGCAATGTAAGAAATTGCATTGTCTAGAGGAGCCATTGCTTGCCTTCAAATACATCCATGATAAATGTTTTGTGACATTGTTGTCTCTGTTAAAAGAATATTGGTCGCAGGAGGATTTGGTCCTTCCTGTGACCTTAGGCAGATGACAACAGACAAATTCCCTGTCCCTGGAAGCATACAGTCCACTTGCCCCCTGTGACTGCCTTGAGAAAATGCAGAGACCAGCAGCTGTGACTTGGAGGACTGATGTGGGGCTTTCAACCATAAAATAATGCATGCTTAATACAAATGGATACTGGGCTCTGTGCCTCCTTGTGTGATGCTGTTACCAGCGATGGTTTCTCTGCTCTAACCACTTGTTAGAGAATTGATTTGACATCTCTTATCTATGAGCTGGGGATCTGTGACAGGCACTGAATCTGATAATGGTGTTTATTGGCTGCATAGTGCTTACACTTGGATGCTTTTGTTTGCTAAATCTTTTATGGTACATCTGAAATTTCATTGCCTTGCATTGAATTTTTTAGTGGAGGCTCTTGACAGAACTTGTACTGACAGAGAAGCACTTCCAGGTGACTTGCTAGGTTTGGTCAATCTTTCCCTGTTAATGAAGGCTTTCGTTATTTGTTTTCAAAGTGGCTTTGCCTGGAGTCATGCTTCATAACACAAGCCAGTGTTGCATTGTCCCCATGAAGGAAGGAATATAAGGTGTTTCTGGGTCCTACAAATAGGAGAGATCTTCTTGTAAAACGTTTGGCTTCCCTGTGTACCTTGTAGACTGAATTCAGCTTTACTTTTGCAAGGATTGACCATGAAACTGTCCAGTGAGACTGATGTTGGATTCTGAGAAGCTGTAGCCAAGTCCAGTCTGTGCAGTCTTTGTCAGTATTGGTCCTCCAGATAATGTGGCTGATGGGTGTGGCGTACTGTTCAGAGCCTGGCATGTACATGAACGTCATCCTTGGCCATAGGTAACAGAGCGGAGCGTGCATAAACTGATGTATGTGTTGTTAAGAGGCTGCAACTTCCGTGCTGTATTCTTGGTTGGCAAGCAGTTGCTCCAGAAGCGTTCAGCAGTGGTGCGGGTGCTGTGGGGAGGGTCCTGCAGTGCCACAGGAGTGGGTGCTCCTGCTGGAGCCCCATCAGGTTCTGCACTGTTCACCTCACTTGGCTGAACCACTGGAGGCTGAGATGAGCTGTCTGCATCTGCCCGGCAGCCTGCCATCTTTTCACACAGGCATTTTACTTCTGTGTGTGTTGCCAGGTGTGAGTACAAGTACAGTGTTTTAATGCACTTGCAGTTTTTCAGGTAGTCCTTTGCTTTTTGTACCGAGGTGAGTGTTCCACTTTGTCCTAGAACAGTGTGTGAGTTTAATAGGGTTATTTGTAGTTTTCTCCCATGTCTTCAGCAAAGCTCTAGAGATTTGACTGTGTAAGTGTTTCTCTTGTCTGCCCTGACTCTGCTTTTCTGGGCCACTTCTGGGATGCGATGGAAAATATGAAGGCTTTGTAAAGATAGGCCACAGAGTAGTTTGCCAAGTCACTGTGTAAATAAAAGCCTAGAATTGCAGTGGAAAAAAGCTTAGACTGGTGATGTAGGGTAATGTGAACCAGAGCCTCACGCCAGAAAAGCAGCAGGACGTCTCATCTTTCGTGCTTTCCAAGCACTGCATGAGCAAGCCCCTCAACCGTGAAGGTGCTGGCCAGCTCTTATGCTCCACTACCTTTCTTCTCCTGTTTGGGCTGTGTGCTTCAGCCAAGGGTATTAAGGGTCAATTGGAAAAATAGTTGTCTGTCAAACAAACTGAATGAATGAGAGTGTAAATAAACAGAAGGAGTGGAGAGGTGTGGTGTGCTTCCTACCTGGTGATTTTCTGCCAAGAAAGCACAGAAGTTCTGGAGAAGCCAAAAGAAAAACGCCCCAGAAGCTTGAATGAGATGCAGTTGCCTCTGATAATTCATCTTGTACATTCAATCAGATAACAGAAGTTAACGACAGAAATTACAGCATCTTGCAGAAATGATATTACAGTATCTGCTGTAGGTGAGATTCTCAAAATGATCTTTAAAGATATTTCTAATTGCGCTGTGTCCAAATTATATCTTGACTCAGATGTCTCTGCAATTCAGATGTGACACATCCAAATTCATGTGCTGCTTCTGCATATCTAGCCCATACTCCGAGGAGAAGCTCAGACTTTGGGACTGCCTTGTCAGCCCTTTCTGTAAGAGCGGCGGTGTGTTGTGCCTATTGCAGATGAGAGAAGTGAGGTGCTGAGCAGGACTACTGAGAATAGGTTGGAAAAATCCCTTCCCTCTGAAGGGCAAAAATGGGAAGGTTTCCTGCAAGGATCCTGGCTCCTTTCCTCAGTCAGCTCTCGGTGAGACATGCCGACCCTCCCCTGGGCTACGGGCTGTCATGCCTGAGCGCCAGCACTTTGCAGGCCTGGGGAAGGAGGATCTTGTGTCCTTGCCAGCAGTTTCTCTGTGGAAAGAGTGCTCATGTACTGATGTAGGAAATGCAGTAGCAGCTTGCGAGCTCCCTTTGACTGTGCTACTTTGGTAGCATGTGTTTCACCCTCCTGCTCCATGCTTAATACTTTCCTGTATTTTCTGCCTCACTTGTTTGGGTAGAATTGCTGCCCAGGACAGGAGCAAAATGTCATTTTGGAGATGTCATGCAGTACCGGATTAACTGCAGGGCTTAACTGAGGCAGAGGGTAAGTACGCAGGTCAGCAACAATCTGGTGGTGCTTTACAGGGAGGAGGAGAAAAGGGCACTTCTTGTTCCTCCCTGCGTTGGCTGCTTGCTTTATCCAGGGTTGCCATGACTGTCCTTTCCACCCTTCATTTTCATTGTAGTGGGGTGGTGAACATGAGAAATGGAGAGTAGGTGGTAAGGAAGGGCCAGGCTAGAGTGGGACAGTTTACCTGCCTCTTCATCTTCTCGAAAGTTGGAATAAATCTTGTAGTTGTGTATTCTCCATGAAGGTGCAAAGAAGTGGTTTGCATTGGCTGGTAAGTACTAGTCTGTCTAAGCAAGCTGTTGGGTCGTACCTGTTGAATGTGGGAAGTCTGTCCCTTCCCCAGCAGGAGAAAGGGCATACACAGTAGCACCCAGCTGCTGTTAGCAACACAGAGTGTTTGGTCCCAAGAATGGAAGATAAAATCAATGTGTGTGTCAGTGTGTATTTTGTTGATTGTTCTAAAATTTGCTGGTTTGGGAAGATGCGAGGTGAATTTGGCTTTGCCATTCCCTTCTCCAGGCTGTATAAAATGATGAGAGTTTGCTTTAAGCCTTGGGCATAGCCAGGGACAAAAGAGAAGGTGGTGACTGACAGTTTTATGCCTCTCTGCAATTGGAATGATCCCTCCCGCTCTGCAGTTTGTTCAAGTGACTGGAACAGGTACAGTAATCACTCTGTCTGGGAGAGCAACCCGCTGTCCCCTTGGCTCTGAAGAAAAGCTGCCAAAAGTGTGAGTCCCTGCTGGAGTTTGGATGCTTTCCCTGGGTCGCAGGGCCTCTCAGCAGGGTGATCGCCTTCCAGTAGTTGGTGTACTGGCTTTCCTCCTTTTGGAGACTGGGAGACAAGTTACGGCATAGGAGTGAGCGCTGGCTTGCTGGAGGCAGCCTGGCTGTCAGCCTTCGGAGGGAGAGGCACTGCAGATACACAGTGTTTGGGCACCCATCCTAAATACTTGCATTATTAAGCCCTCTGGCTTGGGAAGGTGCAGCAGAGCACTTTGCACTCAAGCTGATATGTTTTTCCCCAATTATGCTGTGTACCCGTGACTCTGTTAAAACTTACAGATGTCATTGTCCTCGTGGTGGGGCTCAGTGGATTCTCTGGTCTTGGCCCTTGCAGGGGCTGCAGCCGGGGAGGAGAGGGGACTTGCATGGCCTGGGAACTTTTGAAGGCATGGCTGTGTTCGTGCTGTATCCAGTCCTGCCATGCTGGTTCCTGCTTGCCTGATTTAGAAAACAATACGGAGTTTTTCTCCAGAAATGCAAACAATTGCTAGTAGCACAGTGCAGCTGTTGTCCCTGCCTGAGGCAGTACACCTTACAGCATAGCCCCAGTTCGACTGATGGGACCTTGCAGGGGGACAGCTGAAAGATGAGCTCTTTTGCAAAACCAGCCCCTTTTGAAGACTTGCAAAGTGCTCTGAATCTGGTTTGGTCAGACGTGCTAGTGGTTGACGGGCTAGTGGTGGCCACTGCAAATAAAAAGAGAACCTGGCCCAATTTTAGGGCCAGGACAGTTACTAGAACTTACAGGTCTCTCATACATGAGTCTTTGGGAGAAGAGTACCTTTTGACATCCTCCTGCAGTTTTATAGCTAATAAGCTGTCATACAGCATTAGTTTTAACAGTAGCAAAGTACTAGAAAGTGAAGTGTTTAAAATTGTAAGTAGGAGAGCAATAGAGAATGTCAACTTTACAGCTTAACCATCAGCCACAGCTTATAAAGTTAAGACAGATGCTTTCTTAAAAAGAAACCTGGCTGATGTTTCAAAACATAGCAGCTCTGTCAAAATGAAGTGCAAGATCCAAGCTGTGTTCATGCTCTGCCTCAAGTTGCAGGCTCATCCTGCCTCAAGTGGGGCAAATTTTCCCTTTATTTCCTCAGGAGGAGAGCACACACTGATTTGATTTATTGATATTGATGTATTTTGAAGCCAGGCAGACCAAGGGGATGACATGAATCTGGAAACATAAATGATCTTCCTCTGAGGTCTCTTGTCATTCTGAAGTCTGCCAAAATCCCCGTTTTCATTTGGCTTCCTCTTCTTTGCAGTCTTTCTCAAGCAGCGTTTTCTGTAACTTTTCCCTGCACAGCTCTAAGGCCCCAGCTAGTAACAATAAATTCCCTCACACACAACTGCACAGTAGTACATCACAAAACCGCTATCAGCCTGGGAGCACTTTGCGAGTAGAAACTTCCTCCTGTCTGATTTCAGAGATGTGACTTAATTCCATTCTGAAGAGAAACTAGCTGGGAAGTACCTAGTTTCCCCAGTGTGTTAGCTTACTAAAGTTACCATATTTGCTGCCCTTTATTTCAATATGGACTGTCTAAGCTGAAAAATCAAACTGTTGATTCAGCTGAAGGACACTATAGTCTTTTAACCTGCATTGCTACACCTCCTCAGATTTGGAGAGGTACACTTATATTCAGTGATTCTTAGGTATGCCTTTGGTGTAACTAATACAGGTGTAGATGAATATGCCTGAAAATGTTGCAGTATTTCATGTGCTCTTCTGCCAGACCGTACAGTTACCCTGTGGAAAATCTCTAAGTGTGCCTGACCTGATTGAGGCAGCTCATGTTGCAGAGCCAAGTACATGTCTACAATCTAGCACTGAGGAATTTGAAAAATGGGTTCGCCTGCCAAAACTGAGGATATTCAAGCCTCTGCAGATATCGGCAGTCAGTAAACTGAGCTCTGGTAACTGCTGGACAGGCATTTAAATAACTTCCTTTCGTGTGTGTGTTTTGTTTTGGTTTTCTCTATTAGAAAGAGAAAAGGAGAAGAGGTAGATGGAAATGTGACTGCAAAAAAGAAACAGAAGAAAGAAAAAGAGAAAGAATCAAAGCAGGAAAAACAGCTGAAGGTGAGTTTTAGCTGATCACACCCTAAAAACCGCTTCGTTAGAAGAGTGTAGTGTCAGGCACTAACTAGGTGCCACAGCTCTTCAGGGAGGGGCTGTACCTCGTGCCCAGACAAAGCAGAGGTCCTCGCAGCACAGCTGGTCCTCGTGTCCTGGCACAGGAGACGCCCTGTCACTAAGGCTTTGCTGAAGGCAATTCACCCTGCTGCTTTCTCCTGAAAGACAGGAAGTTCTCTAGGACTTGTGCTTATTGGGTTTAAATAGATTACGTTAAATACCTTCTCTCTCAGGGAGGTTGGTTCTGTGGTCCTTCCTGTATCATCTGGTTGTGGTGGCTGAAGCTCTGAGCCCAAGCGCTGTTGCAGAAGAGCTTGGAAACCAATAAATAGCTCATTTAAAAATTAAACAGAGGTAAAATGCGGAACTAGATTAATGAGAAATCATATCTCTTTCACCCTCTGGGGAGCCGTGTTTGGTTCTTGGGTACAAAGTGTGATAGATCACAGCTTTCTACCTTTCACTTTCTAGAATATTATGGGAATAATTCCCAACAGAGCATCAGGAATTTTGTATTTATTGAAGTTTGGCATAGGTACTTTCCAAGAAAAAAATTAACAAGCTGCTTTTGCTGCAGTTGAAGTCTTAATGGAGCTGTAGAAAAATGGTGTGTCCGCCTTTGAACAAAAGTTTTCTTTTTTGTTGTGTGGCAATACCTTAATTTTCAACAAAACTTAGCTGAGACATTATCAAGGTTTTTCTGCTGCAGTGCAGATGCTTAGGAAAGATCAAGGCAATTTGTAGATCAGGGTTAACTTTGGGTTCACTAATATTTTTTAGCAGCATTTCATCAAGCACGATCATTAATACTGAAAATTAAACCATTTAACACAGTCAGCCAGTTCTTCTGGGGTAGACTGGATTTTTGACTGTAGCCAGTGAATAACATTCAGAAACTATCTGCGATATTTTAGGGTGCTGCTTTGCTGTGCAACCCTTTCACCTTCTGTAGAAAGGCCCAAAAGAATGTACAGGCTCCTCTGCACTGCTGCAGGTGACTGATCTGGTAGAAATTCTTCTTATGCTTAGGTCGCTTAAAAGAAGAACAGTGCTGATCAGCATTTCTGATTTTTCTTTTAATGCAAAGTTCAATTGCAGTCACATCCCCACCGTTGTCAGTGTCAACTAGTTAGGTGATACTTGCTTGCTAAGGGTAGAACTGTGATAGAAACGTGGGTTCCACTCTACCTAAAAGGAAGCTGTCTTGTTAGTATGGCTTGTACCTTCTTGTGTGGGATAGTGCTGTGAAAGTTACTCTGTGGCCTTTCTTCACATGTACAGGACGGAGAAGCCTTGGTTTATACGGAATCCCATAGGGATGTCCTTCTGCATATAATCTTGAGAAGAGAAGAGTATTTGCTGAAGCTGCAATGTGCTCATGAATTCATACTGAAATCTGAAGCATGTGGCTTTAAAGTCCTGTTCTAGGTTTTGGGGTAAAATGCATGACTCTCCCCTTTGGTAAAGCTACTGGTTCTTGGTGCTCTTATCTCACAGTCTGTGTTTAAGATACCATGGGCTTGCTAAAACTTTGTCCACATACTGCAGTTTCAGGAATGTTCTTAGAAAGCAATCTATTGCAAGTAGCTAAGCTGCTGAGTTTTGTCAACAGGAGCAGACAGAGCTGATCTGGGGCATCAAGGATGAGCTGAGGAAGGTCTGCTCCACTAATGACCTGAAAGAGCTGCTGATCGCCAACAAGCAGGAAGTTCCTTCAGGGGAGAATGCGGTGAGTTGGTCTGTAGTTGCTTTGCATGTGTGCTGGGTCTTTGAATCGCTGAAGCTGACCCGAACCAATATTGCTGCAAGGTCCACAAGTCTGAAGCAGGTTCCTAACATAACACTTCAGAAAGAAATTCAGTGCAAAGTCCTGGGACTTCTGTCCCAGGACTCTGATGATATTGCTGTTATGCTTGCTTGTGAAGGTCTGTGTTGTGGTGTGTGATGCTGAATTCTGCGTGTTAAGTCTTGGTGATGTGCCTTTATTCTGCTATGCCCAAACTGGTCCGTGTTTTTTTTTTTTTGTTGCTGGCTCTTCAAGAGCAGGTTAGTTAAGGCACTTCACACTGCCTCCCTCAACTGTTAAATTATGCCAAAAGAAGCAAAACCTGCACAAATTCTTTCCTGGTATCTTTTCTAAAAACAGTCGGTTTTCAGTCTCTGTAACTTGTGAAAGTCCCTTTTTCAGAGCCACACATCACTTTAAGTATTTGTATTTATTAAGACTCTTTGTAAGGAGTGTGGGCTGGGATGTGGGAAGTGTCTAGACTCAAAATGGTCAAGAAATACTCTCTAGGCAAGAAAACAGGGACTTGTCTGAGCCCACATTCCCACCTACCTACTCATGTGCTCAGATGCAGTAGCTCATCTCCTCCTCGGCTGTTCCAGCACGGCTGCCTGGTCAGGTGCTGTGTGGTAGGTATGCTCTCCTGAATGTCAAAGCTGGATAGGAGAGACTGCGAGCCATGGGTGGTGAGCAGATATGGTGTGACCGGGGAAACTTGGTGTCATGTCTTTAAGGTGTCGTAAATCAATCAGTGCTGGTCAGAGTCTTGGTTTACAGTGCAGTGTATGCATGACAAGCACTGGAAACGTCTATGTCTGCGTGCCAGCAGCCTGGCAGTTGTTTTCATGTGCAGCCCAGTATAATGTAGTGTGTGGGCTTCCAGCTTCCTCTGCCATGACCTGTTTTGTATTCTTTGTTGCTTTAGATTTTGGACCGAGTAGCAGATGGGATGGCGTTTGGAGCTCTGCTTCCCTGTGAGGAGTGTAAGGGGCAGTTTGTGTTCAAGAGTGACGCATACTACTGTTCAGGGGATATTACTGCCTGGACTAAGTGTGTTGCTAAAACGCAGACTCCCAACAGGAAGGACTGGGTAATCCCAAAGGTGGGTGTTTACTGCAAATTTGATGATCTGAAGCATGTTTCTTAAACTGGTGTTGCCTCTTGTAAGGAGATTGAATAAGCAGCAGTCAGTGTTGGATGCCAGAGAGCAAAGTGTGCTGCAGTGCTGAGCAGCTGTGACAGTGGGGAAGTCCTGTCACAGCTACATCCCTCCAGGGGTAGGCAGCTAATGCATAACTAAATCATATATTTTCCAAATTGAAAGATATGTTGCTGATTTGATTTGAAACCCATCATTTACCCTCTTCTAGCTTTGTTTTCCCAGTCAGTAAAGTGGGTATTTGCCTGCCTTAGTATGAATGTCTTGGAAATCCTTTCCAAGACATGCAGTATATGCCAACATCTGGCCAGTGTTCAACTGAGCCTTTAAATCTTATAGTAGCGTTTGTTGTTTTTAAACTCTACTTACGCTTCCATCCCACAGGAGTTTCGGGAAATTCCTTACCTGAAGAAATTTAAGTGTAAGAAGCAGGACAGGGTATTCCCTCCAGATGCTGCGACTGTGAACTCTGTGCCTCCTCCCTCCTCATCTGCTCCTTTGACAGAGACTGTGTCCGCACCCAGAGGTAAGCAGCTGGCTGGGCATGGGTCAGTGGAGTTCAGGATGGTGTGTAATGCCATTCCCAGCCAGATGAACACACCACCCTGAACAGGCGTGCTGTTCTCCTGCCCCCAAGCATGTCAGAGCTCTCCTGGTAAAAAAAACGCATAGCAGAGTCTCATGTGCTTCATCTTCCTAGCACAGGTAGACCCTGATATGGCAGGTTGCCTGAGGACATGGGCTTGAGGTCCTGGTTGTTTTCTAACAAATCATTTTGGGTATTTGTTGATGGTGAGGAAATGATGTGTTTGCAATGTATCAGAAACTTAAATGCCAGTGTTGCAAAGTGTGTCCCAAGGGAGACCTGCTGTGAAATGCCTTCTTGCTTGGTTTCTTGGGGAACATCCAGGGACCTCCATAATGCCAGATATTCCATATTGTGTTAGGTTTTAAGGGCAAGACGTTTTTTTGGTTTTGTTTTTTTAAATCCTACATTGGGATTTGGCTTTAAGAATCACTGACTCCCCTTATGCAAAATAAACGTCCTGTCTCCAGCCCACAAGCTGGCAAAAGGTTGGACACCAGAAATTCCTTGTAGGCTGTTGGAATGAGTTGCATGCTTTGGTGATATAGCCTGTCCACTAAGAGCTATGCTGACTTCTTTCTTACTCAGCCTTGTTAGCCCTGGTGATAGTTTTGGGAGCAGGGGATCATTGTTACTTGGTGAAAAGGGGGGGAGCAATTCTGCAAAGCTAATTTTAGCCAGATCATGTTATTTTAGCAATGAGGACAAAGGAACCCAGGCCTTGGTTCTGATTGGCAAGTTGGTTCCAGCCCCAGCGTGCCCTGAAAGTAAAGTCAAAATATTGACCAGAATTAAAGCCAGGTTGTTCTGTTTGCTAGCAACCTAACTAATCTGAGTTGAGGGGAGGAGAGGAAACAAAACCCTCAGTTGGTCAACCAGAGTTAATAGCATTTATCTTTAGCAGTGCAGATATGCTCTTAGACATTTGCCATGTCCTGGACCCACCTGCATTGCAGACCGTTAACACAATGATGTGATGGAGCCTCAGATGGTTAGCAGTTTGCTCCTGACTTGTTTCCTGACTTGTTAAAGGTTCGCATGATACAACCTTGTGCTGTCTATAAGGTCAAGATTCTAATGTACTGTAATGTAGGAACACTGTTGCTTGAGAGACAATCCTCTTTCTCCAGCCCCTCAAAAACAGATTTCGTTTTGAAGAGGCAGGAGCTTTCATGTTATAGTGAGTTTCTCCCATGCTGTCCAGGCATCAAAAGAAGAGGAAAGCAGAGCACAGTCTCTAGTAGCACAGTGCTGAAGAAGACTGATTTTTTTTTTTTTTTTTTCCATTTAAAAAAACAACAAGGCAGGCAAATAATGTGCCTACATATCCATCTTCCCTGCCTTTCATCCCTTCTGTTTGTTGACAGGTGTTGAGCTTTGTTGCCTTTCCTAGGTGAAGGGGAGCTTCCTCCCACTTGCTTAGCGCAGGTCAGACCTGCTTTTGGACCCTTGTCTCCCTGCCAGCTGGGCTGATCATACTGACTGTGGGGGTTGCTGTCCCTTTGTGCTTGTTATTTGTCTGGGGGGCTCTCTGCCTGTTGCTAATATGCTGTGTTATTTCTGAACCCCTAGACAAACCACTGACCAACATGAAGATCCTGGTTCTTGGAAAACTGTCAAAGAACAAGGAGGAGGTGAAGAGCATTGTGGAGGACCTGGGAGGAAAGATGACAACAACAGCTAACAAGGCTACCCTGTGCATCAGCACACAGAGTGAGCAGCCGTGCCTTGGTTACTGGTAGCGCTGGTAACAGAGCTGAGCAGATTACAGAGAACAAGCGTCCTTGGAGCTGTTTGGAGATCGGTGTTTGGATTAGGGATAGTGTGTTGTGTGCGCACGTGGCCTTAGCATGCTTGGAAAAGTAAAGACAGATGTGTGCTGTTTGATTTTTACTTACCTAGCACGTTAACCCTGCAGGTTGTGCCGTAAGGCTTTGTTGGGTCTGTAGCAGCTGGAGCTCTGGTCTGTATGCAGACCATGGTGGTGTGCAAGCCACCCTTGTTGAGATGATGGGTGCTGGGGACTGTATCTATGCTTGCCTTGGAGAAGCTGCAGAGCTGACTGTGAGTGCCTGAGGGCAGTTGTTTTCTCTGCTGGCAACTTAGGGTCTGCTCTTGCTCCCTGTTGGAGTCAAGGTGCAAACTGGCTGCTGAAGTAGGAGAACTGCTACCACCTGCCAGGAGGTCCAAGAGGGACTGTACAGCCCCAGCCCGGCTCTGGGAAGGGGAGAGCTGGACCAGCCAGGTAAAACAGGAGTGTTCCTGCTCTAGCCCATGCTGCAGCTTTGAGCCAATGGGGATTTTGGTCTCCAAAGAACATGGTGAATCCAAATTGTGGTGGAATTGTGTTTCTGCAAAGCATTACAGAGCCCTGAATCGTGGCCTGGGGGAGGGGCTAAAGTCTGAAACATCACTGATGCTTTTTTTCTCCATTTCCCACCCTGCCTCTGCAGAGGATGTGGAGAAAATGAGCAAGAAGATGGAAGAAGTGAAGGAGGCCAAAGTCCGTGTGGTCTCAGAGGAGTTTCTTCAGGATGTGAAATCCTCCAGCAAGGACTTCCAGGAGCTTGTGTCTCTCTATGCACTTTCACCTTGGGGTGCAGAGGTGAAAATGGAGCATGAGGAAATGGCCGTGGATGGGAAGTGCAGCAAGCCCCCGAGTACGAAGAGTGCTGGGAAGGTCAAAGAAGAACAAGGTGAAGAACAAAGCGGCTGTTTCTCCGCATTGTTTTCTCAATGCTGTGCATGCACAAAGCAAACTTGGGTATAGTCTATTCTTGCCCTTTCCTTGAGTTCTCTGCCCTTTTTCTCATAATAAATTTAAATAGTGAGACCTCAGGGCAAGACTACCTTTAAGTAAACATGAAGCTGTCTCCTGAGCTGGCTGTCTTTTCCCCTAGTTCAGTCTTGCTTCAGAGATCTCCTGTGCTGTATGTGCCCAGGCTCCCTGACATCAGTCCAGACTCTTCCTCATAACACCTCAGCTTCTCTGCAAGTTTGGGTCAGTGTTGCAGCTCCAAGGAGTTGCTGGGGTACCAAGATGTGACAGACACTACCGTGACCCCCAAGGGGTGTTAGCAAGTGAGAAAATACTGGGGTCCAGAGCAATCGGTCTTTGTTCTACTTGGTTTAGAACATAACAGTTTTTAACGGAGGAGGAAAAATAGCCAACACCAGTGGCATTCCTCACCAGTGCCATAGAGAGCTTGCATAATTAATGCTGAACAGTGAACAAAACCATCAGATCTGCTTGCCTGTCTTCAGACCCTGTTCTTGTCCATGTCTTCCAAGCGTAGGTTTCTGTCATACAATTGGGTATGTTTATTGCCAGACTCTGTCACAGCAGTAGCATCTCCAGGGGACCTGAACACCTCCCATGCCCTGTGAGGTTTTTAAATCCCACTTAAACACAACCACAAATGTGACTTTTGTCTGCTGTGCAGGTGAAAAAATGATATGGCCCACCCCTTGGGGCCAGGAGGAAGGAGATAAGATCTCCCCAGATTATATCTGTTTCATTTAATTGGCAGGGTGGGGGCTATGAATTGGCTGCTAAAGCCAGGTTAAAAAAGCCATTAAAGTCATATACTGGGAATCTGATTTGAAGTCTCCTTAGGGTGGTAATTATGCAAACTGAGAATTTAAATGTTGATTTAAGTCAGACTGTGTTGCCTGCCTAGGAAAAAAAATTAACTCTATTTCCCTGCAGGACCTAGCAAGTCTGAAAAGAAAATGAAGCTAACAGTTAAGGGTGGAGCGGCAGTAGATCCTGATTCTGGTGAGTGGTAACAATGGCTGCGCCTGCACCACACACAGCGTTCAGGATGTGTGATTGTTTGCAAAATGTTTTTCTGTGAAAGGATAAGCGTTGGATAAAAGGAACATGAACGTTTTAACCATTTTTTCTTGCTATCAAAGGAATGATATTGATTGACATTCAAAGCTGGATATTCCAGGATTTTCTAGTGCAGCTTTCAGAAGGACCACTTCAACTAAGGCATGCACTTTGGTCAACTTCAGGAGCATCTGTCAGTGGGGTGAATAAAGGCTCAGCCAGCAGAGCCACAGGTCTGGCATGAGCATCTGCCCCCAGACTCTCCAGGGGGCAGCTGATGCTACTCTCCAAACCTGTGGTGCACGGATGTTGTTCTGAGAATTCATACTGCATCCAAGGCTAGCCTTTGGGTTTTCAGTCCATTTGCTAACGTGACACCTGCAGAGCTGTATCTCTCTTGAGAATTTCTTCAGCCAGTCACGCACTGTTGAATACTAGATTTTAGATGGTCCTTTATCAAAAGTTACAATTTTTTTGTTCTCTAGTTAGGATTGATGTTCTCTCCAGTGTGTCTAAAGGCGCATGCACACAATTTATGAGCACATGGTTACTGTTTTTGCAGTATTTTTGTTAAGATTCACACTACTTCATAAAACGTTTGGGTAAGCACAAATGTAGGAAGGAGACCTAAAATGGTAACCTTCTCTGTGTTCTAATTTGTTTCTTCTCTGTAGGTTTGGAGGATTCTGCTCATGTCTTTGAAAAAGGTGGAAAGATTTTCAGTGCAACCCTGGGCCTAGTAGATATTGTGAAAGGAACAAATTCCTATTACAAACTGCAACTGCTAGAGGATGACAGAGAGAACAGGTGAGTTTAGTTTTGACTAGAAATACTTTTGTTCACTTTTTTCCAATAAATACTGGGGTTTTGGCATCTACAAAATCAAAGTATAAGTAAAATGTCTTTGTGAGGAGATATGGATAGATATATTTATCTAAAAAAAGACAAACACAAAAGCCACAAAACAACCAAACAACAAACGACCCCTGGGGAGATCTCTGCTCTGCATGGAGACATTTCTTTGTGGTGTTGACAGAGTTTAAGTTGGGAGGTGAGTAAGTTTGCAGAATTGCTTCTGGTAGTGCTCATTCCTGCATCCTGGGATGAGCGAGGCACGTATGGTTGGTGTCTGGCTTAATTGGCTAACAGGAGGGCCACAGTGCTCTGATTGATGGCTGCCCTTGAAAGTACAGAAGCAGAATTTGGTGAAGGTTCCTCTGGTCTAACATCAAGACCCCACGTGTAAAGTCTGCGATTTTGGGAATCTTTCCCATATTTTCGAACTTACCCTTGTCTTCTAATTGCAGAGCTGTAAGCTTGGGAAACAAAACCAGATTCTGGTTATTCTACCACGTGTAGTCCTGAATTGAGTGCCCTGAGACTTGACAAAATGCACTGAAATTGTCAGGGGACGATCATGTGTTTAGCTTTCCAGTCTCATCAAATCCATGGCAGAGCTGGTTGCGTTACTGAATAGATAAAGAAATGGAGAGGGTTCTTTAAAGTGAAACTGTTCCCCATAGCACATAAGGGATGCTCAGAAATCAAGGGGAGCTAATGTCTGTCAGTGACGACCCTGGTTCATCTCTGGATTTATCACACTTTACCATCTTCATAATAAGCTTTTTGTTGCTGGCTCTTGCATGAGGGGTTTGTAACTGGATCTGTGATGCAGTACATGGAGGGATCTCTGCCTACATTTTGTGCCTGATGAATTGGAAACGTTGATTGTATCCCTATAAATACTATGGAAGCTCACCCAAGGTGGTGTCAGTAATGCAAACAAATACTTGAATTACTTGATGTCTCTAAAAATCTGAACTCCAGGACTTTGAGTCACAGGTTTAAAGCTGCATGGTGTTTGTTTTTCAAATATATGACCCCAATAGTCTGAAGATTTTTATTTGCAAAATGTTAAGACTGAGATATTATCCTCTCTGTTCCTGCTGTGCACACTTATCCTCAGGGTTGTAGGTCTGGTGTGTTAACACTGATTTTTTTTTTTTTTTTTTTTTTTTTTTTTTTTTTTTTTACACCAGTCCTTGGACATATGCTCTGTGGTGGCTCCTGTGTTGCTCTCCTGCAGTTGCTGATAGGGAGCGTCTTTCATAAAATTAATTGTATGCAAATGGCAGATTCACATGCAGTCGCGTGGTTGTTGCAGGGTCAGTTTCATTTGGACTGAGATCTAGAGACAGAGTATCTTATGTCTATTCCTTTCTCACGTTTCACTTCTCTAGATACTGGGTATTCAGATCTTGGGGTCGCGTGGGCACTGTAATTGGGAGTAACAAGCTGGAGCAGATGCCATCAAAAGAAGATGCCGTTGAACACTTCCTGAATTTGTATGAAGAGAAAACTGGCAATTCTTGGCATTCAAAGAACTTCACTAAATATCCCAAAAAATTCTACCCACTGGAAATAGATTATGGACAGGTAACTCTGAAATGTCCCTGTACCAGACAGAGCATTGCTCAGCTGCTTTGCTATAGCTGTGCTGTTCAGCAGTTGCTGTTGGATCACTTACACTTAACAAACCTGAGGAATGAAGTGCAGATGCAACTATTGCATCTTCTCTGTGCTATAGAAAGAGGGCTGTAGGTCAACGAGTGTCGCACGTTAAAATAGATGTGTTGGGAACCTAAGTAGTTTTCCGTTGTCAAGTCTGAAGTCCCTTTAGTGCTTTCCTGTTTACTCTAATTTTTAAGGATGTTAATTTGAACTTAATTTGGCAGACACTTCACATACATCCTGTCTGAAAACACCTTTTTCTTTTATTTAAAATAGATATTTCGCATCTGTCTTCCGCATCCAAAATCCTCCCAAATGGTGAAGCAGCTCCTATGCAGCATTCTGCTTAGTGCACATATTGAGCAGGCTGAGAAAGAGAAATTATTCATTGCCAGTAAGATTTGGCTATTTAGACAGCTAAGCTAAATGAGAATTCTCTTCCTTCTGCCCAGCGGGGGTTTGTATGTTTATTTAAAGGCATAGCCATAACTTAAACTATTTTCAGATTAAATAGTTGAATGCTGTTAATAGCTGTAAAGGTACCAGAGAACATATTTTCAAGCCATTGCATTTTTCTGTGGCCAAATTACTGGATGTCATCTTTCAGTGTGAAGTGCTTGATGCTTAGCTTTATTTTTGGAAATTTGAATATTGCAGCAGCAAAGTGTCTGTTACACTGCAATGTACAGTGATATGCTGAAGCATCTGGCAGGTGCTTTCATGAATAGAGCATTGTACCAATGAAGCATCTAGATGGAATTGTGGCTAATTGATGATTCCTGTACTCATCTGTGACAGTTTTTATTACAAAAACTTAGTGAAACTAGTTATTACATCTCTATTTTGTCATAAAAGCAACAAAGTAAACAGTCATTTTTTCACATCAAGGTCTCTGTGCAGCAGGAAGCTTGCAGAAAAAGTAATTAATACCATTGCTTGAGGTGAAGCAGAGGTGCACACAGAGTTTCTATTCTCTTAATTCTACTTATATTTTACAGTGGCACCTCTTGAAATAATGTATACCAAATAACTGAGTAGGTAGATTTTTAAATCCACTTGATTCCAAAATGTCAGAGCAATGTCCCACGCTCCCCATGAACTTCAGGCTAGTCATAGCATGCATACACTAAATTGGGTTTGAGTTGTTACCATGGCAGCCAGCCTGTTACTTTTATCCTTTGTGATTTTGCTAATTCTGATACTATTTTTACCTACCAGGATGAAGAAGCTGTCAGGAAACTGACAGTGGGTGCCGGGACTAAGTCAAAACTTGCTAAGCCAATCCAAGACCTTATTAAGATGATCTTTGATGTGGAGAGCATGAAGAAAGCGATGGTGGAATTTGAGGTGACCACACATGTTCATGTTTCTCACTTCTAATCCTCCTTTCTCTCATTACATCATACTTATACAGCCAGAAGCAAGTTTTTTGCAATCCAGGGTGCATCATACTTCCCAGAAGTCAGTGTGAGTTTTAGATCGGCCTTACTATAAGGGCAAGAGTCTGACCAGAATTTCCTAAGCACTGGAAGTAGTAACTTAGTTATGATGCATGCGTTTTTAAAATGTGGGTGCTGCCTTTTGTTCTCCAGTGGGGAAACGTCTGTATCAGCATCTTCAACTTAACAAGCCTATGAGAAACTCATCTGCCGGTCCTGGGATCAGTAATCATTCTATGGAGTTTTGGTTTTTTGGTTTTTTTGTTTTTCTAGTGACACAGGCATCATGACCACTGTTTGCTGAATGCTCTTAAAATATTAACACAGCCAATTTGCTGGTGATGTGAGGCAGGATTTTTTTTTGTGAGCGGTCAACCACATTGGAGGGCGGGGTGGCAGCACTACTACTAGTTTAGGTAGCAAATGAACGTGCAGCTCAGACTTGAGAAATGCTGCCAGTTGATATGTGCACTAATGAAGTGCCTTGACAAAAGTCCAGATCTTTGTCTGAACAGGGCCAAATTTGAGGGGGTTTTGTTTGTTCTATTTCTCATTTGTTGTAATGATACCCTATTTTCATCCATTCTTCTTTCCTCCATACTTCTCGATCCATGTTTCTAACAAGATTTCAGAGAGTAGTAGTATCATCTGTCTCTCCTTGCGTAGAAACAGTTTTACTGGTGTTCAGAGGTCCTGCAGTTTGTTTTAATGCAGCCATTCAAACTGGGTTAATTCTAAATAACAAGTTTCAGTTTTCTTCTGCCAGCTTAGTTATCCTGCTCTAAGACTTCATATTTAAGCAGCTGTTGTTTGCTCTCTGTATCAGTATTTTATGTATCTACTTTTCAGAACAGGCTTTGCACCATTTCGTACAGCTTATCTGAAAGCTTTCAGATGGCTTGGCCAACGTTTTGTAGTACCTTGGGTTAATTGTGTTCTCCTGTATCTTCAGTGGTTCTTTACATCAAAGTCTCCTGAAATATTAATAATTCTTTGTAAGTGGAACTGGCTAAAGACTCTGAACTGATCATCATCTGATGTCTTCTGGCTTTGTAGAACTCTGTTGAAACTATGTTAATTCACACCAGCTGCAGATCTGTAGGAGACCTGGGAGTCCAGATGGGCCTGTCTTCCTATTAGATTTATCTTCCTGTACTCTTGCTGCCGAACAGCTGTTTTCCATTAGAGGAAATAATGTTTTTCCTAGTTAGAGGTTTCTGTGCATCCTCTGAAAATGGCTGCTTGGTTCCTTTAATCAGCCTGATCTCAAGTATTTCATTCCATCTAGGCACTCTTGCTCTGCCAAAACTGTAGCAAATTCTTAGTCTTTCTGTTAAAATAGATTTATCTGATGCATTTCTCTTCCTGCTTCAAATTTAGCTTTCAAGAGTTTTGCCTCAGCAAGCATACAGGAGTTTATTACAATTATCTATGTCATTGCCTTACATGAAAAGGCTAGTTAGAGGGCTGAGTCTACTCTAGTGCTCTGTCTTCTCTTGCCTGGGTGGAAGGCAAACATCTCCCTTGCCTCTCCTGACAACCTTGGTGCGCACATCTGTGATGCGAAGCTAATTCTTCATGTTACCCTCAGTGCATCTGGCAGTAATTGCAGTGCTGTTGTTTTAGACCCAACCCCTTGGCTGCTGTGCTCTTTTGATGTGTCTAATGATAAAGCTTTGGATGCAGCTTATTAGCTCTGCAGGGCTCTGTTCACCTCCCATGACTCATAGGAGACAAACTCCAGCCCTTTGGCTGTATGTGGGCCATGTAAGAGATATATTACTCAGTCGCATTGTTGGAGGATGTGTTAGTTTATATGTGTTAGTGTTTATGTGTTAGTGCTTATGTGTGTTAGTTGATAGGTTTATATAACTTACAGTTAGTATAAGTGTCTGCAGCTATTCTGCACATCCAAGTTAAATGGCCCATTTTACTTTTACATGTCTTTCATGATTTTTCAGCTAATAATTAAATAATATGGATGGATGGTACTCAACAAGAAAGTATGGGCCCCAAAAGTTTGGGAGCTACAAATCTATTGCAAGTTGTTTTTCATTAGATTATTAATCTTGGCTTTGTGCCTCTTGTGTCCCCAAGACACAGTCAGTTTTGAAGTCTGTCTTCTCTCTTGCAGTCCATCTTGGCTTTTCTTAGTATCCGGCTTTATGTATGCTTAGCTGCAGCTCAAGGTGAAAGTTCTCCTAAGCCCAGTACAGGGTGGAAATCTCCATACAAAATCACTTCAGGGTTTTTACACCGGTCTGTAGCTTGGAAGAACCTCCTGAGTTCAGTTTGCAGAGAAGATTTGCATAAAGCTGGGTTTCCTAGCTCCGTATGGAATAAATAATGTGGAACGTACCCAGATGGTACACGATATACATGGTTTCATAGGATCTTCTGTCCTTGAGCTGAATCTTAAACCCATCAAGTTAAGTAAAAGCTAATCTGACCTGCAGGGTGTACAGTGAGTACTGTCAAGGGTCCAGAGGGTGTATGTATGATCTTTGCAAAAGACCCCATTGGACTTGACTTTTGTCGAATGTTTTTCCATTCAGATGGTCCTTAACTATGAAAGGATTTAATGCAAATCCAAAACTCTCACAAGATCCATCAATACACAAACAAAAGCAGCATAGAAATTAAATCAGTTGCTGAGGCAAGCAGCTCTGGTGCCAGCAGGATCCGCAGCAGAGTGCTCCTGCACAGTGCACAGGGGGTTTCCCAAACTGGGGGAGCCAAGAGAGCCATTGGGAGCCCGCGGCTCACGCCACAGCGGCTGGCGGGACCTGGGCAGGGCCAGGAGCAATAGCGGGCAATCTCCCACACACCTACAGAAGAAGCCCCTGGGGAGGACCAGCGACCAGGGTGGGCATACGGAGTGTGGGATGGCAGTTTGGGCAGAAGGGCATGCAGGAGGGTTACTGAAGCCCTGCCAGCTCAACCAGGAAGCAATGGTATCCACCTGGCAGAAAGCTGTGGCCTTTCTAAGCTCTGCACCCACCATGACCGAGGCAGCTGCCCAGACAGAGCTCCGGTGGGAACAGGCTGCCACCTCGGTGCCAGGCTGCAGGCTGTGCCCTGCTCTTACGCTGGTGTCGGCCAGCAGCAGAGACACGTGTGCCTGGGGAGAGGAGCTCCTCCGCTTAGTGACAGAGCTCTGGGAGGAGGTGAGTGGGTTGAGGAGTATCAGGGAGTGCGAGAGAGAGAGAGACTACTGGAATTGCACCCTACCTTCCCTGAGACAGGCTCGACAGGCAGACAGGACGCATGGTACGGAGGATTCCCTGTCCTCTCTCTGCCCAGCTGAACGCAGTGACTTAAGGGATAGGGGGCAATGGTGATAAGTTCCTGCCAGGCGTAGCTGGCACGTCTCCTCTGTGACTACCCCACCTTCCCAGGTGCCCTTGAGTGATAGGTACAAGGCTCTGCAAGTGGAACTGAACAGTAATGAGGACGATGGTTCGTCTAGCTTGGAGGTGTCACCGAGGTTACGTTGGCCTACGCCCTGGGTCAAAACTGCTTCTGTAAAGAAAAAAAGACAGGTCATTGTCATAGGAGACTCCCTTCTGAAGGGAACAGAAGGCCCAATATGCAGACCAGACCCACTTCTCAGGGAAGTCTGCTGCCTCCCTGAGGCCTGGGTTAAAGATGTGAAGAGAAAGCTTCCTACCCTGGTATGGCCCTGAGATTATTATCCATTATTGATTTTTCAGGTAGGCAGTGATGAAGTTGCAACAAGAAGTCCGAGGGCAGTCAAGAGAGACTTCAGGGCCTTGGGACAACTGGTTAAGGGGTCAGGAGCACAAGTAGTGTTCTCCTCTGTCCTTCCAGTTGCAGGGAATGATGAGGGAAGAAACAGAGCCAGCAGATCAATACCTGGCTCCAAGCCTGGTGTCACTGGCAGAATTTGGGTGTTTGTGATCATGGGTTGGTCTACATGACACCAGGCCGGCTGGCAACAGATGGGGTACACCTATCTCAAAGGGGGAAAAGGATCTTTGCACAGGAGTTAGCAGGGCTCATTGAAAGAGCTTTAAACTAGGTTTGAAGGGGGAAAGGGATAAAACCAGGCTCACTAGAGATAAGCCAGGGGGTGGCACACCAATATCTTAGGGATGGCATGCTAGCAAGGTCCTTTGGTCTGCTGTCTCAGTGGAGGTAGGGCATGGAGATCCATGCGGCAGCAAAGATGCAAGGGTTATTGATGTGTTAGAAACCACGGAATTGCCTGAGAATGTTCACATAGGATTTAGGGCTTCTCCCCCCAAAAAGGTGGAGGGATCAATAGCCCATCTGAAAGTGCATCTACACTAGCGTATCCAGAATGGGCAACAAACAGGAGGAGCTGGAAGCCATTGTGCAGCAGGAAAACGATGATATAGTCACCACCATGGAAACGTGGTGGGATGACTCACTCAACTGGAGTACTGCAATGGATGTCTATAAACTCTTCAGAAGGAATAGCCAAGGAGGGAGAAGCAATGCGGTAGCTCTGTATGTTGGGAGTCTTTTGTCTAGAGCTTAATGATGGTGACAATAGGGTTGAGTGTTTATGGGTGAGAATCAGGGGGAAGACCAACAAGGCCAATGTCATGGTGGGAGTCTGTTCTAGACCACCCAACCAGGATGAAGAGGCGGACAAAATATTCTATAAGCAGCTGGGAGAAGTCTCACAATCACTAACCCTTCCTTGTTCTCTTGGGGGTCTTCGACTTACCAGATGTCTGCTGGAAATACAATACAGTGGAGAGGAAACTCTAGGAAGTTCCTGGAGTGCGTGGAAGTTACCTTCCTCACACAGCTGGTGAGGGAGCCAACGAGGGAAGGCACCCGGCTGGATTTGTTTGTGAACAGAGAAGGACTTGTGGGTGATAACGATGGTTGGAGGCTGTCTTGAGCATAGTGATCACAAAATGATAGAGTTTTTGATTCTTGGAGAAGTGAAGGGGGTCAGCAGAACTGCTACCTTGGACTTCTGGCAGGCAGACTTTGGCCTGTTTAGGAGCCTGGTTGACAGAGTCCCTTGGGAGGCAGTCCTGAAGGGCAGAGGAGTGCAGGAATACTGGACATACCTCAAGAAGGAAATCTTAAAGGTGCAGGAGCAGGCCATCCCCATGAAAGACGAGCCAGCAGGGAATACCACTTGCCTGGCTGAATAGAGAGCTTTGGCTGGAACTTGGGGAGACGGGGGGGAAAGGAGAGTTTATGACCTTTGGAAGAAGGGGCAGGCAACTCAGGAGGACTCCAAGGATGTCGTGAAGTTACACAGGGAGAAAATTAGAAGGGCCAAAGCCCAACTAGAACTTAATCTGGCTATTGCCGTAAAAGACAACAAAAAATGTTTCTATAAATACATTAGCAACAAAAGGAGGGCTAAGGAGAATCTCCATCCTTTATTGGATGCAGGGGGAAACATAGTGACAAAGGATGAGGAAAACGCTGAGGTACTTAATGCCTTCTTTGCCTAGTCTTTAATAGTAAGACCAGTTGTTCTCTGGGTATCCAGCCCCCTGAGCTGGAAGACAGGGAGCAGAATGAATCCCCCATAATCCAAGGGGAAATGGTTAGCGACCTGCTATGCCACTTAGACACACACAAGTCTATGGGGCTGGATGGGATCCACCCAAGGGTACTGAGGGAGCTGGTGGAAGTGCTCACCAAGCCACTTTCAGTCATTTATCAGCAGTCGTGGCTAACCAGGGAGGTCCCAGTTGACTGGAGGTTAGCAAATGTGATGCCCATCTACAAGAAGGGCTGGAAGGAGGATCCATAGAACTACAGGTCTCTCAGTCTGACCTCAGTGCCGGGGAGGGTTATGGAGCAGATCATCTTGAGTGCCATCACGCGGCACGTACAGGACAACCAGGAGATCAGGCCCAGTCAGCATGGGTTTATGAAAGGCAGGTCCTGCTTGACTAACCTGATCTCCTTCTGTGACAAGGTGACCCACTTTGTGGATGAGGGAAAGGCTGTGAATGTTGTCTGCCTGGAATTTATTAAAGCCTTTGACACCATTTCCCACAGCATTCTCCTGGAGAAAATGGCTGCTCATGGCTTGGATGGGCGCACTCTGAGTAAAAAAAATGGCTGGATGGCTGGGGCCAGAGAGTTCTGGTGAATAGAGTTAAATCCAGTTGGCAGCCGGTCACAAGTGGTGTTCCCCAAAGCTCAGTATTGGGGCCAGTTCTGTTTAATATCTTTATCAATGATCTGGACAAGGGGATCGAGTGCAGCCTCAGTAAGTTTGCAGACAACACCAAGTTGGGTGGGAGTATTGATCTGCTTGAGGGAAGGAATGCTCTACAGAGGGATCTAGACAGGCTGGATTGATGGGCCAAAGCCATTTGTATAAAGTTCAACAAGGCTAACTGCTGGGTCCTGCACTTGGGTCACAACAGCCCCATGCAATGCTACAGGCTTGGGGAAGAGTGGCTGGAAAGCTGCCAAGCAGATAAAGACCTGGGGGCGTTGGTCAACAGCCGGCTGAATGTGATCCAGCAGTGTGCCCAGGTGGCCAAGAAGGCCAACAGCATCCTGGCCTGTATTAGAAATAGTGTGGCCAGCAGGAGCAGGGAGGTGATCGTCCCCTGGTACTTGGCCCTGGTGAGGCCGCACCTCGAGTGCTGTGTTCAGTTTTGGGCCCCTCACTACAAGACAGACATTGAGGTGCTGAACCGTGTCCAGAGAAGGGCAATGAAGCTGGTGAAGGGTCTAGAGCACAAGTCTTATGAGGAGCAGCTGAGGGACCTGGGGTTGTTTAGCCTGGAGAAAAGGAGGCTGAGGGGAGACCTCATCGCTCTCTACAACTACCTGAAAAGAGGTTGTAGTGAGGTGGGGGTCGGTCTCTTCTCCCAAGTAGCAAGTGATAGGACAAGAGGAAATGGCCTCAAGTTGCGCTCGGGGAGGTTTAGATTGGATATTAGGAAAGAGTTCTTCACCGAAAAGGTTGTCAAGCATTGGAACAGGCTGCCCAGGGAAGTGGTGGAATCACCATCCCTGGAGGTGTTTAAAAGACGTGTAGATGTGGCACTTAGGGACATAGTTTAGTGGTGGACTTGGCAGTGTTAGTTTACAGTTGGACTCAATGATCTTAAAGGTCTTTTCTGACCTAAATGATTCTATGATTCTAAATGCAGGCAACCAAGAAATCCATTTTAACTTAGTTGCGTTTTTTTAATTTGGTTTTCATTAATGAATATGAAGCATCTTAAAAACCTCTTTGCATTTGACCCTTGATAATTGTAGGGTAATGTTGGAAGAAGGTGTGCTAGGTTGTACCTAGAGACAGAGATGATCTTATGAAAAAGAACTATTTAATTCAGTTTGCTTCTTTGCCAGCCTGAAATGTATGGTTACTGAAGTGATTGAGGAATGCATCTGACACCAGGTCAATATTAAACTTCTAGCCAGATGCTTAATACCTTATTTTTCTGTTGCCCTAGCATGCATGCTTAGTTTCCTATTGCAGTATTCTTTTGTTTATAGGATGTCTTCTCAGTAGCGTGCACTGTCCTTCTGACATCATTCCTCAATCCACAGAAAATTAATACCAAGTCTGAAATGTTTCCATTCTTCATGGGGTCAGTCCTACCAGGATGGAGAGATTTGTTCCCTAAAAACTAGAGAGGGAATGCTGCAATAGTTTCAATGTAGTGAAATCCTCTTTTAATTGTTTAAATCTTCATCAGATTGACCTGCAGAAGATGCCATTGGGAAAACTGAGCAAGCGACAGATCCAGAGTGCATACTCCATCCTTAACGAGGTTCAGCAGGTGAGCATGAAAGAGTTTTAAAGCAAGAGGGGAATTCAGAAGTTGTTCTGGGCTTGGAGTGGGGTGAATGCTGAGCTGTGTGTATAAAGATCTGTGTGCTCTCTCGCTGGAGAAGAGGATGTGGCTTCCACGGGTAACTAGTTCTCTTCCCTGTTATACCAGTTTGGGCAGTACTTGTATCTTTCACACTTTTGTAGCACAAACTTCAGGCTGAGCCAGGCATAAATGGCAGTTGAGCAAATGAAGCCAGAGTTTTGATCTAGTAGCGAGCTGGTGTTTCCACCCCAGAGAATTCTGTTTGAGGATGAGAATAAAGGTTACATTGACACAGGAAAGGGTCTGGCTTGATGACATTACTGTATTTACACATCATGATCTGGACCATTGCAAGAATCACTACATAGTATTGCCTTAAACAGCTTGCAAAAGTGTACCAGTATACCCTACCTTTTGTTATGGGCTCCCTGCCAAAGCACAGATAAGGTTTTACTTCAGTTGTTAAGAGTGGACCAGTACCTTGCCAAGGACATGCACCCCTTCCATATCCAGAAGCCTTTATTTTGCCTTCCAGAAACATAATCACCATTAGATTTTTCTTGTACCAGAAAGTCTGTGCATTTCTGTGCACGTACTGTGACTTAACTACATGCAAAACAATTAAATAAATTGCCCTTTTTAGTTCTGTGGGAGTTTCAGCTTTAACACTCTGTGTATTGCTGCTTCTGTGTATTAGTCCTCAAGTATCTTGTGTGTGTCCATTGCTATGGAGACTTAATCTTACTCAGCAATTTTCTTCGGTGCTTGTTTTATCTAGGCGGTTTCTGACAGTGGTTCAGAATCCCAGATCTTGGACCTCTCCAACCGCTTCTACACTCTGATTCCTCATGACTTTGGGATGAAGAAACCACCTCTCCTAAATAACTTGGAATACATTCAGGTATTGAATGGAAACAGTATGTTGTCTGCAGGCAACAGGTCTTCTTATCAGACATCTAACACAGAGAATTTGTGAGGTTTTAAGACTTGCTTTAACCTCATGCTTTCATGAGGTTAAGCTTATTTTTCTTCAGAATATCTTTTTGTTTATGTGTATATATGTGTGTATACATATACAAATAATTATATATATATACAGTATTAGATTTTTTTTTTTTTTTTAAAAAGGCAGTGTTGTGTTGTTAGACAGCAGTGTGTGGCCAGTGATTCACATACACTTTTATAATTTGGGGTATTCCAGAGTTATTCTGAACATGTCAAAGGCACAAGTAAAATAACCTTTTCAAATTCTTCAGGCTAAAGTGCAGATGTTGGACAACTTGCTTGATATTGAGGTTGCTTACAGCCTTCTAAGAGGTGGAAATGAAGATGGAGATAAAGACCCAATTGACATCAACTATGAAAAACTTCGAACTGATATTAAGGTAAAGGAAATAAAAGGAAATGAGTGACTGTGAATACAAGCTGGTGTCCTGTTAGTTTAGAGTACAACAAATGAAATGGACTCAGCCCTTGGCAACCTCCTCCAGCTGACCCTGCTTTGAGCAGGGGAGTTGGAAATCATCTCAATTTCCAGAGGTGACTTCCCATCTCAGACACTCTGTGACTGAGTGCTGTCTGTATACCTGTACATCTTCTCTAGCTGGGAATAAATTTCCACCTAAATGATAAAGGAGGCTTAAACTGGGGAGTTGCAAGCATATGGTGGATGTCATCACGTTATAAGAAGCCTGCTAGTTTGTACGCTAAAGAAACTTCTCTCGTTTGCCTCTTTGCAGGTTGTTGACAAAGATTCAGAAGAAGCCAAGATTATTAAACAATATGTGAAAAATACTCATGCTGCTACTCACAATGCATATGATCTCAAAGTCGTGGATGTAAGCTGGGCAATACTGGGGTTTAAGTTTGTGAAGATGGACTCTTCTAAGTCGACTGACTTGTTTGCGGTTTCCTTTTATTTTTGAGTAGCTTATCTAGTTTCTTTTGTTGAAGGGATGGTTTGATAGACCAATAGCTATTTAATAGAACAGTAAAAGTCTAGACAGAGATAAGTCTAAGCTTACTGAGCTGTGTGTGGGGGTGTGTTTTTTATTTTAATTTCATTGGCCTCAAAAAGGAGGTGGAGGAGTAATCATCTTCTAAAACTGAGCCTTAGTCCACTGAATGATTTTTTCAGAAAACTATGATCTCATGAAAATGCAGAAGGGAAGATAGAGAAGTAATCAATAACAAGTACTGTGTGATCAATGCTACCTCTTTTTTGCTAGCATGACACAGCAAACTGCAAATACTAAAAACCATCCAGATCAATTTTCCTAGCAGATTAGTGTATATTCCAGACTAGATAGATGATTTTTTTTTTTTTTCCATCTGATTAGTTGCATGAAGGTAATGGTTTATTTGCTTGGTTGTTCTTTTCCTCCTACCTCTTTTTGAATTGAAGATCTTCAGGATTGAGCGTGAAGGAGAGACTCAGCGTTACAAGCCATTTAAGCAGCTTCATAATCGCCAGCTGCTGTGGCATGGTTCCCGCACCACCAACTTCGCTGGTATCCTCTCACAGGGTCTCCGGATAGCTCCCCCTGAAGCTCCTGTGGTACGTTAAACAGCTTCTCTGGCTGCCTCCATCCCTGTGCCCAAAGTTGGCCACAGTTGGAGACAACCTAAATAGGAGAATTTCTCTGTGGGGCAGGCTCAATGTTTTCTCTCAGCATGCAGGCAACATTGTGTGTCCAGCGTTGGTTGCTGACTGGTGTCCGCAAGAGCTTGAGTTGCAGCTTTGCTGTCCTGGGAGCCCAGCCAGGTGGATTCAATGCTGCCTTTGTGTTATTGTCCCAATTGTTTTTTTTTTTTTCTTCTTTTGCTGCTTGCAGACTGGCTACATGTTTGGGAAGGGCATCTATTTTGCAGACATGGTATCCAAGAGTGCCAACTACTGTCACACATCTCAAGCTGATCCCATAGGCTTAATACTACTGGGAGAAGTTGCCCTTGGAAATATGTAAGTAACTTATGAAGACTATTTGCCGAACATGCTTAATATATCATGGCAGAAGGTGATACTAAAATTGCAAGCCTTTTCTTCAGTGTGAAGAAAGAGCACGTGGTATTCCTGTAGAAACAAGATTTCTTTTTTCTTAAAATGAGAGCTATTGGGGCGGGGGGGGTGGAAATCACTGTTGCAGGTCTAGAATCTTGTACTAAATGCCAATATCGTTAAAATTAGTAACTGAGACAAAGAAGGAAGGCTGCTGAGTTCTAGAAGTCTAGAATCTAAATTAACTTTATATTAACTCACCATAAACTGAAGCCTGAAAAAAATGTGATTTTTTTCACCAAGGTAGTTTAAGATGAATGTAAAATGCTATTGTGTGTTTTTTGTGCTGTCCAGGTATGAGCTAAAGAATGCTTCTCACATAACAAAATTGCCCAAGGGAAAACACAGTGTGAAAGGTAAGCATTAGCAGTTGTCATTGGTAATCTGTTATTGATGGCAAACTATTGTGGCTCTCCGCTTAGTGAAGAGAACTATAGTAATTTCATAGCTGTACTTCCTTTAAGGGTTTGCGTAATGTTGCCTTATAGTTGCATCTGTATATGTGTATGTGGTGTTTTGAGGTGGGAGTTAGTATGCTTGGAATGTTAAGACTGAAGTTAATGTCTTGCCTGAAGTTCAGGAGGAAACTTTCATTTGACATCACACAAGAGAAAATGTAAGGTGCGTTCTCCAGCTTCTTACTCGCTTTCATCATAACAATACTATGTATTTTAGAAGAAAGATGAGAGGTTTGGTAGATCAGAAGAATAATTGTTTAGCCTTCAAAGTGCCTTAGAAGCTTGGAGAGAAGGGAAAAGCTAAGAATAAAAGTTCAGATAGAACAGCTGTTCTCATTACACTTCTATCTGCAAAAAGTATCAGTATATTGCACTGGAAAAGAAGATGAGAGAAAAGACTTAGCTCTCTAATTCAGCCAAAAGAAATGGTAATCATGACTATCTTCTGTACCGAGATGGGAGAGTGGAGAACAGTAACATTCAGTAATGAGTGGCTTTTCTTAAACTATTTATTTTGAGAGGCTTAAAAAATCAGTTGCCTAAATTAGAATAAAATGTGATTTAGCATCTTTTTCAATACATACTACTCACACTATTATGAATGTCAGATCAGATTTGTATTGAAGAGTTTAAAGAGAATAAGAATTGGTTTGTTATACTTCTCTGAAAATGCCACAATGTGCATGTTTTCATTAATGGACCTCAGATATGAGAGCTATAAATCTGGTCTGGTTTAGGTTTGATCATACAGATTAGACAATTAGTAGCCAAAAGACTAAAATTCTCTACTTTTAATATAGCTGAGTATGACTACCATAAGTATGGTGATGCTGAATTGAATAAACAGACTGTATTCTTTGTGTTCTTTTTAAGATACTTTTGCACTTGGTCAGCATTTGAAAATTTATGTGAAGTAATATTTGGCTGGTTGAGTCATTTCTTCATGTGCACAGTCTGTGTTTGCCTTCTAGATTTCTAACTAATGTTTTTCCCCTTTCTAGGCTTGGGCAAAACTGCACCTGATCCCACAGCCACTACCACCCTTGGTGGTGTAGAGGTTCCCTTAGGGAATGGGATCTCAACAGGAATTAATGATACCTGTCTTCTGTATAATGAGTATCCTTTGCTGTTATGTTGGCTGCACACTGTGTTTGAGTGTTGCTGAGTTTAGCAGGACCTCGCTAACATCGGTCAGGAGTTTGGCACACTCTGTTTTGTTTCTTTTAGATCTGCTTTGGAGTACTCACAGACAATTTAGAGTCTTCTCCAAGGGATATGATTTTACAGTTCTCACACTTAAATTATTATTCTGCAAAAAAAGGAAACAATACATGTAGCAAATAGCTGTTGCCCCAACAGGACTCAATACGTGAAAGCATTGGAGTGGCCAGGCAACACAGCCCAGTAGTCCCTTGCCCAGAGACGTGCCAGGACAAGGGGGGAGGAATGCAGCCTGTGGTTTCACATCACTCCAGTCTGGTTTCTTCCTCGTGGTGCTGTGGCTGGCCAGCTTGGCCAGGAGGAGGTGGGGGAGCCAGCTCTGTGGCTTGATGGAGTCTATCATCACACAGCTTCTCTTGTGTTCCCCAGACCCTTTGCAAGTGTTGAGGTAAAGCTCAGAAGCCCATCAGAGATGTAGCCATTAAGCCTCTTTCTAGGCAGAAGTGCCCCCAAATGAATGTGTGCTCAACACTCACACAAGGTCATAAGAATAAGTGATGTCTGAGGTCCCAGATAATTCTCTTCACTGCTAGTGAAGCAAGTGACCCATTAATACAACCTCTGGGTTGGGCAGAAACTGTCTTCTCTTTCTCTCTTGGTACGCTGTTTTCCTCTTACAAGCAGTCTTGGCAACAGAACTCATGGCAGCACTGTTTTTATCTTGAGTTTTCTTAAATACAGCATCTGTCTTGGTCAGATGATACAATATAATACAGTTAATAATAGCTAATTGAGGTAACGTGATGTGCATTCATTTTGTTTTACACTGTGTTTAATGGGGATGCTTTTCATCTAAAATTGGGATTAGAGGTAAGTTTGAGGCCTAAAGCATTGAGAAACAAATAGGCGAGCTGGGACCGTCTTCTGAAAAAACAAAATGGTGCAGTGTGGTCATAGAATGTGCAAGCACTGCCAACCATTGTAGAGCTCTTCTCTCTGATTCCAGTTTGGGGTTTTTGGTGGGAAATTAAGAGGACATTAATGACTTTGTGCTGGAAGGTAGCAACAGAGCTATGATTATAATTGTAGATGTCAAGTCTGTAACTGCAGATATCATCTAGGCTATGTCACTCCACTGTTGAGATAGCAAGAGAGACGTTGTGTGTTATGGCTCTGGCTGACAAAAAATAATCTTCAAGAGCTACAGCCCCGTATCTAAGTCAGTTCACCTGCCTGTCGTTCAGGATTCCTGCTGCACCATCGTTAATTCTCCATATGACTGTTAGTTGTTTGTTTCTAACTATTGTATAAAACATTTTCAGATTCAAAGAAAAGTCAAATTTAAAGATTTGTGGTTTGAGCTGCTAGAACTGCTTAATTACACAAGAATCTGTATCGTAACTTAAGTTCAAAGGTAAAGTTTTACCATGTTCTGAGGTTTTTCTGTGTTATTAATATCAACAACTATAATTATTCCTTAACATTCTTCCCAGATATATTGTGTATGATGTTGCTCAGGTAAATCTGAAGTACCTGCTGAAATTGAAATTCAACTATAAGACATCACTCTGGTGAACAGTATTTAGAAGCCCTGTTAGAGTTATACTGTAGTTACACTATAGCGTTGACTTCTGACATGCTTATGCATTGACTTCTCTTACCAAGATATCAAGAGCTAAACTGCAGAAGAGGTTACTAAATCCTATTTAGTACAACACTTAGTGAAAGTTTTATATAAATGTGTGGCAACACATGGACCTGAATTCTGATGAGAACGAGTACCTGGTTTTGTTTTGTACCACTTCTAATTTTGGGGCTTTTAAGTGTTTCTTTTAGTTGACCAAACTGACCAAAAAAAAAACCCACCCACAAACAAAAACCAAGCTTGTGTCTTTAGCCAAACAGAGCTGGGCAATACCAGGAGAAGGAACTTTAGGATGTTTGTGATATTTGCTCTGTTAAGGTTCCCTCTTGTTTAAGATACCCTTTCTCAGTTTTCATTTGAATAAATGATAAATGTGCATTTATTTTGAGGTAAAAAATAAAAGCTAATTTCATACTAACAGCTTTATGTTTCAAAACTTCCAAACTGTTTGGGTTTTGAGTCATGATTTAAATGTATTTGGTAGAATGTTCTTAAACATGATATCTCTCTCTGAAGATCAAATGCCAAATATTGAAATCTGTAGTCACGTTTCAGGAAGTCAAGGTGAAATGAAATTCGGACTTTCCACTGAGACTTCGTCTGTCAACGGTTGGTGTGGTAAACATGGAAATGAATTTGTGGCTGTTTGAATTTAGTATTAGCCCCAATAAATCTCCTTTAATATCTACCTTCAACGTGATGTAAGTTGGTTGTTGTAGACTCAAGTCCTAACAAAGCTGTAAGTTGAGTTTGGGCTCAAGCTGCACTCATGACCTGGAGTGAGGTCAATTGCTACTCTGTGGGTAGTCTTGAAATCCCTGTCTTGAAACATCAATATAAACTAATAATTTCATTGTTTAGTGGTGTTTGTTACTTCTCACTTTCAGTAAGTCATTGAGCAATATAGGACTACTTGACTATAGAGCAACATCAGTTCTTTCTTTTCAAAAATTACTTATTTCCCTGAGCTATTAGGGCAAGTTGGCTAATCCCCAGGCACAGCTCTGCATTGGCAGTGCATCCAGTAATCTCCTTCACTATGACAGTTCCCTTCCCAAGAAGAGACAGTTCAAGCTCATTCTGACAGTTGTAGCTTCAGTCTCTGGTAACCTGCATGGTAACAGCAGATCTGTTTCCTAAAACATTGTCATGTCCGAATACCTTTTGAAAAAGGAGTTTGAAGCCAAAGTGGTAGTTTACGGTGCAGCTGTTTCCAGGACCCCTGAAGGAGAGGAGGGTGAGGAGTTGTAGCCAGAAAACAGAGCTGTTGTCGGGGAGAGAAGGAAATGTGGAAGGACCGGGTAAGTCACATGGCTTGACAGTTCAACGCGAGAGAATCGACTGAGGTTGGTGCTAATGGATTTTGAGAGGAAGTGAAGAGAGTAGCCCTTGTCTTCTGGTTCTTCAGTAGCTTAACCAGTGGCTAATCATTGTTTTGCTTCCAACAGAAACTTTTGGTCAGTCACTTAAGTATAATCTTGTCAGTCTCTGGAAGAGAACATGAGAACTCATTCAGTTTAGTTGTGAGGTAGATGTTTGGGGTTTTTTGCGGGGGGGGGGGGGGGGAAGCCCAAGCAGCTTACAGTTCAGTTTGGGACGAGGAATTAAGGTAGATGCTTTTGATGTTCCCTCTGTCACCTGTACCAAAGGTGGCTCAAAGTTCCCTTTTTCTCCAACCCAAGCAGCGCAGGGAGTGCTTTATTATGTGTATGTAGTGCTCAGCTGCAATTGCAGCACAAGCAAGTTTATCCCAAGCTGTCTCTAACCTCGCAAATACAGCAGTAAAAGATACAATGGGACAGGACTTTCTGAGAAGGCAGCAGGTGCCCTTTGGGGACCGTAGGAGAGCCCTGCTGTGACTGACCTGCAGTGAAATCTAATGTAAATTCAGGCACTGCTTCTGCTGCCAGCTTGTCCAACTGCAAAGTGGACCTGCTTCTGCTGAAAGCAGGTGCTGGTACCACTGCGACCCAGCATACAGACAGCCTCTCCCTGGGGCCAGGCTGAGAAGAGCAGCACAGTGACAACCACTGAAGGCATTACTTTTGGAGTATGTGCACGAAGCAGAGCTGGATGAATAGGTAGTCCCGTTTCTGTCAGAACTACTTGAAAGGAATGAGTTGTCAAGACATTAGGTCCCATGACATCTTCTGCTTTTTTCAGAGGAGGGATGTTGAGGAATGATGAGGAATGACTGCTGATCTAAATGTTAAACTACAAAAAGCAGCAATTTATAAATATTTAACCATTTTATCTTTATTTAGCATGGCTGGAGGCTCTGTTGTACAATGGCTCACAAATGTTAAGATAGTCCATGCAGTTTATATGATCTGGGTAAACTGAAGGAAGCCAGCCTAGGCCTACTGATTGGCAGTTAGTGTAAACTGTTTGTGTCTTGCCCAAGGTCATGCAGGAAAGAAGTGACTGAGAAAAAAATACAGCACAGGTCACCCAGCCTGGTACTTTAGCCATAAAACAATCTTTAAATCAGTCGGTACAGCCTTTAATGAAATCCGTGCCCCCCCCCCCCTTCTGTTTATAGTCGGGGGGGGGGGGGCAGGAAGGCCAAATAATTTATATGTGAAAAAGATCTCTGGGCACATCAAACTTTCTCAATACCGTAAAGGGTTGTACTCATGTTCTTAAATGAGTTGTGCAGTGTTTGTAACTTCTGAGGTGTTTGCTTCAGCTTGCTTTCTGGAAGACTGTTCCAGACCTCCCCCTGTGAGTTCTGGGGACATAATTTTCTGCTGAAGTGTTTTTGTGGCCAACTTACATCCCACTTAGTATTTTGCTTAAATTGCTTTTATATATGTGGTGAGGCCCCTAACTTAGTCCATTATACTGTCACTCCTGTTATGCCCTTAAAAAAATAGTTTCCACTGTCATGGAGTACATGCATCTGACCAAGAGCTTGTGTGTACTTTTATTTTCAAATAAATGCCAGGCTACTTCTCCAGAAATTATCATTTTGGAGATGCAGTGGCACCTATGAGAAGAAGTGCAGATGTAGGTCCCAGTCAAGATGACTTGCTGGTTTTCATTCATTCCAGTGTGAAAGTAGCATATGAGCTAGTGGGCTTTGCGGGTCACTTTCACAGAAAGTGAGATACTCAAGTACAGTCTGAAGGTGAGAAGAAGGAATGGCTTCCCAACAACTGAAAGGGGAAACTACTGCTTCTCCCGCCCCCTTGTAACAAATTCTAATTTCATAATGTGATTAATGCAGCAGGACTCAGACTTCACAAGAACAGTGACCGAAGAGCACACTCTTCTGCCAGCTGTCTGTGCTTTTCTTCCTACTACCAGTGCCTGCCTAGGGGAGGTGAGAAAATGACACCCTAGCCGTCTCCTGTCCCCAGGATGTAGCACTACCTGCACTGTGCTGACACTACTCTGACTGCATTGATTAGTAGGTGGTGTAACCCATGTCTTAATATCATCTGCAGTAATTAAGGAGAAATGGGAGCACGGGAGT
This sequence comes from Aquila chrysaetos chrysaetos, assembly GCF_900496995.4. Classification (NCBI taxonomy): domain Eukaryota; kingdom Metazoa; phylum Chordata; class Aves; order Accipitriformes; family Accipitridae; genus Aquila; species Aquila chrysaetos. The sequence continues at coordinate 6,148,017 of NC_044016.1, forward strand.
GCTTTCTGCAGCGTTTTGGCGCACACCTTTAAGAGCAGTTGCCTAACATGACCCTCTGGGAAAGCGAATGGCATGAGTGAAGCCAGTTTAAAGATCTCCCTCCATCTGTGCAAGGCAGGTGAGTCAGCAGTACCTAATGGCAGGTTGTTAGCAATGATGTTCTCGGTCACCATGCCTGTCTATCAGAATAATTGTGTCATTTCCACATCGCCCAAGTGTAAACCGCAAATTTGCCAGAATAGTAAAAGGTTGCACTGAAAGCATTGTGTGTTTGTCTGCATACAGTCAAGTGGCACTGGCTATGTCAAACACCACTTTGTCAAACAGGGTTGCGTTTGTGTGACTTGGAAACAGAATGCACAGGAGAAATGAAGAACCAGAATATAGGGATACTGCAGCATTCATAAAAGGCCAAGATGTAAAAAGTCTTTTATAGTAGGAATCCTCATAATACAGTGTTGATCATTACCCTTTCAGCACAGTGAATGGTAATAGCTTCTACTAAATATTTTTCAAATGCAGCAGTTGGAATGAAATGAAGGAATACCCAGCATCATGCTGTTGGGAGCTGAATTCTGCCTTCTGACCTGGTAATTTTTAAGATGATCGGCAGGAGGTGTTGGGGGCGGGGGGAAATTTAGCTCTTTCATCTGTTTCCTAGTTTTATCACAATGTACAAAGAAGCCCTGAAAGGCCTTGGGGATTTTTTTGTTTCTTTTTTCCTCTTTCCTTTCCCTTCTAGAAATTCAGGCTCTGAGGACTGTTGCAAAATGCGATTGTGTTGTAGAAGTTTTTTCTTCCCTCCCCTGAAAATCCTTTCCTTGGGTGAAAGGTCTAGCATCAGGGTGGTGCTGGGCAACCGCTGCTTTCAGCACAGCGAGACCTGATGACCAGGTTTACAAAGCACAGGAGTAGAAATCTCGCTGGTGGTCAGCATCTTCTGTCAACTGTGGAAGTCTCAGTGTCGCCTCTCAGTTGCGCATTAACACACAACCCTTGGAACAAGGGGAGCCTAGCTGAAATACAGAAAGAGTAATGGTATTGTTAACACGCTCTTCTTTACCTGAGCCTGGAAGGTCTGGTCCATGTCAGGCCTTTTGGGTGGTGGAGGTGTTTTATTAAAGGGGAAAATTGTACAGGGTTTAATGTGTACTTTTTGCCTTTGAAAGAGCACAGATTCCTATTTTGTTGCATTTTGTTATTAGTTTATTTAGCGCATTATGCCTATGGTGCTTTGCATCTCTCTACTGTAGTTGCTTTGTTTTGTGCTGTGCAGTATGGAGAGTTCTTGCTGAACTGTCTTCGGCCCTTTGGGGGCTAAGGGGAAGGAAGGCTGTTTTAACAGCACTTCAGAATGACCTGGAAAAGGGGGTGGTAATGCTAGCCTTTGTCTTCTCTTTTTACTTTTTTTTTTTTTTTTTTAAAAGCTCTGCTGCAATGTACATAGAAAGCCCTGGGGGAATTTCTAAATTATTTTACTCAGTTTGTTTCTTCTCTTAGAAACTCACTTTTTTCCTCTTATGCACAAGGGCAGCATTGATTTTTTTTTTATTATTTTTTTAAAAATTGTTTAATAGCATGACCTATATCCTGCCCCTCTCAACCCACTACAGTGCCTAGTCATCTGAGTTCATTAGCAAATTAAGAACACAAATTAAAAACTCTATTCCATGTCCCAAGGTATACATTTTCTGTGTTTTGCAGAATCTTTGGTTTCACCTAGATGCTTTTAAAGAGATGCAAACAGGCATAGCATCCATTTTGCATTACACCATCATGCTGTTGGCAATAAATGCTTAAGATGCGACACTGACTTAGCCTTGACTGAGATATAACGTTAATTTATTTTGAGCTTCAATTTGCATTTTCATATATATATATATAAAAAAGGCATTTTGGTTGGTATAAGTAGCAGTAGGTACTGTTGTCAAAGCCCAATGCATGTAAAGAGTCAGGTCCATAAGCACTTAAGGTGCTTGTGGTTTATGGTAATAGCTTTAAAATTCGCTGTGGTGCAGAGACCTAAGGGAACTAGGTAAGGAAACTATCTCTGCTGCTTGCAGAAAGCTTTCAGCTGTGATGGTTGGGGACTGCATTAGAGGGCAGACCAAGACAAGGAGTTTGTTAGGCAACAACTATCCACTGTCAGTGGTTTGTTGGCTCTCTCCCTCGAGCTGGGTGAGAACAAGTGAGACCTTGACCTTCAGGCCTTGGCCTCAGCGAGCATTTTAGTTGACTCTTCAGGAAGCATGCCACAGACCGTGGCTAAGGGGCCAGGGCTGATTGTGCCGAGGCTTTTATGCTTATCACTTACTCCTCCTGAAGTCTCACCTTGGCCATCGTTTAGGTTAGGCACGGGACAGCTAACAGTTAAAAGCAGAGACAAGGAAAATAAGTACAGTTCAGCAAAAAATTATTATTTAATGAAGGAAGACAGATGTAATACAAGGATTGTTTGAAGACACTAAGCTAGCACGGCGACTTTGGGGTGACCCTTTGGACCGAGTGACAGCCCACCCCCTCCCCGAATCGCCCCTCGCCCGTTCCCCCTCATCCTGCCACGATCCAGGCGGCCCGCGGCGGGGACTGTACGGTTTCAGTCACAGACGGACGCTGTCCGTCCCCCCGCTCACTCCCACCGAAGCGGACCGGGGCAAAGCCCCCTTCCTCTCCACAATCGCCGCGGGGGAGGGCGGGGTGAAGGGCCGGCCACCCGCCGCCCCTTCCCCTCAGCCCTCGGCTCCGCAGGGCGGCGAACGCCCGCTCCCCGCCCCCGCCCGCCTCCCACGCGCGCACGCGCCCGCCGCGCGCCCGGCCCGCCAGCGCCGTCCCCGCGCGGCAGCGCCGCCTCGCGCAAGGCCCCGTCTCCTCCCCCAGAATGCACCGCGCCAGGCAGCCTTTGAAAAAGCGGCGCGGCTCGTTCAAGATGGCGGAGCTCGATCAGCTGCCTGACGAGAGTGAGTAGCGACCCGTGCCCCCGCCGCCGCCGCCCTCACGGCACCGCCGCCCCCTCGCCCCCGCCTCCCTCCCCCGGCGGGACACCCGCGCCGCGCCCCGCCGCCGGCCCGCCTCCCTCCCTCTTGTCGTGGGCGCTGTGCGGGGCCGGAGCCCGAGCCTCCTCCCTGGCAACCGGGCCGGCCCGGCCCCCCCCCCCCTTCCCCCCCCCCCCCCGCCGCCGTCGCCCCGCCGTCCCTCCCGGGCGAGGCCCCGGCCCAGCCGGTGGCGCGGGGAGGGCAGCGGGCGAGGAGCTCCCTGCCGACGTTGCGACCCCCGTTGCCCTCGGGGGTGCTGGGGCTGGGCCCCCCCCCCCCCGCGCCGCCCCGCCCGGGTGAGGCGGCGGGGCTGGCCGGGCGTCACCTGCCGGGCGGGCCGGGTGCGGGGACCGGGAGCCGGGCGGGGAGGGGAGAGTGTGAGTGTGCGGGGCACACCTGACAGCCTGCCCTGCCTGCGGGGGTGAGGGCAGTGCCGGGGAAGGAGCGTCCTGCCCGGGGAAGGGGTGGGCAGCCCGGTGCTCCTGTCCCTTCTGTCGTCCGAGGGGGGCAGGAGGGGTTGGGTATACATAGCATCTGCTGTGTACAGCGTGAGCACCTCTGAAGGACTGGGGGGGTTAGGGCATGCACATTGCATCTAGGGGGCACTGATAAATGCAGAGGGAAGAGCTCAAAGACCCTGTATTGTGTGTTAGTAGGTGAAAGCTAGTTGTATAGGTAGGCAGTATGGAAATATATGCTTGCATACATATGGACCCACACATCTACATAGGGTTTCCGTGGATGCCGTTTTCAGCGCATGCGAGGATTAGGTAAAAACTGAGGTATAGGTGAAAAAGATACACGTGTCGCCGTATATATGGATTCGTGCACGAGGTACTTGAGTGTTATAGAAGAGGAAATTATTCAACATAAAATGTGTCTACGTGCTGTCTTGCTAGGTCTTCTTACAAACTGTAAGTACATGCCAAGCTAAAACTAGGGCATTTAGTAGTTCAGTGAACATGCACACAACAGGGTAGACTTATATTTTTGGTGACACTGTTTTGTGCATCACCGTGCAAGTTTATGAACATACCAATTATTTCTATATCAGAAGATTCTCAGAGAGGCGACTCAGAGTTGAAATCTTGCTTCTGACTGCTCTGTGTGGGTCTTTGTTACAACTCCAACAACTGTCAGGAGAAAAATTCGTTAATATGCCTACACGGCCAGTGTCATTGTGTTAACTGAACAGACTTATGAAGGATCAGCGTAAATTAAGGATAGAACTGACACTCGCAATTTGGTACAGCTCAGTCATGTACGCTGTACCACATTAGAGTCTGATTAATATAAGTCGTAGACCAACAGAGACAACTGTAATTAATAATTAGCAACGTTTTATTGCTTATTGAATCAACTTTCCCACTTCACTAGAATGGACAGTGTGTAAGTTACTGTTCCTCCCTTTGCCTTACCCATCTTGCAGGGAAGGCGACACGTGTTTCAAGAAGTTAACGTAAAGTACGAAAAAGAAATTTTTCGTCTCTGCCACCTTTATGTTGCCTACAGTGGCATCAGGAAGATTTAACAGGTCTGTTACTTCACCTGTAACGGATACTAGGATAGAGTGTGTGTGATTCAGTTTCACTTAGGATTGTCCTATACTGCAGACCCTTGCCAGCAGTGTCTTTGTTATGGTATCTGCTTGGCAGGCGAAGCAGACGCACAGTGTGTGTATTTGTGAAGGTAATAGGCTTCTGCTGTGCTGACCTTGCCCCTAAGGTTTGTATTTACCCAAGTTTGGTGCAAGTACGGGATGTTTTGGTTTTTCGTCAAATAGGGAGCTTTGTGTTTTCTCTATTGTTGGTGAACTGCTAGAAACGCGAAAGTTTCAAAGACTGTTTGCTTTGTGCTTCCATTCCTATTCTTTCCAATTTTGGTGAACTGGATGTTTTCAAAATACACCGTAACTATTGCCACACATAGTTCTTTCATTTCCAGTCCTATACTTAAAATGAAGATGTAAACTTAGTCCTGACTGATTTAACACTGACTTCATGGAGCTTTCAGTCTGCAACTTAATTTATAAGGGATAATAACAGTAAGCATTGCAAAATTGTTTTTGGAATCTTCCATAGTGATGTAAAAATAAGTTCCTAAAAAAGTTAGAATAGTTCATGACTAACAGACTTTCAGATTTATGTATCATCCCTGTGAATTTTCTCCAGCGTAGTTTATAGCAAGGTAGTGGACCATAACTGAGTTTTCACATAAAAAGAATTATAAGTAAACACAGCATACTCGGTGACAAGAAAACTGAAATTTTGCAGTGTGGTAAGAGCTATGCAATTTCACTTTCAGATTGGAAATATGAGTAACTGGAATTTGTCCCACAGTATTCTGATAGCACCTACTTGCCCTCTGGCAAGTTCTGTAATGCAGCTGGGCGGTGAATATTCCTTAACCCAGGAGGGAGATGAATGTAATGCACATAGTTGTCTCTCATAATATGTGCTTAATTTTATCTGCTGAAGTTACTATTTCTCTAAAGTTACATTCTTCTCTAAAGCTGACATTCTGTCCTTTTGAAATGGATAAGGGAGTTCACACTGACAACCTAAAAAATGAAGAAGATGGCAGTGCCTAAGTTTACATGCATTTCTTGTAGTTGAGGCCTTTTCTTACTAGTGCTGCCAGGGCAGAGGGGTATAGTAACCTGGGATGGAGCAAAGCGCTGTGAAGAAAGAACAATTATGTGCCAAATCCTCTAGCTGAAAAATTCCAGAATATTAGAGATCCCGATTGCAGAAGTACTTTCAATGCAAATAATTGGATTTGTATTTTGGAGACAAAATTTGTTTCTGTAGACTCTTGAGTTGGTGACAAGTGACTAATTTTAGTCAATGCATGTTTTTTCCCCCCTCTAATCTCCTGGTAATTTTGCAGTGGAGGTAAATGGTGGGCAGTTTTACTACTGCAAACCAGATGGCTATTTCTCTCTGTCTCAGAAGAGGAAAACAGTTGATTGCATTGGAGTGTACATAATGCTGCCCTGTCTCTTGCTACTAGTAATAGCAATCTTATTTGTGAATTACTCGGTTATAAAGTACACACAGTAAAGCTGAGGTGAGACACTGATAAAACAGACAACACATGCAAATGTGACTAGAAGACTGTCCTAATCGCGGTAGAGGCAGAGCTGGGCACACAACAGCACAGGCAAAGCTGCGTCTTGGTGCGTTCTTTCGCACAAGTGAGTCTGAACAAGGAGGACACCTGGAATCAGCTCTGTAAAAGTGAGAGTGAGATGCCATTTTTGATAGAAGTGAAAGCATGCTTAGCTAACTAAATGATCATCAGTATGGGGTCGCCGCCAGGAGTAAACCACCGAGCTACTGCAGAGTGCAGTGTTTCTGTGTTGTATGTAGGCAAACACCAACAAGTGGCAGGTGAATCAGAGAAGGCCAGACTGTAGTAGCGATGGGTGTCAAAGTGTTAGCCTTTTGCAGTACAAATACTGAAAACGGTTGTGTATTGCCGAATACCATACATTGGTAGACATCTCTGGTACTGTTTCTAGGGGCTTGTGTTTTAGGACAGGCAGAAGAAGGGAAGGAGGACAAGAATCTTTCTGCATAGCCTTTTATCCCATGGATGGAGGCTACAGCATGAGGGCGGCTCTTCATGCAGAAATCGTTGTCTTTACCCTCAGCACAACCTTATGCTGTGGTTCACAGGCATCCTGCCCCTGCATAGCCAGTTGCTGTGCTCTGACGCTTTACTGGATAGCTGGAGGAGGGATGTGGCACACCTCTTGCTGCTTTTGTTTTCCAGTCCCGAAGGGCCTAGCACCACTGTGCTCTGGACATTTGAGGCAAAAAATCAGCAGAACTGTATGAGATTACAGCATTTGGGAGAAGGCTCAAGATTAGTTTCATGGCTGCTAAATAGTACCCACAGCTAATGATTTGGGGATCGTTTGTGCTGCATACCTTTAAAATTGTATGTTACCATGGTATCGGCGTATTGTCCATCATGAGAATGCAGTGTTTCAAGAAGAGGGCTTTGGTATTGTCATTATCATCTGCACAAATCCTGTAAAAGGGTTCACATGGCTGAAGAACTGACTTCCATCCAGTAGTTATGTTAGGATTTGAAAATATACAAATGTCAGTTTATTAGTGGGCTCATAACATGAGGGAAATACTGATTCATGCTTGAAACGAAAAGTTATTGTTCATTTATTTATTTATTTATTTATCTGTCTCTTCAACAAGGCCAAAGTTTATGGGGAGCTTAAAAGCTACCCAAAGCCAGATTTTCCTCTGATGCGTGCTTTTTACTTTCTAAGCTTTCCTGAACAAGCTATCCTTTTAGTGGCTAATCATTTGAGATGCTTCCTGTGCTGAAACAACTTGTGCCATGCTTGTGTAGACGAATGATCTCTCAGAGGGTTAATGACTCAATCTATAATAAAAGCTTGTGTTTTTCCCTTCTCCATGAGTTTCCTCTGTCACACCATTTTTAGTGTCAGTGATGTAGTTTAATTACATAGGTTTTTGAGGTAGTCATGCAACCAGTGTTAAAATAACTGCTCACCTGTGCAGAATTTAGACAAAATATGTGTAATGATCTGGAGAGGAAAGGTTTTACATTATGTAATTGTTTATCTGGATCCTAGAATTTTCTATATTGATTTAGATATGCCCCTTTGTGCCCACACATTAGTAAAATCAGTAGCTATGGCACATCCCTGTGGTTACTTGTAACCTTTACTTTCAAAACTGTAATCAGCTGTTATGAATTCATTATAAAAAAATCTGAAAACACTTTCACAAATGTAGTGTGCTTGTCTGTGTTCTTGTTTAAATTTTAAGATCAGCTGTTGAGAAGCTGTATTTAAACTGCTTTGCTTCATGTTATTACTGAAAATACACATCAGGGCATCCACAGTTGCCCATATTGAATTGCAGTCGTACTCCACCTCTTGTGTTCAGTTATGGTATTTTCAAATGAGGGGAGGCAATAGATGCTTGTTTTTAAACTTAAACCCAACTTTAATTTTTTGAAAAGGAGAAAAGCTTTTGCGCTTTTTTCCCATGCGTCAAAGCCTATCTCCAAATCAGAAATACTTTTTGGAGGGCGAACTATCAGAGTTCCTTTTTAAGTCTGTCCATAGTGCTTGCAGAGCAGTTAGGGGAGGTTTTTTAGGTTCCCCTCATGGTAATCCTCTGTACATGCTCCCTTGTGCTCAGAGGAGGAGGTTGGGGCTAGAGGAACGATTCCTGGCAGCCGCGGCTGTTCAGGACTCGGGGAGCTGTCCATCCGCCGGACCCCACACTGGCAGCCGCTGAAGCCGGTCGGGTTTCTAGCTAGCCTAGCATGAAAACATCAGGGTCCTTATCGTGCTAGACTTGGCTGACTTGAGGTTATTTTAATGTTGTTGGGTTTTTGTTTTTTTTTTTTTTAATTCGGCTTTACATGGATTTCCTGAAAATCACTTCTTGCAAGTATTATAAAACACGTATATACACTTATTCCTGACTCTCAGTTACTAATGAGCTTCCTGTTATCATACTACTAAATGCTTCATAATCTAGCACAGTTATTTTTACTGCACTTCTGTGGTGCGCATATTTTACAGATTATTTTTTTTTAGGGCCAGAAAAGGCCATTATAATCATCTTACATTCTTCATTAAGCATGCTGGGATACTTGTGTTTGGAATTTCTGTGCATTGATTCCATGCTTCCTTTTTAGCTGTAGTTTTCTCTTTAAAAATAGATGTAAACTTGGTTTAAAGATTTTGAATGATAGGGAGCTCGACATGCCCTTTCTTAGTATAGTTACATAAAATCTGTTGAGCTTTGCTTTCATTGCTAACCTAAACTTATCCAATGTCCTTTTCTGACAAATAGATCTAGTTATGCCTTTCCTTGTAAAAAAAGGCTGCCAAGCTATTTACTGTCTGAATTATCTTCCTTTGTAGATACTTGTGATCAGTGCAGATCTTGACCTTCTTTGGGAAGAACAAGATTGGAGTGTCTTGACTTTCTCACATTAGGGCATGTTTTTAGATCTTCAAATGTTTCTCCTAGCTCTGTTCTGAATCCTTTCCTAATTCTTCAAACTTAGTCAAGTGTGAACACTGTGTTCAAGTAATTAATTTACTAACAACATATGCAAAGCAATACTCAATATGATACTAAGACAAGACTAAGCCAATCGTATAGTTTGCACTGGAATAGTATGCCAGTGTAGGGCTACTGAAAGCAGGCCTTCTAATTCCTGAGAGACTGCTGTGGTGAGCTAGCTGTACTTCCTCCCTAGGTTGAGGTTTTTTCACTCTCAGTATTAAGAAAGTCACCTCCATGATCCTCTGAACCTGGAGGAGTTGGAAGTAGATTTTGGTTCTAATACCCTAAATGATGCACAGGCCTTATTTCTTCCTTTCCACCCATTTGTTTTTTAAGTGTTTGATGTTTGTAGAAATTAAATCTGTCATTGTCATAATAGGTATTTACATTCAAGCATGTGTGTATATTCTACTTTAATCTCTATGTTTGTAATTAAAATGCTGGTTAAAAAGACTGCCTATGATTATATATTTGTTATTCAGAACAGGAGCATACAAAATTACTGGCATTTAACGTGAGGCTGGGATATTATAAATCTAATAATTATTTAAACTAAAACTTTGGATATTTTTAATAAATGTCATCTATCCCAAATCACTTCACAATTTTTATGGTTTCTGAAATGCTTTTATCTGTATTAAATGTTGGTTGGTTTTTATTGTAATATATTATTGCTTAGAAGATCATCCTAGTTTCTGGTTTTGTGGCCCTAGTAGTATGCACCAAACTAAATGGAAACTGTAGGGAGATGTACCGTATTCCTTGAAGTTTGGTGTTGTTGCAGGTAGCCCCTAAAATCAATACAGAAGAACTTGACAAGAAAACCCATGTATCATATTGTTGCCTTTAAGGTAAAATTAAGCTTATGGACATCTCCATTGTCATTTTGATATCCTACATGCTTTAGTCTACAGAAGTGTTAGTGTTAATAATTTTCTGCAACTTGTTATTTAAAATAGTTTAGTTTAACTTTGAACTTGCCTAGATCAGGAATTTCTTATTTGGACACTTGCATTCCTAAATAAAGATGCCCTTTTCCAGTTACATTAGTTGCAGGTTAAGTGAAAACAAATGAGCAGCCTTATTCTAGCATGCATCTGTTGAAGATTAACTATCCCATGTTGAAAAGTCCCTGGCAACTAATGCTGTTTTGGAGTGGTAATCTTATAAAGCTAGAAGGTAGCGCAGTAACATTCTGCTGTTCATCACTTCTCTATCTGTTGTTTCTGATGCCAGTCATCTAATGCCCTGCTCTGCTGACCCATCATCAGTCTCACAGGTGAACCATCTGAGTTTGATGGTTAGCAAAGGATCTCAGGCAATTCAGCTATGAGATTGACACCACCCCCCATATAAAGCTTTGCTGCCTCTTGCTGAGTTGTTTCGTTTCCATTGTTGACATACTCACCCTTGACTGAATTGATTGAACTTGATTCCTGTGAGCAAGATGGTCAGAAAAAGAGGAAAATGATTGTATGTTCGGTCTTACAGATGAAGTGCCTGAGATCTTTCAGAATAGTGTTCCATTCTGAAAAGCCAGCATCTCCTCTATTTGACAGTCATGATGACACCGCTTCTGCCTCTCCATCACCAAGGATGTGTACTTTCCCATGTTCTTAAACTGTTTGTACTTGTTAATCCCTGCACACATTTCCCACCATCCCTTATGTAAATTTGGGGGGGACACTAGTACTTCACTGTTCTTACTGTTAGTGTTCAGGACTGCATTCGTGGTTGACAGCAGGGTACCTGTGCATTTATGCAAGTATGGTGTACATTATCTGATTATTAGTATTAAACTAAAAAAAAAAAAGGCTTTAATCCTGTGATACCTTTAACATACAGCTTAGTTACAAGAGCTGAATTTGCTGTGAATCTGATCATCATAGAAGCATGTTCCTGTACCAGTCACTGTTAGGTCTCCAACCCAACAAAGGTGATATGTCGGAAAAGAAATGTGCAAGAAGGGCACCAGTATAGCCCAGGTTTGTCACCTTGTTTTTGACATCTAATCCCATATGTGTTACCTGTTGTAGATTTGAACAGCTCAGGAGATACTGGGCTGGAGGCCCTCTAAACCACCAGTGAGTCAAAATAGTTCCATTTCATATCTTAAACATTTTTTAGTTTTTTGAAAAGAATAGAAACTTTTTTCCTTTTTCTTTTTTTATTGAACTTTTTTTAACATGTGGCGTAATAAGATGGCAGCAAACAATAGTATGATGAAAAAATAAGGAATGTAGGGGTTTTTTTGCCATTGCTGCACCTGTATTCTCTTCAACAGTCCACCCCAGACCAAAATGCTCTGTTCTCCTGGAAAGGGACAATAATTCATTTTTTGGCGCTGTGATATTCCCTGGAATGTACCCTCTTAGAGGCAAGGATCTCTGGCACTGTGAAGTTAGTGGGGTTAGGACCTAGATACAGGGCAGCCACAAGAAAAGGATTTTCCAGACCTTTGGAGTCAGAAATGTTCTTGGAACAGCTGTTCCAGAGAGAAGCTGAAGAAAAGCATGGGGAAGGTGAGAGGGAGAAGATCATGCAACGCAAGAAGGAGTGGTTGCAACACTGGAACGTAACTGGAAAGATAAAATTGATTTGAGAGAAAAGCATGAATGTGTGGAAGCATTGTCATGCAGAAGTATCTTTCCCTTCTGCTAATGTAGTTGCTTCAAACAGCTCGATTCTTAGAGAGACATTTGAAAATTTCAGAGCTTGAAGGCTGTAGTCAGGCCCAGTTTTGTCCTTCCTGGCCCGGAAGCACTGCAGAGGTCCTACAGATGCAGTGGAAGGGGAGCAGCAAAATTTTGATGGATGTGTTACACAGTTTGAACAGTTCAAGCAAACTAAGGGTCCTGTCTACATTTATAGTATCTGAATCTGCTGCCTTTCTGAATAAAGAGGTTTCACCAGGGGGCAACTAACTATCCATCTTCCTACTTAGAGAACCAAGCTTAGAGAGCATAAACTACTGCTTTCATGGAAATTTTTGGCGTTGAAGAATTTTGAATTGGTAGAAATAATTTTTAAAATAAAAAAAAAAGAAGTGTTCATTACAGTTTCCTTGTCAGTTGTGTAATATATTTGCAACTACATCAAACAAGCAGCCGCATGGAAGTATGTAGTTTGGACATAAAGCTTGTTCAGAATTTGCTGTGCTAAACAAAAGTGCTTGGCATCTGAAGCTGTTTTGTAGATGTGAAACTAAAGGAAAAAACAAAACATGAATATGCTTTCAAGATTTATTGGGTAATAAACATATAATGCTATACTTGGTGCCATGAAGGGCGCACTGGGTTCACTCACTCAGCTGTGAAAGATTTAATATTAAATTCCACGTTCTGCCTAAGAATTAATTAAGAATTAGTAGACTCTGCATAGGTTGTATGGTTTGAAATAACTTATGATTTATGTGGACTTTTTGATGTATTGCAGGTTCTTCAGCAAAAGCACTTGTGAGCTTGAAAGGTAAGAAATTAATGTGTTATTTACTTGTACCCAATCTGACTTTAAGCTGTACTTAGTTTCTGGCTTCAAAAAGTTCAAGAAAATAACACCAAAGAAGGTTTTTTGTTGAAATATGGGTTCTATTGTGGATATTTGTTGCTTCTGTAGACTAATGTTCCTTGGTGGTTGAAACTACGTATGTGGTGGTGTATTTAGACACTGCTCTTCTGGGTGAAATTCCTGAAATGTGTTTTTTCTTCCTAAGTACTGTCTAGGCATCAGGTTTGATGAGAAGATTGAGGTAATCTTTCCTCTTTCGAGGATGAGATAGGAGAAGGATTGTTAGTGACACCTGTACATGTGACAAAATTTACATTAGGAAGGAATTTCACAGTCTCGTTGTGTTTTCTGTCAGCAAGTTGTGGGCTAAATCAAAAATCTGTTTCTGATATCTTCTTTGAAATCGTCTTCATGAACAGTCATACAAATCTTGAATACTTATAATCTGCCCGATAATAAAAGTTTCTTTATATATTACAAGGCTTCTATTACGCAAGGAAGAAGGCATGGTCTGTTGAATATGTTGTAACTATTAGAGGTTTGTTTCAATAAAATTTGATTTACTTGTTGGTGTGCACCCACTTAATAATTTTTTAGAACCAGAAGGTGGCTAGGTCTTGTCAAGCTTTACCTTCTCCAGGTTTCAGTTACAGCCACAGTACAGCTGTCTACGTGTGTGTCAACCTGGCAGTGGAAGTAACTGACTCCAGCAAAGGAGGTATCAAGAAATCTAAATATTTTCAGGAGTAAAAAGTGGTTTGTTCATGTTTCTCCTTGTACTGAAAATGTTTGTCAATTATTTTTTAATTAGTGTTCAGAACAATTTAATAAAAATATTGAAATCTAAAATTAATTTGTAGGTGAATCCAGAGAAGCTGTTGCAAGTAACAAAAATATATTAGTAGTTGATGATGTTATACTAGCTTTTGGATAGTAGTTATGTTAAAACATACATACATATATATATATATGTATATTAATGACATGATTTGATTTCTTCACAACAGAGGGAAGTTTATCCAGTTCGTGGAATGAAAAGTATAATTCTCTGCAGAAAACACCCCTTTGGAAAAGCAAGAATGCTGGTTCTGCAGTGGAAATGGTAAGAAGCAATAAAAAGACAACTTCAGGATTGGTAAAATACCATAAAGTGAATCAAATTTAAGGATCAAAAAATTTGGCTGAGATTTATAGTTTCATAATTTCAAAATGTTAAACTATGCCCTTCACAAGCAGTCTGCACAGTCTGAATATGAGATGAAAACATATTTTATAAATGAATAGTCAAACAAATTAAATTGCTGACCTTGTTCAAGGTAGCTCATAATCGTTTTCTCTCTTTTTTGTAAAGCAAGTGCTGTGTGAAATGTTTGTACTGTATCTACCACCTTGAACTTAGGAATTGCCATTTCAGATCAACCATTTGTTTTATCTCATGAAGTATCTCACTTCTAATTATGGCTCAGAACTGATACATAAAGAAAAGGAAGGGAAAATGTCATAATGCACTTCCACCATTGTGCCTTCTGGGGGGCAGATTTTATTAAAATTAAACGAATGTCAGTGAAATGTCATGTAGTATTCTGAGAGGTGTCACAGGAGACCTTACCTTAAAGAACAACCTTGGGGTGGGGGAATGAAAGGTAATGAGCCTGCAGCCTCCAAGGGCATGTGTCTGGTGTTTGGGTTGACCATTTCACTCTCTCTTTTTTAAATACTCCATTGTTTCTTTCCCCGTTGTATCACATTCAAGCTTTTCTTGACTATTCTTAACCTCCTCTACCTTACTGAATTATGTGATTTTGGTTTGGTTTTGCCACCAGCTGTATTACACCCAATGCCTTGTTTGTCTACATCAGTAATACTGTGTGCTCTTTTTACTACACGCTGGAGAGTATATGAAATACTGTCTCAATTGCTAGGCAGATCTTTCTCCCATACTCTTCTGGTGCTGCCTTCTACAGTAATTGTGACCAACTTACCAACTATCACCTGTTTTTTGTTCAAACCATTACTTTTTGTGAACTGTTTCCCTTGCAATAAATTAACATTATGTTTGAAAACTGTCGTACTTGCCTGCTCTGCACATAATCAAAATATCTGAGCAGCATCCAGTAGTACATTAAGAAATGTGACTAACATCTGTCATATGTGGCTCATTGTGTGATCCTTTTCCCTGTAGAGAGAAACTTAGACAGAGAAGGTTTTTATTTTGGTAGGATTCACTCAGATATATATACACATGTTGCTATGTGTTTATACTAGAGAACATAAGGTCTACAAAATGCAGTTCCAGACAGTGACCAGAACTTTGTTATGGCCCTTAGTTTCTGCAGGAGTTCATGTCACAGCTTTCAGCTGTTCCCAGGAATGCTCATCTTCTTCTCACAGAAACAAGCCTTACTGGTAACTTAGAAGATCGCATGTGCTAAAGAACCGAAGTCAATAGCCATAACATTTGTACGAAAACTTTGTCAATATGTAGGTATGCTGGCTGTAGGTATTAAAAATAAGCAGTCAAACTTTGAATATAGCTTAGTATTCTGTAGAAAGCTGGGAGAAAGATCAGAGGACAGCCCGATGTGTTAACAGTGGCCCGTGTTGCTGAGATGTGATGTAGTCTTCTGTACTAGTTCGAGTTCCCTGAACACTGGAAGTTTTGCAGATATGTTGTACTGTTGGTTGAAAAATCTTTCCGAAAATGCCTGACCTACTTAGCTAACGTGGATGATACCTCTTTGTGACGCTTGTTATTTTATTCTCGTGTGAGGCACTGGCAATCCAGACTGATGAAACACTCTTATTTTGGATAGTTCCTTGGAATAGAATTTGGCAGCTTCTGTTGAGCGTTGTAAAACAGTTCTTTTGATCTGATCATAGCCTTAGCATAAGGTTGAAGGAACTCTTAAGTTTTGTCTAGATTGTTTTAGCATTTGTGTTCCTGTGTTGGCACATGCTTTCATGTGGTATGGTGTCATAAAATCAAGAAGAATTATACAGACATTTGGGAGAAAAATTTTGTTCTGGAAACAGCATCTCAAATATCAAGTCTAAAATATAATTGCAAATATTCAATAGGAACCTGGCTCTTCATCCTGTGGGCAGAATGCTGTGATTAAAAAGTCCTGGAGTTCTGCAATGTAAGAGTTTTTATTGTTGGAACAGGATTGTGGGTTTGTTTTCTTGCTCAAAAGTTAGAATAGTTCTGACCTTTCTTTTTTAAGGTGATCATTTGTCAAGGACAGCAGAGATGTCATAAAGAACATAAAGACATTGTAATTGAAATTCAAGATTGTTCTTAAGGTTTAGTGAATTGGAAGATATGAAGAAAAGAACTCAATGGATCTAGGTGAAGAGAGGAAAACAACATCTATAACAATTAATACAATAAACTAATTACTATGTTATTATGATGTGGGCACCATTTGGTTACCTTGCCAATATGTAGTTCCTCTGTTCAGTGTGTGTCTCTTTCCTGGTTTGTAACATCTACAAGGAAAGGACGTTTTCTTCTGTGTGCTGAATGTGCTTAGGTGTCTAGCATGTACAGGGCACTACTGTTACTTAAATACATTTGTGTAGTTACATTTATAGAATATATATAATTTAGAGTAAGAAAGGCACGTTTCCCTGGGAAAGCTCCAGCTGTTCTCATGGCATGGGACAGACAGGGGGTTTTTTGCTACCACTGATTAATTTAATAGAGAATATCTCTTTTCAAACAGATATTTTAATCAGTCACAAACTTATTAAATGTCTTTCTTAAGTGTAAATGCTTATTAGTGAAGTTTTATTTCACTATTTGTTGATTTATTTTGTTTCTGACTTCTACTAAGGGCTTATCTTTGTCATCAGTATTCTTCACATTGTGAGTGTTATAGATTTCATATCCGTATCAGTTTGTAGCACTTTCACCATCTATACTGAAAGAAGTGAAATCTGCATTTGTTCTGCCTTTACTCATCCCCTTTGTAAATAGTTTGAAGCACAAGGAATGCTACAGGGTGCAGTCTTGGGGGTCTGCAAAGGAGACGTATTTCAGTTGTGGCTGGCTCCTGTGCTGGGCCACAAAGTCTTCATGGAAGGACAAGCTGCTTGCTCTCAGCACTAGCAGCCTGTCATAGGTTACTCTTTTGTCCTCATTGAAAGCACAAGTTTTTTGTCATAGGGTAAAGTGTTGAGGAATATCTCAATGGTAGTAATATTTTCATGACACATATTTGCAATATGGTTTCTTGTTTTCAATCAGCCTCTAATTCTCTTTGAGCTATAACATCTTAGCACACAAGTAAATTTTAGTTAGCATAAACTCTAAATTCTTCTCTTTTGATATTTTTACATAATTTATTCAAGCTTTAGTTTCTTCAGACTTCAGCTTCCAAGCATTTTGCAGTGTAGGCACTTTCAATGAGTTAAACAACAAACCCACAACACTTTTAGACTCATAAGAAGTCCTTGCAAAAAAATTATATCCAGCTAATGTTTTTACTGAGAACACACCAAAACAAATACGCTGTTTGAATAAACTTTTTTTTTGACCCAAAATTCAGAACAAACTGTTTAACAGATGTGCTTATAAGCAAAGCAATGACTATTTTAAGCTTAGATACACAAGTGTTTAGACACCTAACTCCTCTGGAAACAAGTGGGAGTTAAGTTCTAAATACTTCCGTGGAACTGGGCCAGCAGTATAGTAATGGGTTATAGTTAGCATTGGAAAGCCTGGAATCTTAAATTCCTTCTTCTCTTCTCTCAGCCCTTAGACCTCTAACTGCTAGGAGGCACTATTTATTGTGTACCATGTGCCTTAAAACTAATAGGTGGCAAGAGAAAAGGCATTCCATTTCTCTCACTGTGAATTCTGTGCATGAACAGAGAAATCAAAATATTTTTTTCTTGTAATTCATTCTTAATTTTGATACATGCAGCCCTTCAGAAATTCAAAACGGAGTCGACTCTTCTGTGAAGAAGATGACAGACAAATAAACACAAGGTCACCCAAAAGAAATCAGAAGGTTGCGATGGTTCCACAGGTACCTACATGTATGCAGATATTTTTACCAAAAAGGGGAACAAGCCTATCTGTGTTAGTTGAAAATTAGAATACATTTGCTTTTCAAGTTGCATTATCAGTTTATGAATATTCTTGTGAGGAAAGCTGTTGCTAGGAGTAAGCCACAATTCAAAACAGATCTATATTTTTCTTCCTCACAGCTGGGTTCCTCACTTTGTTTATGGGAGTACCTGTTCTTTTTGATCCTGGACATAAGCATACAGAGTTAGAAAGGATTCCAGCCTAGTTGCCCATCTTGCTTCCGCAAACAATCGTGTCCTGTAGTCTGCATAAATTTATTCAGCTTCAGTTAAAAACTGACTAGGTTTCTTGCACTGACTGCATCATTTAGAAGGCTGCTGTAGAACTTAATGTATTCCAACAGTTAGGAACTTGCTCTAGATTTGTAGCCTAAATGTATTCATGGCCATCTACACCTTCTTGATCCTGTAATGATAATGTCCTCCAATTCAAACAGCTTGTTTTTCTACTCCTCCACTTGACTGTCTACTCCTTGATATAGCATGAAAGAGCAGCTGTAATTTCTCTCAGACTTAATTTGCTATGTTAGACAGGGCAACATCTCTTAGTCTCAAAGAATTGGCTCTCTAGTACCTTTGTCATCCAAATCACTTTTCTGTACCGTCACCTTATGAGCCTGAATCTCCCACACTGAAAAAGTACTATTTGAATACTGGTCTTACTTGCCTTCTGAACTGTACTGTGCAGCGCTGAATGGGGAAGACTTTGCAGTTGCCATTTTGCTGGGTCCATTTTGTCAGAGATGAGGACCGTGACATTTCTCTCTATTCATTACCATGATTTCTTAACAGTAGAAAAGCCTGGATAATGTTCTAAGCCCAGTTGGTTTGTACTTAAATGTCTGGTTCAGGAGGTGAAGTGTTTGCTAGATAAACCTTTGTGAGGGACTGCAGCTGCCGTAGCTCACAGATCTTGCTGTCCTGCTAGGCTTTGTTTCCTAGAGTTCCAGTGGGAGAAAGGGGACCTGTATCTAGAAGGTAGTGGTGAAGTGCAGCAGGAGCCAGCAAGGTGCCTACCTTATGCTTTATCCTGTTATTGCTGGTACTAAAGGTCAAAATACTTTTGAGCATTTGGGGAAGGATAACAACTGATTATGGCATCAGGACCCAGTTAAACTAATATTCTCAAAAAGCTGTTATTTTTTGCAAATAAGTTTTTCTTTTTGTCAGTTAAGACAGTCATCCCTGGAACAAAATTACGGAATTATTTTTCTACGGTCTTGTTTAAATTCAGGTCTATGTATTATGCATGCAATCTAAGACAGTGTATTTTCTGCAATTTATAAAATAGCTTTCAAATGTAGTTAAAACTTTATTGCTTATGTCCATGCTAGCTTCTCTTGCAGTTTTCTAAAAAGCAGACACTCTGCTCAAAGCTTTGGCTGTATTACGTTCCTGTGCTAGCTTCATCCTCAGTTTAAGAAGAGTTAGCAAGAGTAGAAGCACTAGTGTAAATGAGGCAGTTGGTGTTGCTGGATCTGAGCTGCAACATCACATATGTTCACTTGAGACAGTGTTCAGTGGTGCCTCAAACTTTTGAAATCTGTGTGTACTTTAGTGCCGTGCTATTGTTACCAATAATGTAGTTTCAGTGTTGGAAAATGTTTCTGTTAGAAGAGCTTTGTATAGAGATAATTTGTTGTATTGATCCTGCTAAAGTTTGCCATCTGTTATGTTTGATTGCATTGCTGATATAATGCAGTACAGATTGTTATAGATCTGCAACAAAAAAATTGTCATGAAAAACTATGTGCGATTAAAATGTAACAATTATTAATGTGCAAACTTTTATCAAGAAAATCTAGTTTAATTCTTTGAATATTGAAGAATGTTAGACTGTTTTTTAACTGTTTCCTTTATTTTACTACCTAGAAGTTTAATACAACAATGCCAACACCAGACAAGAAAGCATCACAGAAGATTGGTTTACGGCTTCGTAACCTGCTCAAACTTCCCAAAGCTCACAAGTGGTGCATATACGAATGGTTCTATTCAAATATAGATAAGTATGTTTGTTTTATATAATTATCTCTTATTAGTATAGAAACAAGTCATTTTCTGAAATTGAGCTGCAAATTTCCATATATTGGTTAGATACTCCAAAGTTTATTCTTAAATTATTAGTTATTGAAAATTACTTCATTGTTTTGTTGGGGTTTTTTTCTCTTTTTTATAATGAGCAACCTGCTTGGGTAGTTCCTTGGGTAGTCTTCCTTTATGGAAATAATTTTCTTTTTATCACCTCTGCCTCTGACAGATACAAGATTCTATTCATAATGTTTTTAGCATGAAGTTATCAGAACATTTAGACTTTTTTGAACCCTCGGATCAGTGTTACACACGGGGGATGGGAAGGAGACTGCTTCTTCATAACGTACTGCTTCCCTAAAAGGCATAAATGTTGATTTCATATATTTCCTCCCCATCATCCTGTTTTTACTGTGATCACTAACAGAGCTCCGGGTTGTGACTATTCAGCTGTTGTCTAGATATCAGCATCCTTCTTGGATCTCCTAGACTGTTTCTGCAATTTGTGCTTCAGAGTGTTTGGCACTTGTTCTCTTAACACCACTAGCAAGGTGGTGTGAATAGTTTAAAAGAACCATTTTAGTTTAATCCCTAATAATGAAATACTAAAAATTCTAAAATGTAAAACTCTTTATTGATGAATGGAATCTTAAAATCTACACTGATTTACTAATAGATGAAACTCTAGTATTTAATATCCTAAAGAATGGTTTCAGAGTTAACAAGCATTCTTTTCCAGAATTTATTCATAACAAAATAATTACTGGTTTTCCTTCCTATTTTAATCATGATGGCTGTGGCTGTTTTCTGTAACTGAGAAGGCAGTCATAGCAACAGAAAAATGTTTTAGGATATGTTCATCACAAGTAGAAAAATTACATGTCCATTTTAGTTAGTTCTAAATTCATCATCTGTAGGATTTAATTCCTTTGAAAGAAGTAGACTTTACCTGCCTTTTTTTTTTTTCTCTCTTTTTTTGGAAAAAAAACCCAAACAACAAAACAAAGAACCCAAACCTACTTATTTCTAGTAGTAATTTTAAAATGTGACATTTAAAATTATGATTTTTACAACAGTCCAAGAACTTTTAGTTTATTTTGAAATAATTGTCTGTGGAACGTTAGGTCTATTAGTAGACTAGAATTTGAGTTCAGCAGGTAATTCTGAAAACCTCTTTGATAGTTATCAATGTATGTTTGTAATGCTAGTAACATATGATCATGTTAAGATCTTATAACATAGTTTACTAAGAAACTACATATCTTTAGAAGAAAAACTTTGATGTATGTTGTTTTGAGTGATATAATCTAGACTTAATGAGAAGCTTAAAAAAGTTTAAAGCATAGATCTGTCAACTAACAAAATATGGCTTACTGTACAAGTCTCAAAATATTTTAATCTAATTGTCTCATCCAAAATTGAAATCATCACTTTAAATGCCATGTCTACTATAAGTTTTTGAAATATTTTAATCTCTACAACTGTCATCTGTGGTTATTAGATTATTGAAGCTGTTTCAGTTGGATTCTCTCTAAGCTGCTGCAGAGGACTGTTTTCTGTAACATCCCATTGGCTTCTGACACTCAGGGACTTCTAAAGAGCTACTTACTACTACAGTGATAATAGGCCCTCAGAACCAGATGCAGCTGTAGCTTGCTTACACCATTTCCCAGAGCTTCCAGTCTTGTGGATGCTGTGGGTTTACAGTTTGCCTGCTTAGGTACAAGTGATAGTAAAAACAATCAAATACAGATCCTCTTTCTCCAAAAAAAGCAAAACAGTTGTTCTTTACACAGATATCTTATGTTAGCAACAGTAAATCTGGATAAAATAAAACTCTTTTATACACTTCCTTGCCTGTTTCATGAACCTCATTGATCATTCTTTGTGGTTTCCTTTACACTTCGTGCCACAGCTGCAGATCCTTCTACTGCAAAAATATTCCCTTCCATTCTTGCCCGAGTCTCCTTATCTCCATGCTCCTTTCCTCTCTCCCACTAGCCCATACACTCACTTGAAAGTCGTGTTGCTTCCAAGATCTTCCTTGTTCTGTGCTTGGGGATATTCCGCTCTAAACCCCAGCACCCTGAAGAGAGTGGAGAAATGTGGCTTTATCTAGGATGCAGTTATTCTTTTGTTCTCACCAGGTGAGATCTATTTCAGTTGCACATAGTCTTTAATGATTAACCTGCTATTAGACGGGCATATCCATTGCTGCTCCCTTGTCTCTTCAGCTCAAGAAGGATGTGGTACTACAAAGTAAAAGGCAGTCATAAAACCTAGAGACAGGTCATAGTATCAAAGAGAAATTCATAAGTTGTGTAGGTAGGTTCTCTGAACTGTCACTTCTATAATACTGATCCTCTGCTTCATCATGGAGTCATGGTACAGTAAAAATCTCACCTGTATAGCTGTAGAGAATGACAAGTTGGCTCAATTTTCTGTATTTTGGAACCCTCTGTTGAGAATCTGGGTTATAATTATAATTGTATGAATTTATGAAAAAGGTACTGTCTTTCTGTTTCTCAGTATCATGTTGTCACTTCCTTTATTTGCAATACCTCACCATATCTTTACGGTTTCCTTCAGTGTGTTGCAGGATCCTCATGACATTGCATTGGCTTTGCTGAAGTTTCATTTGATGCCTTTCTATACATTACAAAGCAGGATGAATATACGTTTCCCTGTAGTAACAAGAGAGAGGAACATTTTTAAACATCACTGATAGTAAGGCTCAAATAGAACAGCAGTCCTGGAAACTTCCTGTCTTTGTTTTCAGTTGAATTTATTTCAGGTTAAATTTGTCCTTTAAATAGGAGTGTCTTGTTTATATGACTAATTTATACTTTTTGTTTTCAATGTATTTCTTATGATGGACGTTTTTTGGAATCTCATGACAAAAGTTTACTAAGTGTAGTTAACGGAGGACCAATTATGTTTCAACAGACCGCTATTTGAAGGAGATAATGACTTCTGTGTATGCCTGAAAGAATCTTTTCCAAATTTGAAAACCAGAAAATTGACAAGAGTAGAGTGGGGGAAAATCAGGCGATTAATGGGAAAACCACGGAGGTAATTTTTTTTTTTTTTTCTTTCTTTCTTTCCAATTAATGACTACATGTAGTTTTGATGTTACTGGAATTGTTCCTTCTAAAATAATTGTGCATGCAGGTAGTAAAGCAAAATAATATCTGAGAGCAGAAAAATATTTTATTGAAAAGGTGTTCTCTGAGCACACACCCCACTTCCCCCCCCCCCCCTTCCTTATATGCGTGTGTCCAGTCAATATAGTTCTTATGAGCCTATTCTTGAAATGTTCTCTTCCCACTCCAGAAAACTGAGTGTCTAAGCTAGGATATGTTGAAATTACTGTATCTTCTATGTTGCAGTGCTTTCTGGCATGGAAGACAGGCCAATTATTCACCAAGTTTTTTTTTCCTAGCTCTTCATGGGGAAAACAAGTGCACATTTTCATCTCATTTATTTTATTATTTTTTAAACCATTTTATAGATCCTCAACTTTTTCTGGCTTGGCTGCCAAAACAGAGAGAGGAGAAAGTCACCCATAAAATACTGTACATTGTAGCAAAGAAGCCAGAATTTAATGAAGGGCATAGTTTTTTCTTTAATTTAGAATTCTTAATTCTTAAACCCACTGATTCAGTTCAGCCTTTTCACAGAACCTATACAATTTAGCCTCTAGAGAAGGCTCAGGGAGGATCTCATGTCTGTGTATAAATATCTGAAGAGAAGGCATAGAGAAGACGAGGCCAGGCTTTTTTCAGTGTTGGCTGGAGATAGGATAGGAGGCAAGGGGCACAAGCTGAAACACAGGAAGTTCAGCCTTAACATAAGGAAACACTTTTTACTCTGAGGGTGACTGAGCACTGGCACAGGTTGCCCAGAGAGGTGGTAGAATCCCCATCCTTAAAGATACTCAAAGGCCGTCTGGATGTGGTCCTGGGCAGCCTCCTGCAGGTGACTCTGCTGGAGGGGTTGGAGCAGATGACCTCCAGAAGTCCCTCCCAGACTCAACCATCCTGTCATTGTGTAAGATCAGGAGAAAAATGTGAAAGTAGTGTTGCAAAAATAAAAGATTGGTTTATTTATGAAAATACAAACACTAAAGCAGTGAATCCATTTCCTAGATTGCTGTACTGAATCAGATTGTATTTTGTCTGATGGAGGCTATTTAATCTCCTGTACCTATAAACAGCTTTACGTAACTAAAAATTGCCAGTCAAGGGAAAGCAGCAGAGCCAGCTTAAAAATAGTTCCTCTTGGAAAGGTGTTCATATCATTGGAGCTTAACTGAAACAGCTTTTTGTTCCTCTATCATCATACTTGCCACTGAGAGGGGAATGGTGTATTTGGAGGTTCAATCATCACTTATTCATTTGACTTTTGCCAAAAGTGGGTACCGCTATAAAAGATCAGCTTGCCTCATTCAGCGGTCTGTTGGACCATTGACAAAACTTTCTTCTTCTTTTTTTTTTTTTTTTTTTTTTTTGGCAGAGGGAAGTGTTGTTGGTTTGAGGTTTTTGTTAAGCTATTATACAGTTATTTTTTTAAAGAGAGACTCATGCCTAAGGAACCACAGGTCTAAATGGGTAGGAAGTTGTTTTATCTGAATTCTGAAGTACAAGTATACGACTGGATATAGAGTCTCCTTTTGTTTGTTAACCAAAACTACAAGTTCTTGCTTTTTATCAACACAAAATAAGCATTCCTGTTTGCTTGTCATTTCTTTAATAATTTTAAAAAAACATTTATTGGTAGTCTTTTTCAAGATGTCCAGAGTGGTCTTTGGCCTTAGTTCTAAAAGATTTTGAATTATTCTAAATAGTTTGAATGCTTTTTGAAGATAATTTTCATCTACCTCCAGAGCAAAGTTTTTTTTACATTACTATTCTGTTAGAAATTTCTTCTGTCCTCATATGCAGGTAAGCTGAATACCATGTCAATACCGATATCTCCCCATGAGGAAATTAGAGAAATAAGAGATTTTGCATCCACAGTGTTGATGGCAGAGGATAATAGTGTCTCTGTGTGATAGCTGTGCACGTGGTTGTCATCTTTTTTTTTAATTTTGTTTTAAATATATTGTAATATCTTCTTATTTCTGCTGCTACTTTGAATGTCCTATCACACCATCAACAGTGTGGTTGATTGGCACAACAGTATTCTTCATGGGAGCCTGCAAAGCTTGTAAGATTCCAGTAGACTGTGGGGAAAGATATGCTCCAAGAAAAGGAAGAGGTAATAGTTAGTCTTGTGTACTCTGTGTAAGCTTAATTGGGGCTGTGAAATAGCAATGGATATGAATTAAGCTTAGATATGTTTGTCCTGCCACTATATGATAGTGATGATTCCTCTGTTAGTTCAAATTCTCATGACCAACGTAGAAACTGAGAAGAATATTCAACCTCTTAAAAAGTCTCAACAGAAAACTAATGAGGTTCCAAAGTGATCTGTACCATAGTTCTAATTTTCATTTTTT
This sequence comes from Aquila chrysaetos chrysaetos, assembly GCF_900496995.4. Classification (NCBI taxonomy): domain Eukaryota; kingdom Metazoa; phylum Chordata; class Aves; order Accipitriformes; family Accipitridae; genus Aquila; species Aquila chrysaetos. Next base: position 6,173,258 of record NC_044016.1, read on the forward strand.
CATAGGAATGGCACGAAGATTGGATAACCTTTATTAAATACATTTGGGGGACTTGGGGTTGGAGATTTCCTTTAACAGAAGCCAGAAATATGTTGCAAATACTTTCTACATCCATGACCTAGAGCATTCAGAACAGAGACTTTTTAAGAACATCTGAGCTATCAGTAAAACAGTAGTTCCTGTTGTAGGGACCTTCCAAGGTCAGTGATTAGTATATCAGCATTTGAATTTGTATTTCTAAGAGCACGGGTCAAAGAACATCAGGCGATACCTGATGTTCCTGATGCAAGACCCTGGACACAATTAGAAGGACTAATATTAAAGTCTATGTTGCCTTTTTTTTTTTTTTTTCTTCTTTTTTTGTCTTGCTGTGCTTAGTCAGTCTGTTCTCCTCAATGGAATTGAAAACTCTGACCAGCATTTTGGTACTTCATGTTCATAGCCCATGGCAAACATTTTTTCACACTTGTTCCTCTCCAGTAGTAAATATGAAGCAAATAGCATCTTTAAATGAGAATATCCAACTAAGCTTTGCATAAATCTCCCAACCACCATCACTCTCTCTCTGCCATATCCCTTTCCAGATATTGTGTACTGCCTAATGATCCTCATTAGGAATTCAAAACTCCAGGTAAACATGTTCTGCTCTTCAGTGGTAAACTGGTGAGTGGGACGCGCACCTACAGTTGCTCAATCTACAACACAGTTTCTAGGCTATACAAAGACTAGTGACAACTTCTGTGGTGACAGTGATTGGAAAGCCTAGTAAGGGAACCTTCAGTGCAGTGCATTATTGCATGTACCTGACAGAAGTACGTCACAGCTTCTGCTCATTCCTGTTCGTGGGGGTTTTTTTTTTGTTTGTTTGTTTGTTTTTTATGTCTTGCTTAGGACTAAGGTCTCATTGTGTTAACAGTGTACAGACTGGACAAAACAGATGGTCTATGCCCTATTTAACTTATAAACCATGTATAAGGTAAAAGGCAAGTGGTGTATGCATATAGACAAACAAGTGTGAAACTGCCAGTCAGCATGAAAGAAAGTGGTCTCAGCATCCTGGCAGCTTAGTTCTTATGATCTTCTCATACACATTGCAAGGAAGAGAAATTTTGGAGAATAGTGAAATGGCTTTGTGGAACTCTTGAGTGAGGGATATACAGAAGAAAACATAAGAATGTTCATTTTGGCATATAATAAGACAGTAGTAGAAGCAAACTTGGAAATGGGAGCTGACTTCTCAGTACTGAGTGAGAGAGAAATAACTGAGGAATATCTTGAAGGGATTTAAAACAGAAAATAATTTGCAGTGTAGAAGGGGGAACCAGTGGAGGATTTGTCAGTGTTTTCTAAAATAGTCTTGTACAATAGGACATTTTACTGATCAGTAATCAATATATAACTGGGTAAGTTCCACAGAGAATGTTTAAATTGCAGTAAAGCAATTAACAAAGGTAGTAAATTATTTGATAAATAACTGCTTCTGCAATTAAGCAGACCTACAATAGCATCTGTACTCCTTTTTTAAATTACTTTTTTTCATTGACACAAGAACGATAAAACTTTTTTTTAATAAGGAATGAGAGATGGGATTGAGTCCTTAATGTCTTTATGCTTTCAGTATCTCCCTCATGCATCATGCCTATTCAGTAGGTTAAAAGTGAGAACGAATAAAACTAATTAAAGGCCATGGGAGTAAGTTTTCCATCTTTTAGATTACATTTTAAGACACCCCCCCCCAAAATGGAGGAGGGGACTGCTAGAGACTATTTGATTTTACGCAATAGCCTAAGTTCAAAGAAATTTGTACTTTTACTATGATCAATCTCAGAATAATTCATCTGCATAATAGAGATTTTATGGCTAAGTTGTATTCTGCACAGATGCAAGGAGATGAGACAGAGAAGTGCCCTTTTATATTCTGAGTGTGGTGCACTTTCATACTAAGTTAGTTTAGTTGAGCTGATGACCACATGTGATCATGTATCAGTAAGTGATGGCAGCCAGGGTCCTCACAGTAAGTCCTCCTTACATGCATTGAACTGGTATTCAGAGTAGACTGGATGTGGGACCTGCTTTAGCTTTGTTGTGACACCAGGTGGATCCCTATAAGCAGAAAAAGTCCTAAAAAGTTGTACTCTTCGGATACTCTAATGCCAACAGCAAGCATTCCTGAATATTATTTTTAAATAAATTGTTATTTTAGGAGTGGTAATTCTGGGGAGTAGGACTGTCTAAATCCATTCAAGAAAATCCTTTTCTCTTGAACACTTTACCCCAAGCTTTTTCATTTTCCCTCACTGATTTGTAAACTGTGCCTATTTAGTTGATGTGTCTTCACATATGTATGTTTTCAGTGCTGAACTTAAGTGTAGTTCTACCTAATTGTATTATAGGTGTTCCTCTGCATTCTTTGAGGAAGAGAGATCAGCGTTAAAACAGAAACGGCAGAAAATAAGACTTTTGCAGCAGCGGAAAGTTGCAGATATTTCACAGTTCAAAGATCTTCCAGAAGAAATTCCATTACCGCTAGTAATAGGAACAAAAGTTACAGGTAATTTCTTAAAAACAAACGAACAAAAAACAGCCAAGTGTTTTGCAAAGATTTTAACAAACCAGAATATACTTAGTGCACATAGTTAAAATAAATTTAAAACATCAAAAATTATATGTTTTTATTGTTAGCTTATTGAGAAGGTGCTTGTGAGGATTAGCTAGTATTTCTAAAACAGGATATGGTTTTGAGGTACAAACTTAGTATGGTTTATTATTTCTGCTATTCAAATTGCAGAGGGGTTTTTTGCGGGGGCAGGGGGCTTGTGTCCAGTATACGTAACAAATCTTGGAGAGAGAGATGCTTAAATGCAAAGAGCTGAGTGCTGTCTGAAAGTTTAAAATCTAACCTAATATAAAACTAGAGCTTTATTCTTCCATAAATATAAAACTATGTGTTTTGAAACAGATATACGATTGACACTGAAGTGTAGTTGGACATGTATACCAAACATGACATTGCCTTACTGAAAAAACTTACACATAACTGAGGAAGGATTACTGTTAAAAACATTCCAGAAGTTTTGTCTAATCTTATAAAAACTTGAATTTCTCCATCCTGTCTGTTTGTGATCCAGAAGCTTTTCACTTAAGCATGGTATCTCCCACTCAAGCCACTACTGTTCGTTGCTTTTTGCATACTTCAGCAAAACTGCCCTTAATTCTTGCTGAAGAGCAGGCATGCACAACATTGCCTCTCCTCACTCTCCTAGAGCTGTATCCTTGAGCTGCGTTCCTCATTGTCTTTTGCTAAATATGCAGTCATCAGTGGAAGTGATCAAAGAGAAATGGTATGCAAAATCATCCGGAAATTGACTTTTGCCTGCTAAATCTGTCTGTCAGAAGATATTGGGTATGGAATAGTGTTTTATTTAGACATAAATGTAGTGCTAAGGATTAGATTTGGGAAATACTTGACTTGCAAAGACAAATTTGACAAAAAGTTGGGTAGTATTTCTGTTGCATACAATTCTTTTTCCATGTTTACTTTTTTTTTTTCCATTTAATCTGTGGGTTTTAAATATACATGTAAAGAGTTACTTGCAAAAGATGTATTAGGTCTATTTTTCTCAATGTTATCAGAACATTATAATGTTTGGTTTATTGTTCTTTTTGTTTGGTTTTTTTTAAGCACGTTTGCGAGGTGTCCATGATGGACTATTCACTGGACAAATAGACGCTGTAGACACTCTTAATGCTACATACAGAGTGACTTTTGACAGGGCAGGTCTTGGAACACACACAGTCCCAGATTATGAAGTTCTTGTAAGTATTAATGACACATTCTTAAAATAGCTGTAATAAAAAAAAAAAAATTAAAAAATCTACAGTTGTATGCTTTAATCAAAAAGAAGAAAATTTGAAATATTACATCCAGGTGGTATTCTTATACAAGCATAGCAGATGCATGAGAAATTCCAGGGGAATGAGCTTCTGCTGTTTATGGTTCTATAGAACATGATAACTCTCTATGATAAAAACATAACAGCTCAGGCTGAAATAATTTACTAGACCTACTATTATAGGTTATTATAATAGCCTGAGTTTAATATGAAGACATATCATGAGTAGTGTAAGATCCCAAAGAAAATTCTGCTATGGGATCCTGGCAGGATTTCCAGAAAATGTTCAAGAAAACCTGACTCTCTGTAATTTGCCAAAGTTTGGAAAGGCCTGTGGTAGTTGCAAGCAAGTATTAGCAGTTGATTGAACCTCATTTTGAAACTTCTTATGGTAATGAAGCTACCTGTGGGGCTGTTGCTTTGGTCAAACAATTTGGGATTATTTCCTAGCTCATGGGCTTTTGTACCAATTTATGAGCTCCAGGAATTGTTCCTGCCAAACAGCCTGACCTAGACTGCAATCTTTTCAGAGAACCTCATGTTCTTTTGTATCTTGTGTAGTGTTGAATCTACTAAGGGCCCATAATTTGTCTAGTCTCTGTCATGATCTGAGTTTGGAGCCTCTGCTGAACTCCTGTTCAGTCATGATTTGTCTGCAGCTTGCCAATAGAATTTTTGGAAATACTCTTGCAGGTTTTATTTGATGTGATGCCATAACACTTCGAAAACTCTAGCAATGGAATATGATTTTGAAGCTCCTGCTAGCCCAAAAGCAAAACGTTAATCTTTTAACATTGTTGGGTTGGGGCGTGGATGGGCATGGCTCGTCCAGAGTCCAGAAATAAATTATGTATTGCAAAAGGTTGTAAAATTAATTAATCTGAGAGCTGAAGTATATCCTTCCTTTTCCTGTCTTAGAGTAACGAGCCTCATGAAACCATGCCAATTGCTGCCTTTGGACAGAAACAACGGCCTTCAAGGTTCTTTATGACCCCTCCCCGATTGCATTATACACCTTCACTCCAGTCTCCAATTACAGTAAGTTACTTTTTTCATGTAATATGAATCATGAAGCTGTCACTTTAAACAGTTTTTGAGATTAATCTTCTGAGGTTATTCAGCAAGATAAAAATTTTAGCAAATCTCTCTAAAAATAAGCTGTTAAATTAAATGTTCTTTCTTGTATAGGACAGTGATCCTTTATTAGGACAATCTTCGTGGAAAAACAAAATTTCAGGCACAGATAGTGAAACACTAGGAGGCTTTCCAGTAGAATTCCTGATTCAAGTGGTAAGTGTTAACTGTAACTCTTAATTTTGTTGTGTATTGTCCTTTTGTGTTTATTCTGCCAATTCTTCTGCAGTTAAATGACCTTCTGTTGATTTATGACAGATATGAAGATATCCAAATTAACTTTTGAAAATAAATTAATAATATTTGTTTTTATCCCTGCTACCACCCCTTCTTAATTTTCTGACTTGTTCATAAGCTTTGAAATATCCTGTTCTTCAGACTGCAGAAGGGACTTATGTCTCCAAAAGCGTGTCTTATTTTTCCCAGCTCTATCACTTGGTCTAAAAAAAGATATTATTTCTACCTGCAAACTTTGTACTGTGTTAAGGCTTTTTTTATTTAAAATATACTTGCATTATGCAAAGAACATTTGCCCATGTGCATTATCATATATTGTATAATATTGCATTTTATGTTATGTAATGTCCTACCCTTGTGGAGAAGAAAAGAAGCACTCTTTTACCTGAAAGCAAACATGCATGCTATAGATAAGAAAACTGGTTTTTGTCTTCATCTTTATGAAATAATTAATCAGTGATTTTTGTATACCAGTTCAGAAGAGCACAGACAAGTAATGTTAGGAAGCTGAGATTCATTGAATATCAAAACTCATCGAAGCAAGTTACTCTTGAGGATGATGGAAGAGTGTAATTGCTCATGTTGGCTTAGCTTAAGATCTGTGATTGAATTCTTTAACAATGAAAGCTGTTTTGAACATTCTAAAGGAGATTGGAATAACCTGTGTTTAAAATATTAAGAACTGAGAAATAATATTGCTAAATACTTCTGTCGTGGTTTAACCCCAGCCGGCAACTAAGCCTCACACAGCCGCTCGCTCACTTCCCTTACAGTGGGATGGGGGAGAGAATCAGAAGGGTAAAAGTGAGAAAACAACTCATGGGTTGAGACAAATACAGTTTAATAGGTAAAGCAAAAGCTGCGCAGGCAAGCAAAGCAAAACCAGGAATTCATTCACCACTTCCCATGGGCAGGCAGGTGTTCAGCCATCTCCAGGAAAGCAGGGCTCCATCACGCCTAACGGTGACTTGGGAAGACAAACGCCATCGCTCCGAACATCCCCCCCTTCCTTCTTCTTCCCCCAGCTTTATCTGCTGAGCAAGACGTCGTATGGTCTGGGATATCCCTCGGGTCAGTTGGGGTCAGCTGTCCCGGCTGTCCCCTCCCAACTCCTTGTGCCCCCCCAGCCTCCTCGCTGGTGGGGTGGGGTGAGGAGCAGAAAAGACCTTGACTCTGTGTAAGCATTGCTCAGCGATAACTAAAACATCCCTGTGTTATCAGCACTGTTTTCAGCACAAATCCAAAACATAGCCCCATACTAGCTACTGTGAAGAAAATTAACTCTATCCCAGCCAAAACCAGCACAACTTCTCAAATTTTAAAGTGTATGTAATTGGTCAAAAGAATCAAGTTTTGTCTGTGGCTCACAGGAGACACTAATATTTTGGCCATTCCACATAATGAATTTTATTTGACAGAATGATCTATTCAGTTTTCTAGGGGAAACTTATTGTATGAAGCTAATTTTGAAAAAGGTGGCTTGGCATCTAGCTTAGCTAAGAAAATTTAAAATAGTTGTAGTTGCTATAAGATTAATTATGTTAAGAAGTGAAATACACAAAAGATACCATCTTTGTTTATGCTGCTAAACTGTATCTGCAGCTATCCTCCTACTTGAGTCACTGAGTACGATCAATGAAACTGGGTAGCTGTTGTGGTTTACTCCCAGCCAGCAACTAAGCACCACGCATCCACTCGCTCACTCTCTGCCCCCAGTGGGATGGGGAGGAGAATCGGGGGGGGGGGGGGGAATTAAAACTCATCGGTTGAGATAAGAACAGCTTTAAAATTGACATACAATAATATAATAATAATTGTAATGAAAAGGAAGATAACAAAAAGAGAGAGAAATAAAACCCAAGAAAGACAAGTGATGCACAATTGAATTGCTCACCACCCACTGACTGATGCCCAGACAGTCCCCAAGCAGCGATCGGCCCCTCCTGGCCAACTCTCCCAGTTTATATACTGAGCATGACATTCTATGGTATGGAATATCCCTTTGCCTAGGGTCAGCTGTCCTGGCTTTGCTCCCTCCCAGCTTCTTGCGCACCTGGCAGAGCATGGGAAACTGAAAAATCCTTGACTTAGGATAAGCACTACTTAACACACTGATGTTTTAGTTGTTGCTATCAACATTACTCTTGCACTACACCCAAAACACAGCACTGTACCAGCTACTAGAAAGAGAATTAACTCCATCCCAGACAAAACCAGGACTGTAACTAAGGGGTATTGAGCTTTACAACTATTTAGTGTGTCAAGTTGATTTGTTTATGATACTGTTTCTGTATTTTAAATGTGAAAAAGTGTGGTTTCTCAGTCATATTTGGTGGTATATTATTACTCATTATAAGGAAATCTAAGTTTTAAAAGTATAGGCCTTTTGCTTGTATTATAAATGGTGGCATTTTACAAAGATACTGCATTAGTATGTATTTTTGCTTGCAGACTATCAAAAGATTTTGAACAAAATCAAGCCACAGCTTTTGGCATTTGTTTATGTGAGCAACATAATACTTTATCCAGTTTTTTGATAAAGAATCTTGAGGCTTAAAAAGCATTTATTGAAGGACTGTGCATTATTTTTAAGCCTAGCATTTTAAGCATCAACTTTTTTATTAGAAGTTTAAGGATGCTACTGAAATTTGGTGTTGTGAAATACATGAGACTGGTGAATACTGATTATTGATTGCACTACATTCACCAGTCCAGATGTATTTTTATGTTAAAGGTAGCCATTAAAGACGTTCTAGGCTTTCTTATACACTGGTACAGTAAAAAAGTCAAAGCCCTCATTCTGATTTAATGGTGATTCAGGAAGTAAATTATTAGAAAATGTTTGATTCAAAGAAAACTTTCTGGAGAACTATTGCCTGGCAATTATTTATGATACCATGAATAAATAATTTCATGGGAAAACTTTATTTTGGACAAAACAGAAAAAATGCAGTACACCTTGAATAAGGTTTCAAACCCAGCTCCTTAGTTCTCTTTTACAGGTTCTGAAATTAATTTGGAATGAAAGGAAATGTAGCCAAAATCATGTGCAGACACTGACAAATAAATGTTAGGGATATTCTCATTGTGTATAACTTGCAGTTATAAGCAAACATTGGGACTTGTAACAACTATTTTAATCATAGTTCTACACTGGGGAGTCTTAGTTTTTCTAAATCTTTATGTTAATTTATACGTGTTTGTATTTTGGCATCAGAGACTGCTATTCTTTCTGGTTTTCACTGTGGACAAACATATGCGTATTAGGAGAAGAATGGCTCGAAAATTAACATTATGATATGAAGAATAAAGTCAAGAATGTTAGTAACAGTAATAATTTTTTTTTTAAGTCTTTCATGCTTACATGCAATATGTGATGTATCCTTAAATATTTCATAGGCTATACTGCGGGTCAAAATTGATAGATTACATTCTTACATTGTAGTCAGTATTAAAATTTGGAGGATGTTTTTCCAAGCACTCAGCTACAGCCTCCCTCCCCAGCCTCCTTGTTTTGTTTTGAGGAAAAAAATTAGATTGGGAAGGAAACAATCTAGGACAAAACAGATTGTTTGCAGGGTTGCTGCATGTCCAGTAGAGGGAGTATGTTAATGCAGCACGTTCAGAAAATGAATTGGTGTCTTCCTGATTGCTGTGGAAAAAGGAGTGATCTTCTCAACTTAAATGCAGGAGGAAAAATCTGAAAATGGATACTGGATTTTTGACTATTTTCTGCTTACAAAAATTTTGAAAATATTTCATAGTAAGTTATTGCACACTTTACTTTGAAATGCTTGTGTTCTTATAAATATTCTTTTGACTAAAAAATGAAATCTAAAGTATGAATCTAAACATACTGGCTGGGTTGTTCCTTCATCTCTTTTAATGTGGAAAAGCATTGTACTAAAAACTCATTTCCAGTTTAATGAGAACTATAAATTATAACAGTAAACAGGATGAGTTACGCTGAAAATAGAGCTGTTAGGCAAGAATTTGTCAAGGAAAATAGGGCTGAACTGAGTTAAAGCATCCACTGCTGATACTGGCAAATGAAAATGGAATTCTATTTAATAAAATGTGCCAATGAGAGAAAGTTGGTAGATGTCATAGATACATTGAAAATCAGAGTTTCTTGTAGAAAGAATCAGATTGTCTTGATCTCTGGAGTGTATCTGGGAATAGGATGAATATAAAGTCCAAGCTCATGAACTGGAGAACTAGAGCCCTGCATCCTCAAATATGTCTGGACATCAAAGCAGATATTAAGCACCAAATACCTTGCAAGTTTTGGGGACAAATAATATATTCTGCATTAAGATGGAGACTCGCCAGCTTCATGAAGGAGGAGGACTTAGACATGTTAGGCAGTTGCCGGATGGTGACAACAGCAGAGCTTGGCAAGTAACTTTTTGGCAGCAGTGGCAGATAGTGTACGGTGCTTTCCTTCCTCCCAGGTGTTTTTTTGCCAACATGAGCATTTGTGTGGTGTGTTAGAAACTAGATCAGAGAGAGAATCCAGCTCACAAGTAACAATTTTGAAACTTTTTTTCTCGCGTTTTCTGAATTAATTGTTTTGTCATTATCAGTTCCCTGACTGAGTTCTTCGTGTAGCTGCAAAAATGCAAGTGCTGTTCAGCATGGGCCTTGGGGGACAGCACAAGGACAGAAATGAGCAGCTAGAATTGGAAGAGTGATAACCTATGCAGTATTGCCTCTGTGCCTCTGACCATGGCTTGCCATCTGTTCATAAGATGCATCTGGCAAAGTGTTTGTGGTAGAATGAGAAGTATTAATGCTGTTTTACAGGTCTAGTTTATAGGTCTGTTATTTGGAATACTGGCACAGGCTTTCTGTTGGTCACATTTAGGAAAGATGACAGTGAATGGAAAAAAGATACAGAAAGGGCCACAAAAGTTTAGGAGATGAAGAACCTTTTATGGGAGAGGAGACTGGAAAGGCTTGGGTTGTGATTAGTTTAGTGAAAGAACAGTGGAGAGATGCTTTTACTGTCTCTGAATAAACAGGGATAAATACAAGGAGGGATAGCCTATATTTAGCTGAAAAACAGCTTTGGCAGAACAAATTACTATGAAGTGAACAAGAATGCATTTAACATGGAAATTCCAAGGAGATTCTTAACTAGCTGAAAGAAGTCCTGGAACAATTTTCCATTAGGATTTGGGAGGGCGAGAAACCTGGCTGCATTAAGACTGAACTTGAAAATCAACAAAGATGATTATATATAAGCGGATGTGTGTTGAACTAGGTGTTCCTATTTCTCCCAGTCCCACATTCCACTACTAGGATGCTGTTAACCCCTTTGAAATTTATAAAACGTGAAATCTTGGCTCTGTTTACATCAGTAATAAAACTGTTGCTGGTTGTAGTGGAGCTAGGATTTCTCTCGGGGCCCTAGAGAGTATGAATAGTTTTAGGAGTGATGTGTGTGTTGAGAGCATTCCCAGTGATTTCCACCTCAGCCTGCTAGGTCCCAAGGGCAGCAGAAACAGGGTATTCCCATTATGAAAGAGGGAAATGGAAAGCCCAGAGTTATTCTGTATAAAATAGATCCAACCTGTTTACCAGGTTTTACTGCAGGAGTATACACAAAGGGCTAGTGCTCAGTCGAGGACACAGCTGAGAACTGTGTGAAAAAAGGTATGGTAAGGTGAGTGATATTAATTGTACTACATGATGATAACACCCTTCACTTCCCTTCAGGCTGCAAAAAAAGAAGGTTCTTCAGTCTCTAGCTGGTCATAAATTATATTAGTCTTACTATAGAGAATTTGGGCTGATGGATTTTAGCATTCTCCAATCTAGAGCACTTGAAAATGCTTTAAAAATCTCTGGAAAATCCACCATTTAATTTTAATTAATTTTTATTTCTGCATCTTAACTTGATGAACAACTGAGAAATGTATTTTAAAATTATGAAAGAAACACACATTTCATTATCTTGAATTTCTGTGGCATTTTAAAACTGCTTAAGGACCTATTCATTCTAAAAATAGTTCCTTTGTTTTAGACCAGGTTATCGAAAATCCTTATGATCAAGAAGGAACACATCAAACAGTTGAGAGAGATGAATACAGAAGCAGAAAAGCTGGTGAGAATGTTCTCTTCAGTTCTTAAAACAGGATATGCTTTAACAGCTAATGCAAATAGATACAATTAAAACTAGAGTCTAGATAAAATCTGTATTTTATCACTTTCTGTAACATGAGATTTTTTTATTATTTTTTTAAAGACAAGTCAGAGAGGTCAGTTGTTTCAAATATGATTCTCCTTTGAAAGCATTATGCTTTGGAAACTGATTAATGTTAACATCGGGATAGCATATGTCAGTTGACATGTAAAGTAAGGAAATACTATGTACTTTGAGAATCTTGGGTACAAGTTTATATGGTAAGACATCGTAATTTTATTTTGTGGATGGTAGGTACTTATTTATTTAGCTTTCTGGCTAAAACAATAACTCAGTTCAGAGATTTTCTATATAAAGCTCTGAGTGCCCTTAACCAGCATTTAAAATTACAGTACCAGAGCAGCTACAGCATAATTAGCAGCAGCAGAATATTTTTTCTTGCTAGGCTTTATCTAGTCATCAGTCAGTAAATCAAAATTATAAGAGCGCCTCTTCTACCAGCCATGGCTATCAATCAACTTGAAAGTGGAAAGCTATCAGTCTCAACCTTCTGCTAGCGTCCATTCAGACAGTTGTCTCTACAACATACAGACAGAAGGCTAAAGGTTTGTGGAGAGGAACAGGAGTCCTTTTTATTTCTTGAAACCAAAAAGCTGATTTTGCCCATGTAAAATATTTGAATGTTGAAGGATTTGATTTATTGTGGTACGATTTCTGTCTTTGTCCCTTCAGTGATCATGTGTGCATGTGCGTTCTGTTGTTCTGCTTCCTACTGCCCCATCCCTACATCTCTGTAATTTTCTTCTTTTGTGCTGTGATGCTGCTCTTCAAAACTGCGTTATCATTTCAGTCACTGTTATTTTTTCCTGTGCAACAAATGTTTTCTCTTTTAATTTTGCCTATTAATAATTAAAATAGATGCAAAAAGAAGCAAGATTAAAACATACCATTGCAACCTGTAACTGATACTGAAAAATTACCAACTCTTCTTAAAACAAACTAAAAAACTTCCTGTTTTTACTGAGATATTAGTATTTTTGCATAGATAAGGAAATCCATAGAAATGACAGTAGCCTTTCTCTGACAAAAAATACGGATATTAACATGTCACTTGGCTACTAAGTCATAAATTAACTGTATTGTTATTTTCCTTGATGTTCTTATTCCACAAAATTGAAAGAGCAAAAAAGCTATAGTGAAGAAGGGGGTTTAGAAATAAACATTAAATTTTATGTATTTTAGTTCAGTTGTAGCCTAGATAAGGACTTTAAGATACTTTTGAAATTCTTCCTTGTGCTGTTTCCTTTGTAAACCAGCAATCATAATGCAACCTCTGTTACTGTTCAAGGCTGTCCTGATAAAAATAGAGGACGTGATACCTTTCCATTGGGCCATATTCTTAGGCTGTCTTCTAACCCTCTTTGTCCCTTGGCAATCCCATCTACATTTGTGTCACCGAGTATATGTTGTTTCTCCTTTAAAACGTATTTTCTCTGAACAAGAATCTTTTTCCGGTACCAATCCACTTGAACATCAAGAACATACCTGAACATTAATAAAATAGAATCCTTTGAGTTTGTTCAGGTATAGTTTAATTGTCAGACTTTGATAATAATTCATACAATTGTGATTTGATAATTGTTAGAGTAACACCACTGTTTGGTTTAAAGCAATCCTTTCATGGAGACCTTTTTTTTTTTTTAATGACTGATCCAATATAGAAATAAATAGAACTGACCAAAATCAGAACTGGTGCTGAATGTAGTCCATTGTTATCTGGCAATAATAATAAATTTACATGAAACAGGGGATACCTTCAGAGCAGCTATTAATACGTGCAACTGCACATTTTCTATTTAATTTTTCTGAAAGGACAGCTTATTAGTAGTTAAGCATCTTGACATCACTATACTCATCTTGGTTGCAGGCAATGAACAAGTTACCATATAGATAAAACAGTGAACACACTTCTGATAGCCATTTGGATAAACAAATCTAAATAAAAAGGATGGCTAGTTCATTTTTTCACTTGACCTGTGATAAAGACAAGGTAAAGGTGATGCTGGTTGTTCCAGAGAAGCATGTAGATGCTCGGTGAGAGAGGTGTTATCTGCTTCCATCTACTGAAAGCCGTCCATCTTTTGTCTCCCAGTTCAGCTGTTTGTCAGTGTTTCCAGATCTTGGATTGCTCCTGGATCAGAAATAGTGCTGGTGCTGAGAAATATTTCTTTTACCGTCACTAGCATGGAGTGCCCTTAGCTTTTCCTCTCTGATGGGGAATTCACAATTGTGTGCAGCTTTCACAGCTAACCTGGAGCTCTAGGTGGGCTGGTCACTGAAGAAGGTCAGAAAGTTACAATTTTTTCCTTACATTCCAGAGCTGGAGGAAGTATGTCAAATTTATGCTGGTTTCCAGTTTGCTCTTAGGTGAATTCTGAAGTTATGGTGTTAGTTTAAAGCCCTATTAATCTGATATTCAGACTTGTAAATCCCTGGAGATTATTTCAGTGATTAACTTTAATGGGGAACTTTGAACTGAACTGATAACTGAAACCTTGATTTTGAGTTTTTGACCTGGATCCTCCTGATGAAGGCTCTTGACTTTGCAATTTGCTTTATCTCATGCTGTAAATTCTATAGCTACAGATTTAATCATATGAGGGACCTGTATCTCAGATTTGTGGCTGAGAAGCAGTGGAAATGGATCCAGCTTATCTTGCAAGAGGCCATTTGTGGAGGAAATTTTATAATATATTGTATGTTTTGTTTCAGTTTCATAAATATCACCCAAACAGTGTCAAGACACATTCTGAAAACAGTGTAAGAAAAAAGTACTGTATTCTGGTATTTATTTTTGTGGAGAATTGTGCTTACCCAAAATACTTACGTTACCAAATAAAAGCTCTAGTAACCTTCTTTTTTGGCAGAACTGTTAGCTGTAACAGAAGGTACATAGCACTGAGTCATCCTCAAGTGACCACTAACTTACTAGACAACTGTGCCTCCCATCCTGCAGCAGAGGTGGTCGTGGCCATATTGTCCTATACTGCTCTCCTATTGACAGGATAGTTTTCTGTTCATACGGTAGAGAGAAGCCATACCCAACTACTGGAGAAATAAGCAGGTCAGGCCACAGTCATCTTCTGTAGCATTTACCACCACAGATTATCATAGCACTTTATGAAGAGAATGAAAGCATGGTAGTTATTACACAGTTGTCACTTGGAGTTTTAAATAGTGATACTATGTTTTAATATTTTGTATGTTAACATTTTTCTATTAAACACTGGGATTCCAAATATGTCGGTATTATTTTCAAGTGAAAATTCCTTTTGATGAATTCAAAAGATATAAATGTATAGTATTGCATTAACTTTAATATGCTTTGTCTTTTCCACAGAAATCCTATTCTATGCCAATAGGCATTGAGTTTCAGAGGAGATATGCAACTATTGTTCTAGATCTAGAACAACTAAACAAAGACTTAAATAAAGTTTTGCATAAAGTTCAACAGTATTGTTATGAGGTAAGATTTTGCTGGAATCTGTATATACCTGTTGGCTTTGCTTAACCTAAGTACAAAAAAAATCAGAATTTTCTGGGAGTAGGGTGTAGGTGGGGGTCACTTTGAAGTGAAACTAGTAGTAGCTGCATTGGAGTCCTTCTCTCTCTGTCTCTGCCTTTATCTGTCTGTCTCTGTTTCTTTTACCACAAAACAGACACTTTTGCTGATGCCAGTGGCCAGTTTTGAAATAGACATACATGTACATAAATGAAGAAAACATACTGTGTACCTGTGAACTCTCTTTGAAATCATTTATCATTTCACACATACACTAAATGCAAAGGAGATCTTTATTCTTAATTTCTCTTCGTTATATCTATGCAGCTTGCTCCTGACCAAGGCCTCCAGCCTGCCGACCAGCCAACAGATCTGAGGCGTAGGTGTGAAGAAGAGGCTCAGGAGATCGTCAGGCAAGCAAATTCCTTGACAACAGGACAGCTTTGTGTTGAGAGTGAAAATTTAACTGATCTTATCTCTAGACTTACAGCAATATTACTGCAAATTAAGGTAAAATGTTTGCAAAAAATAGTTTCTACCATAAAATACATAGTATTAAAGCTCTGTCAGTTTCTTTGTGCTGAACTGTGAGAACATTTTTTTGTTTTCTTCTCCTACAGTGTCTAGCAGAAGGAGGCGATCTCAATTCCTTTGAATTTAAATCACTAACAGATTCATTAAATGACATTAAGAATTCAATAGACTCCTCAAATATCAGGTATTACTTTTTGAATATTTAATTCTTAATTACACGTTTTGTGCCAGCAAGCAATTCTTACTGTGTTTTAGAGATGAACATTGATTATAATTAAGGGTTTTAATCTGGTAACTTTTACTTATAGGAATGAATGGTCCCATTTAAAATGGGACTTCATAAAGGGAGTGTGAAACTAGGAGTTTTCTGTTTGAACCTATCAGTGAAGTAACCTGATCTTAAAAGAAAAAAAAAAAAAAAAAAAAAGAGAAAGAGAAGAACAAAGTAAGTGCTACATTGATGCAGCAAGAACTAGACTTTCTTGCTCTTCAGTAGTTTATGACAGCTAATAAGTTATTTCGGAACATTTTCAGGCTTTGAAGTCCCACTAGTAAATATAAGTTCTTTAAACCACAGAACAGTATGATTTTGGTGTTCTTTTTGCATAGTTACTCAACCTCTTGTACGTAAATATCAAAAGCTGGCATAGAGACAATTATAGCTTCTGACCAGCTTCCATCAGCAATATTTTAAACCAAAAAACACACGTATTGTGCCAGATCAAAGGCCCATCTAGTCTAGATGGGCCATTTTTCAACAGTTGTCACAAGCAGGTGCCTGAGGAAGCATTATAAAAATAGCAAGAATGTGGTGATGGCAAGAATGTGGTGATACTTGTCTGGAGTACGCTGCAGCCTCCAGCAATTTGTGACCAGGATTTTTTAAAGAATTGTAATGCTGCTAAATTACATAACTTAGAAAATATGCCTAAATGCTGTGTATTTCCTTATACCCTCCATACTCCTATTGCTACATAATAATGGGAGGCTGCACATATGAATTTCTTTTTTTCTTCTTTTTTTTTTTTTTTTTCTTTTTTGTCGAAGGTAGTAGGATGGCCTTTTAATTTAAAAATAATTATTGAGAAATGCTGGTGTATAGCATTTTTTCACTAGCAAAACCAAAAATAAACCCCAAGCATTAGCGAAACTTCTCTATAATCAACACTGCAAATTGCACATTGGAATGGATTCAACTAAAGGTGATGTACGCTGCGAAGAGGGTGATGTTTCCATTTCACTGTATTTATTTGGGGCATTTCAGCATCTTTTCATAATATTTTTATTTCATTAACTCTGGTCGTGTTAAAGTCTTCTTTGAAGTACCCAAGTCAGTAACTCTTGATTTCATGCAGCTGTTTGTGCAAATGTTATTCTTACATATGTCTCTATCAAGTTGCATTGGTATGTACTACTGAGTCATCTGAATTTTTGCATTGGCTGTGTTTGTACCTTGACTTTCACTGTAGAAATATTCAGACACAGCTCTTAAATATGAGTTTTACTTTAAAAAAAACCAACTCTTAAAAAATGTTACTTTTTTTCTTCTTCTTTTCTTCCTATAGCTGCTTTCAGAACAATGTTGAGATCCATGTTGCACATATTCAAAGTGGTCTGAGCCAGATGGGAAATTTACACGCTTTTGCAGCTAATAACACCAACAGAGACTGAAAACTTTTTCAAGTGTACAGCAAGTAGTTCTGGAAAATCCTCTTCCTTTATATAGGCTTCACCAAATATCCTAACTGCCAGAAGATAAGGGAAAAGAAAACCTCTCAGAAAGGACCCTTTTAAATATATTATATCTGCTTCTTAAGAAAACCAGCATTACTGGCCAGCATTACATTAGATTTCTCCATTTGTTATTCACATACAGTAGTTTTGCTAACTGGTAATCTCTTAGTAATTGCATTTATTATAATAAACTTGAAAACATACTTTCATATAATTTGACCTTAGTTTTTAAAAGTTCAGATTAATTCTGCACACCTTGCTGTTGGCTCTCCTGGTATGTTAGAAGTGATGAAGAGGAAATGGCTCAGTTAGTAGCCACATGGCAGGTCTTTGTTATGTAAAGCTACACTTCTGTGTAGGTGTGGAGGGTTGCCATTTCAGCCTTCAGGTAGCGTGGTGACAACGCAGGCTGAGTGTTCCTGAGCTAAAGAAGCAGCAGCAGGATACGGACAGCAAACAGAAGCTGTAAACTTGAGGATGTTGGGCAGGTCTGTCGATCAGTCAGTGTCTCGTTGGAACTTTTTAATTTATCATAACTTATAGAAGGAGTCTAATGAAGGAATATAAAAATGTAACTGGTAACTTTTTGGAAAGAGATTGGTTATGGCTTTTTCCCTTCACACGGGGCAAAAGAAGTGTTTTAGTTGGTATTTTATATAAATGACTGGTTAAACGTATTGTTTTTCCAAATTTTTGTTTGTTTTGCACAACTTTTAAATTGGATTACTGGTTATCCAACAGTACCCAACATATATAAATATGAAGATTTTTATAATTAAAGATAACCAGTGGGGTAAACTGCAAAAATAAAAAGTGACAACCTGCCTATGAGTACCTTTTGGAATGTTAATCTTGTAAAAAGTGTGTATTGGTTTGTTTAAATAGTCTTGTAAAGCTTCTGTGTAATGAATTGTTTCCAGATACGAATTTTCAGAGATAGCTGTAGAGATGTTTTTGATTCTTTTAGATGCCTCATTAAATGAGGTCTTTTATATGTTAATGTATAAAGAATATGTAAACAGGATTATTTTCAATTTTAAAATTTTGTATAGTTTAAAGATGCTTCTGTATTCTGTGTTGGTATTGTGCCACTGCAAAACTTTAGTGCAGAGTTTATATTTAGCTAAACTTGTTCTGTTAATTAAGAGAAATGCATAAATCTTTTATTCTCAATGAAATTTGTAACTCTGAATAAATTGAGCTATGAGAGTTGATATATTTCACAAAAATGCAAAACTTTTTTGCAGATGGTCTCAGGTCATTTTTTTAAGAGAAGTTAATTGCTGAAAATGAAATGTTATGCGGACAAGGTGAATAGCTGTTTTAAAAGGTATTTAGAAACTTTACAAGTGATATTACAAAATAATGCTAAACACTAATTTTGCTGAGTTACCCATGAAATTTACCTCTAATAATGCAATAGAACATTGCAGTGGTCCCTGCAATTGCTTTTGTAATTACGTTACCCATTGTTTTGTGGTGTTACCGTCTGTTTGGTAAAGACGACGGAAAGGTCCGCTCCCACCACCCCTTTCATTTAAACAGAGAAAGGTGCCAAAGCCTAACTTAAGGCACATAGGTTTAGTCTGACAGTAACTAACAGTTAACTCAGGAAAAAGGAACCGTCCCCTCGCACCCCTGTCCTTGTCATCTGCTGCTCCTAAAACCTGCTAGCATGCCGGTTCAGGGAGCTGTGCTGCTGAAGAACAGTTCACTCTTCTTGTCAAGTTTTCCGCCTGCACAGCACACTGAGCTCGCTCGCTGCCAGGGGCGGTGGGCGCCCATGCTAGCACAAGGGAACAGCAAGGACTGCCTTTTCCAGCAGCAGCCCGCTGGCTTACGGTACGAACCCCCGTACTCCCTTACAGCTCTGTCAGGACTCTGCTCGCATACTGACGAGTTAAGCATATGCATTGAATGCTTTTCAGGAATAGGACTTCCCGATACAAAACACCAGGCAGTCACAGAGGCTAAGTGTGCCCTGTTGATAGCAAGCACCCCAAACTGAGGGAGAGAGTCATCGTAGACGCTGGTAGATACTGCTACCAAGAATGGTATTCAGCAAAGAGGATTTGGGAACCTGCTTTTCATGACAAACTCATTTCTTGCTGGATACAGAATACATTGTAATAACGACCACGCTCCAATCTTAACTCTGATTCCATAGGTATGGTGGTTTTTTACATGTGGATTCTTAAATGTGCTCTTTCCAACGTGTTTTGTGTTGAAGTTAATGTTGTTGTGTTTTGGTGAAATACAGTAACAGATATGACTGTTGCTGCTGAATGTGGCCTAAGCGTAGTAGGAATCTCAAGAACTCATTACGACTACTGTAACTTAAGTCTGCAGGAGTAGAACAAGTTAGTTTGGTTTCTTAGAGTCAGTAAACTTGAGTTCGCCCTGCACCCCCAAGAAATAATTGTCTCATTTTCTGTCTTCTCCTGTAAGTACTTCTCTTCTGAGGTCTTCCTGACCCCTAACGTAACCCAAGTCCACTTGGGGCAGACAGCATCTGACTTGGGTTGGTTGGTTGGTTTTTGCTTCATGTGTGTTTGGTTGGGGTTTGGTTTTGTTTTTTGTTTTTGTTTTTTTTTCCCCAAGGACAAGCTCTGGTTTTTGACAGGAGAATATTAATCAGCAGTCCTGCTATGCCACTTAGCCTTACATGCTGGCAGTTCAACCACAGTTCAGCTATCCCAGATCTTGCAAGCACGGGTATGTTATGGGGCAACACTGAGGGATTTTGTGCATTGGTAACCTTATTTTGTGGGGCGTGATTTCCGATACAGAGTATTTCTGCCACCAGTACCCGGGTGACTACTTCTGTGCTTCCAAACCATGAGAGGCTCATGGCATTCAGGTGCTCCTCCGTAACTGGAGTCTTACACCTTGCTCTGAAGCACAGCTTTGTAGGCAGGAAGAATTGGCCTTATCCTCGAAATACTTATATAGGAATATATCCTTCCTTAATAAATTGACTGAATTACAGGAGAGGCTTCTGTTACTACTACTTCTGGTGTTCTCAGTGCAGAGCCATTCAGCCTGCTACCCATCATGCAAACAGCTTCTGTGTAGTCCCTAGCATTCAAATTCAAAGCTAAAGTGCCTTTACACCATTCACAAAATACTCCTACTTTTCTGTAGTTTAACATTAACCTTGGCTTAAGTGGCAGAGTCGAGGCTTTTGTCTGAGCAAGACAATGATTTGAAGGTTTGGGTTTTGTATTACTTAGGCCGTAAATTTGCATTTTCGTTAAGGAATGGGGGTGGTTGCTTAAAGCAGATCTAAAGCAAATACTGACAGAGAGGGTTTAAGGCATTTTTGTAACCTTTCCTTCAGGCCCCCGAGATACCTTATTCACACCTGAACTGCAGCCGTGGCTCTCCAGGACCTGGGAAGAGAACCTGCAGCTGGGATATCTGCCACCTCTGTTCTCTGTCCCACACCGTCGGCCGAGGTAAGAAACCTTGTCTGTGCCCCAGGTACGCACACAAACAGAGCAAAAACATAAACCTTTATTTTTACTTTTTCCCCCCTCGGTCAAAAAATCCCAACAGGCCATCCCCACTCTTCTACTTTTCCAAGGCCAGCCCCCACCCCCAAAACACAGTGGATTTGGTTAACTTTTTGGCTAGAGAAGGTTAAATAGGAATACAAAACAGGCTCACGGAAATCTTTAAATACCGTGTAAAAAGATGCCCTCAGCTGACAGAGCTGACCCCTATCTTTCTTAAATAAATAGGTAAAATCAGTTACTACCGGATAAAGTGCAACAGTCGCAGAGCAGGGGTGAGGTAGCACGGTACGGGGCTGCTCCCCGCCGGAGCCGCGTACCCCGGGACGGCGTTTGGCGGGGCACGACTTCGCACCCAGGCCGGGGGGTCCCGTCCCCGTCCCCGGGGCGGCGCTCAGAGGGCTCGGAAGGCGCCGAGGGCGTTCTCCTCCCACTCCGAGCCCGACTCCGAGTAGCCGCTGGTGTCCTCGGCGTCCGACACCGGCGAGTACTGCCCGCAGAAGGCGCGGCCCGGCGGGTAGGGACCGGCCGCGCTCCCCACGGCCGCCGGCGGCCCCGCCAAGGAGGCGGCCTCGGCCCCGCCGGGCTGGCTGGGCGGGAAGCCCTCGAAGCCGGGGCCGGGGGGGAAGGCGGCGGCCGGCGGCCACTCGTAGGGGACCGAGCCCTCCTCCTTGATCCGGACGATCTGGGCCGGGCCGGGGAGGACGCGGCGGGGCCGCTCCGGGGCGCGCAGGGCGGCGAAGCGGGGCGGCGGCGGCGGGAAGCCCGGCGGCGGTGGCGGCTCGGCGGCCGGGGGGGGCGGCGGGGCCGGGGCGGGGCGGTCCCCGCTGGCGGCGGGACTTGGCGCGCCGGTTCTGGAACCAGACCTGAGGAGAGAGACAGAGGGCGGCGGTGAGGGCGGCCCCGGGCGGGGCGGAGCGGAGCGGCGCGGCCGGCGCCCCTCACCTGGATGCGGGACTCGGGGATCTGCGTGGCGTCGGCCAGCTTCTCCCGCAGGTAGATGTCGGGGTACATGGTGTCCTGGAAGACCAGCTCCAGCGTCTCCAGCTGCGCCGCCGTGAAGCTGGTCCGCTTCCGACGCTGCGAGGCCGCCGGCGCCCCCTCCGACGGCTCCGCCGCCCCCCCGGCCCGGCCCGCCGGGGGAAGCGCCCTGAGGGCGGGCGAGGCCGGGTCGGGCCCGCCGCCCCCCGCCCACCTGCCTGCGGGGAAGGCGGGCGGCTCCGCCGGGGGCTCCCCGAAGCGCAGCGCGGCCATGGTCAGCGGGCGAGGAGGGGGCCCGGGCCGTCCCGCCGCCCTTTATAGCCGGGGAGGGGGCTCGGCGGGGGCGGGGGTTCGGCGGGGGGGCGGCACGGCCCCGCGGGGAAGGTGGGCGCCGAGGTCCGGGCACCCCGCCGAGCCGCCGGGCCCCGCACCCCGGGCTTTGCTGGTGGGGTGCCGGCTTGGGGCGTCCCCCGCCTCGCCCAGCCCCGAGGCCGCGGCGGCGGCCGGGGCACCGCAGCCCCACGCGTGCCCGAGGGGGTGGGTGACGACGGCCGGCGGCCCTCGGCTCCCTGCAGGGAACACGGGCAGCGTCCGCCTCGCGTGGGCAAAACAAGTCGGCGCCGGGAGGCTGGCGCCCCGGGTAGGGCCCGGGCCCGGTCCCGGTCCCGGTCCCGGTCCCGCAGCTGGGTTATTTCCGACAGAACACCTGGGCCGATACCGTTACGGAGTTGGCTCCCCACCTCCGTGCCGCCGCCGGCGTGGAGGAGGGTGTTTTCCGGCAGCTGTCCGCTTTGGCGAGGGAGGGATCTCGCCTAGTGTGAGACTCAAAGTAAACAAAAGTTAATCCCTTCCCGTGGCCGCGGCTGCTGTGTTTGCAGTGCTCCGCTGCCAGCTGTGCGCCCGGCATGCGGCCTCCTGCTGCGCCTGCTGCCGCTGCTGCAAAAACATCTCTTTTCTGTTCAGGATGCAAGTTAGATCCACCTGGAGAGCCCCAGCAGCTCAGACGGGGCAGAGACAGACGCTGGTGTCATCACCTTTTCCACCCACTCGTTAATGCCTGCACGCTCCCGCTCACACTCACGCAGCCCAGGCACTTCTGCGATAACTGTTTCCCAGCTGGGGAGAGTCTCGCACTGAAACGTTGCCCGCACTCTCCAACAAGGCTCTATGCCTGACCATCGCCAAGGCACTTCAAAATGGGTTTGCCCCCGTCCTGCTTTACAGGACCGTCTCCTACGAAAGAACGGTGCTTTGATCGTTAAAAGCCATTTTTCAAAGTTTTGTTCCTAAAGTGTTTGTACCTCTGTGCTTTTACACGTGTAGCAATCCGGGTGCTCTCGTTAATGAAGTTTCTAGGTCGTTTGTTCCTGAAATCATGGCCTGTAGTCTGCAGACAGCGGTCAGAAACATGAGACTTGTACAGCGTTCTCAATTAGCTCTGTAACGAGAGGGCACGGTGGTGACAAAGGGCACAGTTGAGTGGTGATCCAGAAAGCATGGGCAGCATTATTTTAGGTTTTTAATAAAAGACTCAGGGAGGGTTGAATTGCTCTGCAGATTCTGTGCAGATTTAGAAGATGCCACAGGTGGTACCTAGAGGGAATTACTCCATATTACATTTACATGATGAGTATTTTACTCTATTTTACATCAAATAATATTTGCTGAAAAATACAAGCAGAGGTTTATTTCTTGTGTAATGCAGAATAGAGATGTGACATCCTTTAGGTTTCTGAAGGATTTAATCCTGCTTTGAATTATGCCCTTATAGGGATATTGACTTTAGTTTCTAGGATTTGGTGAAGGTGGATTAAGTACGCCAGACAGAGCAGCTTTTTCAGGGAAATGTGTTTCTTCACACGTGTACACGTGTTTTTCTTTCAGCAGCAGCAGCCCAGGCTCAAGTAGCTGCTGGCACCGCAGGCCCCCGCTGTTCATCCCCATCCTGCTGCTTTCCCTTTAGCTGAGTGGGTTGCTAAGCTGTGTGTGAGTCCACACAGTGTGATCAGGGAACTAATCCAAGTTAACTGTACAGTAACAGCAGAAGTTTTTTTTCTCCAGATCTGGGATTCCCTGCCCATGGGTCACCGGCAGCCCCTGGGACGGCCGTACAAGCGAGAGGGCACTGCAAGGTGGAGCAGGAGGGAAATGAGGGGGTCCCATCTGGGGGTGCTGCTAGGACTGCTGCCACCTGGATGTGATGCTGAGCTAGAGGAGGACAAACCTGAGACAGGCTGCCCGGGAGCGAGCGTGGTGGTTTTCAGAGTCAGACTTCCCATTAAGACGATTACTTTATCGATGTATACTGAATACATACTCAGGCAAGAGCGAGTACTGGGAGCTAATAGACCTATTCCCAACTCATAAATCTGAAAATGGGCTGACTCTTTGATCTCTGACTGCTGTGACATCCTTCAAGCCAAAAGCCTTCTCAGTTACCTTGTACTTTACGGTACCAGAGGTGTTCCGTAGCTATCTTCTAACAGCAGCTAACATGTTTCCCCTGATGGGGAAATGAATGGAGATGTTTCCCAGGCCTGAAAGCTTTCATTAAGAGACACACATAAAACATTTATAAACCACAGAAAAAAAAAGTCTGCTTTATTACAGTGGAAGAAAAATAACTTCTACATACTAAATTTTGTTGCAACAGATATTGTATAGGAATGCAGGTTGACACGCTCATTCTGCAACACAGAATAGGAAGCCTGTATTCTGCAGCTCTGTAAAATGGGCTAGGCACACCCATGCTACTGTGACTGAATCATGTGGGCAAAATGGTCTGTGCCCTTAATGCAGCCCAAATTACACACACGGGGTATGGGGTTCACGCTCAGTCACTGAATTACCCGTCTGCAGAGAATTGCATTTTCTAGCAGACGTTCCCGGAGTTTACCCGTGAGTGGCTGCAGGCAGGCCTGGCTGCGCTGCCTGGCTGCACACCTTCGGTGCTGACCTCTGTTTACTTCCACTCTCTCTGCCTCAGTTTCCTTTTCTGGGCTGGCTGGCTAATACCAGTACGTTGATATATCTTGGTGATGAGTCCTCTTCTGCGCACCAGTGGTATGTGCTGGATGCAAAAGCAGAGCAATTCCGGGGCAAGACCAGAGCCCAGGAATCATATTTCCTGTTGCTTAAAGCATTACACGCTAATTTCCTCTGTGGGATCCTGGTGGCCACCCTTCTGTATTGGCTTGGTTTGAAAGGGGTCTAAGGTTGAAGAAAGGCAAGGGGGACAGTGCTGTAATTGTAAAGGAGTGCGTGGTCAGGTGGAGATCAGAGTAGGAGGCTTTTGCCTCCTCCTAGGCAAGCAGGACGGCACGAAAGACAGCTCTTTGCTTTCTTCTGCCAGTTCTGTCCCCTCCCAACGCTGACACACCTCTCTGCAGCTCCCACAGAGTGTCATCCCACCAATGTGCTAAAAGCAATGCCTGTGAGGTACTGCAGTGTGCCTCCTGCAGCAAGAAAAAAGCACCGTGTCTGGATTCAGCGGAGCTTCATTTCCCCAACAAGAAGTTTTGCATCCTGCTGTGCCCCTTGTAGTCTGACAAGGAGGTTTCCAATGCCTTGCAGGTGCCAGCATCTGCATGGAGTTATACCTAGGTAAGGGCTGGCAGCATTTAGGAAGACATTCAGACTTTTGTCCCTTCCTGTTCTGCATACTTGCTTTTATTCCTGTCCTGTCTAGGCACAAAGGGGGATTTTACTTCTTCCCTCGAGACGCAGAAGCTATGTCATATGTCTAGAAGTGGCTTGCTTTTTGAAATTAAGATGGCTAAAATTGAGACAGCTATCTCTAAGGGAAGAGCAGACTGCCTTGTGTAGATAACAGAGATTACAGCCTGCTTCAGAGGCTGATTACATTCATCTTCACTATATTTGTCAAGAGGGAAACTCCTTATGCTTTTGTCCGTGCTGGGATTACCTCTGCACCGAGGTACCTGTGTCCAGGGGACTCTCACAATATGAAATGCGCCTGTACCTGCAATGAAAACATGGTTTTACGCTTCAGGTGGAGAACATGCTATTGTGTCACCACTGCCAGCTCCAAGCGTCCAGGAAGGGTAAGACAGGCACCAAAACACTGAGATTTCGGAGAAGGAGGGGGAGATGGGCCCTGTGCAAGGTTTGCTGGCCTGCTGGCTTTTCAGCCTTTTGCATATCAAGCTGGGGATGTTCCCTCCGGCTGTTGAGGGCCACAAAGTCATCTTTTGAAAGTGCAGATTAAGATCCTGCCTTACGTGACTTGAGGAGCTGGGGCTTGGGAAGCATCCCAGAACACATGGCAAGAGGAGGCGGCAGTGTGACATTCAGTCGTGTCTTCACTGCCAAAACAAACGCACCCCTTTAGATAACTAACGCACGTGAGCAGTTCTGCTGCTCAGTCCTGGAGGGGATGAGACACGATGGGTTTTGCCATGCAGTGGTTTGTAACCGCTAGTACAGCCTTTGCTGTTGTCGTGGTTTAACCCCAGCCAGCAACTACATACCACGCAGCCACTCACTCACTTCCCTCCCACCCAGTGGGATGGGGGAGAGAATTGGGAGGAAAAAGGTAAAACTTGTGGGTTGAGAAAAGAATGGTTTAATAGAACAGAAAGGAAGACACTAATAATGATAATAATAAAATGGCAATACTAATAAAAGGATTGGAATATACAAAAAGAGTGATGCACAATGCAATTGCTCACCACCTGCCAACCGATGCCCAGCTAATTCCCAAGCAGTGATCCCCCCTCAGGCCAACTCCCCCCAGTTTATATACTGGGCGTGACATCACATGGTATGGAATACCCCTTTGGCCAGTTTGGGTCAGCTCTCCTGAGGTGGGTGTCCCCTCCCAACTTCTCGTGCCCCTCCAGCCTTCTCACTGGCTGGGCGTGAGAAGCTGAAAAATCCTTGACTCAGTATGAACACGACTTACCAAGAACTGAAAACATCAGTGTGTTATCAACATTCTTCTGGTACTGAACCCAAAACATAACACTATACCAGCTACTAGAAAGAAAATTAACTCTATCCCAGCTGAAACCAGGACAGCTGTGTTCAAACTCTTCTGGCTTGTCACATCACTTTGTTCCTTCTAAGACTCTGCAGGGAGACAGCTCTTGCACGGTATTTTTTCATTCCAGCAAAGCTTATTATTTTTTTCTTTTTGGTGGCTGTCTTTAACATTAATTCTGTGGTGTCTAAACCCAAGACTGAAGCTTTTAGTAGTGCAAATACAGCGATTTCTTGTCTCCCTGACTAAACTTGCACAGACTTGGTATCTTGGAGATCTCAATTTCCACATCTGCTTTAACTGAAACTGGCCAACAGGTTCAAAAGCTTATATTAGGAGACTGACCAAAGAATGAACCGTGGTCACACAAACCTGATTTCATTAACTTAGAGGAGGTTTAAGACAAAACAAAACCACATTTTTGCTGTTAAGACTTAGCTTAAGTTTAAGCTATATTGAAGAAGCCATGCCTGTAGAACTATCTCACAAATAGAATTAATTGTAGACCAGACACATTTTTATGGTTGCATACATAACTACATTTGCTCCAGAGTTTCTGCTGGCATGAAAGTGCTGTATAATTTCCAGCTTCTCTAGCAGGGCCCTGATAGCAAAAATCATTAATGCACACTAGGCTTAGGTTTTGAGTTTTTTTTCATTCTGCCTAAGAGGAAATCTTTAGATGAATACCTAATTTCCCTCCGATTGCTTCTACTCGCTGTGACAAAGCTCTTTACAGCCTCCGAATGCTTTTAGAGGTTTATCAGGTCTTCCCAATGTACATACACCAAGATCTATATATTGAGGCACACCCAGGCTTTTAGGTAGAGTTCCGAGATCTCACAGTGATGTCATGGTTTTAATTTAAAGTTGTCATTTCATAGTGTTTATGTTTTTAGCCCTCACGGCTATAACAAGGAAGAGCTTGAGAAGGTGGGCTGCGTATAGTCCTCACTTTGGCATAGTTTGCAGATCTTGAAGCGTATTCTTGAGAGACCTGAGCTGCCCGTCCACCTTGGCTGTTGAGCTGTGTCCCTGAGAGCTGCTCCTCGCCAGGGCCCCAGCAGGGTGCTGAGGAGGTCCTCGCTGCCTCACCCCGCACATCATCCGCCGCTCCTAGGGGAGTCCCGCAACAGATCCCAGCCTGTCTGAAGACAGGGACCAGCACCCTGCAGAGAAAAGGGGTTTTGCCTTCCTCGTCAGCCCAGGAAGCGTATTTGGTGTAGAGGGCTCCTTCTGCCTCTCGGAAGGACGGACGATGGCACGCTCACTCTTAGGGCTGTGCCGTTCCCACTGCACGCGTGTGGCGGGTGTGATCAGTACAGTGACTTGTCTGAAAAGCGCCGCAGGCTGAGGATGCCGCTATTGCATTCACAGCTCTATCTCTGGTCTTGCGTGGTCCCAAGCAAAATGCTGGCTTCTGTGCCTCGGCTTCACCGTCTGTAAAACTGAAATGGCTGGGTTTGTCTCTGACCCTCGGGCTCGCCTCCAGCTGCGAGACAGGGAGGTGGATCCAGTGTCTTACTACAAGGTCGGAAGCGTGACTCGGCCACGCTCCAGGCTGTCCCCAGGCTGTCCCCACGCTGTCCCCAGGCTGTCCCGGTTGGCAGCAGGCGCTGGGGAGTGAACGGGAGAGCGGTGCTGTCCCTGTCGTGTGGCTGACAGTGGGACCCATGGCGGTGCGGCCGCAGCATCCTGAACAGTGACCTGTGACCAAGGGGCCTGGCTGAAGCCCTTTCAGGGCTTTTGTACCTACAGCTAAGAAATATGTGATGGAGCCCCTTGCGTTGGAGAACCAGAATGATGTCAGAGCCTGGTGACATCGATCCCCAATGCAGGACACTGCTTGTGCAGCCCAGCCCAGCTGCAGTGCCACCAGTTATTTCAGATCACGAAGTAAAGGGCCAGTCTTGTCCAACAGCTCTACGCACAGATCTTCCACGGGGTTAAAATAAATGCGATGTGACAGTTGGTTGTTTTCTCTCTGAAAGATGACTGTCTCGTTTGGCTAGGATCTGATTACATCTATATATGCATGATCTATTTTCCTTTGAAAATTAAACTGCTGTCTCTCTTTGGTTTTGGCAACAAGGAACTAATAGTGTCTTGTGACTTCAGCCATGTGCTTAGGAGGGGGATGTGACTTGGTGGGGTAAGCCATTTCCTGAGAGGTGTGAGACGTGACTTCAAGACCTGGTGGTGCCATTCGTGTATTCCGTTCCGAGGACTTGATAAGAGCTTCAGACACCCAGAAAGCC
Source organism: Aquila chrysaetos chrysaetos (assembly GCF_900496995.4). Lineage (NCBI taxonomy): Eukaryota > Metazoa > Chordata > Aves > Accipitriformes > Accipitridae > Aquila > Aquila chrysaetos. The sequence goes on from NC_044016.1 coordinate 6,202,256, forward strand.
TTGAAGAAAGCGGCCGTGAGGGAGGCGTAAGAATCTAGCAAATGCATATGAAAAGATCAAGGGGCTGCATTTGCTAAATCCCAACAGGAACAGATTTGGGGTGAGACGTCCAGGTTCAGAGGGGACCCAGACGTAGCAAAGGGGCAAGAGCAGAGTATGTCTGATGGCTGGCAGCTGGCTCCCTACCTTCAGAGGGAGAGGAAGATCAAGGATTTGGGAGTGGGAGGGAGATAAGAGCAAATGGTGAGGGTGGGAAGAGGGAAAGGAAAGGGCAATAGGGAGGAAGCTACCTGGAGACAGGAGAGGCTGGTTGAAAGGGCAGGCGATATTTGCGGTTGAATTTAGACACTGTTAAACCTCAGCCCGCCTTTGAGTTTTGAGATGCCCTGAGAATGGCAGGATGTGTGTACCTGACTCGCACTGTTGCTTCTGCAGTGAGTGGGCAGTCCCACAAAGATTGCTGTGGCAGCAAGCCTTAGGCTTAAACAATTCCTTGTTGCAGTTTATCTCTGTGTCCTCTCTGATTTTATAGCATGTGGTACCGTGAGAGACCCTAAAGCATCTATTTAATAGAGCTCATCATGTTGCTTTGCTTACTTGTATGCCCTGAACAAGGTCATATCCCATTCTTAGAGATACTTTCCTTAATGAAGCATTTTATAACAACTGTTGATGCAGGTAGTTGTATATATAAAATTACCGGGTCATCTGAACTCCCAGTAATGTTTAATTAATTCACTGTACCAGCAAAGGAAAAAACTCTATCTCTGCAGATGAACAAAAAAACCCCAAAACCAAAGAAGAAGGTAAGAATGGAAGAGGTAAGGAAAAAGACAGGACCCTGTTTACTTCCTTTTTGTACAGCACCTACTTAGGAGAGGCAGCCTTCCAGGGTGCAGCCAGAATAGGCACCCATAGCAGGGCTGGCGGGGGAAGGCAGGGTGATACATAGCAGAGAGGCCACATCCTCTTTTAATAGCACTGAATAACAGAAAGAAAAGCTCCAAACAGTCCTCTCTCTTCCTTTTTCAGGCTCCTTGGCCTTAGCAAGCAGTGCTAAGGCATTGTTTTGTACTTTTTCTTGGCAAACTCCTAAACCCTTATCATCACCCCCTGCATGCAATGAGGTCTTCCTTCTACCCCGACGTAGCAAAATGACAGTCATAAGATTCTCTGTTTCTGTCTTGCAGTGTTTGGTATCTGTCTGAGCGCGCAAGCTGCTGAAATTAATACGTTTTTATGAGAATTTCACTTTTTTCTTCTTTCTTTTGTTAAAGGTTATTGAGAAAAGGATCCAAATGTGAAGCAATTTTTGCTCCAGTAGTTCAAACCAGAAAGCAATACATAGAACCAGAAGTTTCCCGGTAAGGTGGGATGCCCGTTCCCATACGAACACAGATCCACCAGCTATCTCTGCCCCTGGCTGCTCTGGTGCTATTAAACCCCACAAGTCTTCCCTCTCTGAGTGGTATTGACTGGAGATTTCTTCAGCTGGCTCCCCTGCGCTTCCCTGCTGCTGCTTAAGCATGTGCCAAGGCCAGTGCTCTGGCTTCAGTCTTACCATTTATTCTGTTTCCCATCTTCTTTTCTGGTTAGTTTTGGAGACAAGGGACTGTTGGTGTCTCATGTATCACGGCATTTGCCACAAAACCATTTTGCTCTAGCATTTTTTTCTGGGGTGTTTAATTTCAAAGATATTCAGGCCTCTGTACAGTTTGGAAGATTTTCAGCTTTAACATGTAGATGGAAGGTGGGAAGTTCCACCTGAGTTGGGGATTTGCAGTTGATCATTAAATCAGCAGTTTCGGGTGATTGTAGCTGGGGAGTGCAGCGGTTACTATGCCATTTGATGAAGTAATTATCTTGCATGCATGAATTGACTCATATTTCTTTGCTATTTAAAATCAAACTGAAGAAAAGAAGAAGAAAGAAAATACCATGCAACGAACCCAGTGGGCATTATTTTTGCATGTTATCCTGATTTTCGTAAGCCCACGGCACAGTTTTCTGGTGTCTGACTCACACAGAAGCTCCACGCATTTGCATAGAAAAGTATCTCCATCTTCCTCCCCCACTATCCCATCCTCCTGCCTCAACCATCCCAGATAAGCCATCCGATACCATCCTGCATGTTGCCTCACTCCTCTCCACAAACAACGCTCTCTAGGGCATGTCTCTGCCCTCCACCCAGGACCGGTGCCCCCCGGCTGCCCTGCTCAGGCAGCTCTTGCCCCGGACATTCGAACTGCCTCTTGTTCTCTTGTCCCTATTTTATATGACAGCTGTTTTTCTTCTCCTATTATTGAAGCTCAGCTTCTCTGCTTTTATTTCTGGCAGGGTTTTTTTTCTATTTGACTTTGACCCCGTTTGTCAAGGGTGCACCCTTGTCACCTCCTTAGTCTAATCCTCTCCTTTGTTGTCTACAGGTCTTCCTTTCTTTCCTTTTATTGGTACTTTTATCTCTTTCTCCACTATCTTTTAGTCCTCTTGATTCTTTCCCCTCTCTTTTGCATTTGACCAAGCTTGTCTTACACATATTACTTGGGGGATTTAAGACTTTTCTCTTTGACAGCTTTTCTTCCCCGCCCCCTGGAAGTTTCTCCGTGCTGCTGGACACATGCCAAAGAGCAAATACATTTATTACTCCAAATGAGACAACTGCAATCCCAGATCGAGAGTGACTCCAGGCGGCAGTGATTGCAGCAGCTCTCTACTGCCATTTTAACCATCCCCCCATATCTTTAGATGACCACATTTTTCCTCTTTTGCTGTCATACCTTCACATCTGGGAGGCTGTCTTAAGGTCTTTGAGGTAAAAGAAGGTATAAAGGAGCGGCAAGAGTTTGCTGCAAGGCTGAGTGATCAAAAAAGGGTGCAGCAGTGTTGTAGTGTAAGTTTCTATTTGCAGTTCCACCGCTGCTATCCTCTTGTTACTACTCTCAGGCTCACTGTCCATGCCTGAAGCACGACTGTAGACAAAGTCTTTATGATGGTGGCTGGAAACTGCAAAATTGGGCACAATATCACGTCAATCACAGCATCACCTGGGTGTTTTACATCATCTGTGTCTTGGTCAGTGCCAGCATAGCAGCATCCATGGTTTTCTAGCATTTTAAAGAGGCTGTATTTCTTTCAAATCTTGCTGGGATAGAAAAAGTTGGGTCTTCAAAGGGCTGAAGTGAGAAGATAAGGAGTTTCCTTTGATTAATCTCTCTTGGTTGAACTGTCCTTCCTCCGTGTTTTGTATTTCTTACCAGATAAGGCAGCAGGAGTCCTGGCATGTATAGAGCTGTCCAGGAGAAACAGGGAACCTGCTGACACTGAGAAGTCTGATCCTCCCTGTCCACAGAGCTTGATTTTGCATCTCTTTAGGCAAAGGTGATCTTTCCACTGGCTGCATGGAGCAGGCTCCTGCTTGAGGGACAAGGATAATTTCTAGCTGTGAGATGTGAGGAGCCACACAGGTGCCCACACAAGCAAACCCCTGTATGTTGCGCTCTTTCCTCACCCTAACAAAGCGTCCAGAATGTATGTGAGCACTGACCTCCTTCATCTCAAACAGGTCTTTGCATTTCAGCTTTCTGCAGCAGCAAGTTGCCATTAACAGCATATAGCCAAGTCTGGGCTGTCCAAACATATACATCAAATGCCACTGTAACTTGCCTGTGGCACTGTTGCTGAAGGGAAGGTGCATGGCACGCTGGTGAAGGCACACAAGCTTGTTCCTAGAAGATCCCTGTTCCAGAGCAGGATCTGTGCCTGCTTCCTGCTCTCCAGGCCTTTATCTAATCTTGCAGCAATGCAGCTTCACCAGATTCCTTTGGCTAACCAAAGTGGAAAAGCTGGTTTCAGATGGGAATTTTACTTAGGACCATGTAAAATTTATATGTACAAAGAGCTGCAGAAGACCCGGTCATTGCAGGTCTGCCTGACCTCTTTTCTCTGTCCACATTTCCCAGGGTCAGTTCTCAAACTCTTGCCAGTGTTTTCAGCAGATGCAGAAACTGTGGACCACATCACACAGCAGAAAAGAGTTATTCACTTTTTCTTTACAACAAAAGGAGAGCCACTCCTGTGAAATCCTCTGTATATCTGTGGGTCAGGGTTCCTGGTTTTCTCCATGTACGCATGTAGAAATCATGAGAAAAAGGAGTCATGAAGTGCTCTTTGGAGCACTTGCAGAATAGCCATAGTTTAGATAATTGCAATTTTTTTTTTTCTGGGTGAAGTTTGGGCCATTTGGGAATTGGCCATCAAGCCTGGCATGAATAGGAAGGGGAAAGCTAAGTGGAAAATACGTTTACTAGCAGTGCCTCTAGTAGGCACAGCAGAAATAGGCAAGGCATGTACCTGCTTTGGCTGGCACTTTTTTGGTGAGGAAATGCCCCCATTAGACCTATTTCTTGGTGGACTACATTAGCAAAATACTCCTAGTGTGGCTGCTGCTATATAGCAAAGTGTTATTTTCCACCTCCTTCCTGAAGAAAATAAGCAGTGCTTGTTAAAACAGAGATTTTGCTGTTAGAACTGTGTTTTTATTACAGCGCAGAAGAGCAGAGGGCAGCACTGGTAACGTTGTGGGGATGCTGTAGGGCACCGCTCTCAGTTGCCCTGCATGAAGTACATGGGCTACATGTGCCTTGGTGAGGAGACGGCGTGACACTCTCCGCTGGTCCCCTCGTATAGTGCCAGGTGGGAGCACAGCATAAAGAGGGCAGCAACAACCTCGGGGTGAGGCTGGAGAGGACTTCTGTGGTTGCCGGTGTCACAGGTTTAAGCAGAAATTCGTTTGACATTTTGGAAGGGGGAAGGCAGTGCTGATCATTCCTGGCTGCTGTGCCGGGTACGTGCCGATGCACTTGGCTATGAGGATGATGCATCTTCCAGCATAGAGGAGGCTTGTGTCCATGCAGTTTTAAGGTCAAATTGTGCCATCACACCCTTGAGACAGTAAACAGTGGCAGATTGTGAAAGCGGCTGTACCAGTAACTCTTAGCCATGACATTTTTGGCATGCCATCTAACCAACGTCCGGGGAAGGCTCTCAGACCGTGGTGATGCACCGTCTCCTCACATTTTGCAGCCTTTCCTGGTGAAGGTAGGCTATACATCCCTGGCTTGGCCTTTTAAATGGCCTTCTTGCCAGGATGGTGGTGGCTCCCTGCAAGATGAAACAGAGCAGGTCAGGGAAAGAGTAAGACATTGACATTTCCCCATGAGGTCTTTTAGGATCTCAGAAGAAACCATAGCTGAAAACCAAATGATCTTCAGTCACAGACTCAGAGGGGAGGTGCAGTGCATGTAAAGCTGTGAAAGGTACATCAGGAAACCCAGGCCATTCACATGGACTATGTCCAGCAGTATAGTAGTATAGATATTCAGACACGCACAAACACAGGTGGATTTAGAAGTTTTGGGGGCTAGACCTCATACAATCAGCACTGGTAAAACCTCTGCACTAAACCTTTATTTGGCAGCATTTCAGCCTCCCCTATTTTATTGTGCCCTAGTTTGCATGTCTTGTATTACATGGGCAGTCCCGAGCAGCACCCTTGAAAGAAATTGAACCAAAAGTGTCTTCCGAATATTCCACGTGGAAGAGAACCACTTACATATAGCAGTCACAGCGGCTGCTCCTATTCTTGTATCATCACGTCTGTTGTCAGCCGACAGATGTGATGATGAAATGAGAAAAGGGAGCCTGGAAGGAACCAGGGCAACAATTTGGATACTTTGAGGAAAAATACTTGATTAGTATGTGTGATTTCAGCTCCATGGGCTGGCATCGTTGCTAGCTGGGCAGAAATGCCAGGCAGGCATAGGGAAGAAGCACATCATATATCTCATCCCATATCTCTCTAGCAGGCAGGGGAAGTATGTGGCTTTTTATGTGCTATAGTAGCCCAGGTGAGTTCATGGAGCAGTGCAGTGTGGAGGGCCGTCCTAGCCCAAACTCTTTCCTTAGTACCTAATCCCTTTGTGTTAGCTACAGAGATGGCAGAGTACAGGCAGTAATTGCTCCACATCAGTGTGGTGAGTCCCCGTCTTCAGGTTTATGGGACTTGTTCCGAAACTGTTCTCCCTCGTGCTACTGCAGAAGGTCCTCAGGGCAGTGGTGTACCATGCTGCGAGGATTTAAAGCAATGCAGAGGTTTCACTCAGGAGGTCTGTGCCGCAGCAGATGTCACCCTCGGCGATCATTATTCTCAATACCCTGGAGTCCTGGATAAGCTTCCCCAAACTCAGCTTTATTTTCTTAATAGTGAGTATGGCGCAAAGCACTATCCTGAAAACTCTGAAAGCTGCTGGTCCGGTCCATAAAGGGGCTTGGGTGTGTGATGCTCCTCACCAAAGATTTTTACTGCGCAGCTGCTTTTACCCAGGTTGCAGCAGCATGACAGTGGCACCAGTGGTAACAGCGTAAAAGCACTTAGCCTCTTTTGGTCTGGACAGTCGACTGCGAGGCACTGAGAGCTATCGCTACAGCCGTCAGTCACTGCTGGTCTGGGCCAGCTTTGAATGCTGGGTCCCAAGATGAGAGGTTTCACCCTGTCATTCTTCTCCAGAGGCAGCTGCTTTTCCTGAAGAAGGCTTTCAAGAGCATTTCTAATGGATGCAGGAAAAAGAAGAAAAAACATCCCCAGGCTTTTACTTCCGTGCTCGCATTGCATTGCTTCCTGTGGCCCTCTCTCCTCCCAGCAATGCCTGGTTTTAAGGTTGCATAGGCTGGGTGGAACATATTTTAGAGCGAGACTCTATTTAGACGTGATGTCAACTGCAGCCAACTATAAAAAGATCAGTAATGCTCTTTGAAAGTGTAACAGCTGCTACTCTACACAGTCTCTGGTGTATTACCAGTCTGCCCTATTTCATGTGCACACAACCAAAATAAAATATTACAGCAATCATCTTATTATATAGTTCAAGTAATTTGGGACATAAACTCCCCAGAAACCAGGAGGAATTCAAGGTTAGACAAACTGGGTAATTTTACACAGTTTGTTAACAGAAAGGTAATTTTATCCGGCTTTGCAATGTAGCCTGACTTTTACCTAGCACTTGACTATGTGCTATCAGCGATCCCTACATAGTGACAACAGAGCAGCAAACCTTTGGGTGGTTTTGCTGGGTGTTGTTCACATATTTATAAACCAAGCTCTTGCATGGGGCAAGTCCAGCAATATATTATTCAATATATGAAACCTATTTTTGTCCTTAACTGGATGTGGCTACATATATTTGAAAACACACTAACCAGGCCAAAATTTCCCATAAAAGCAGGACTGTTTAAGAAAATGTGATTTATTAATCTAGAGTGAACAGAGAGAAGTGAATGACTGTGGAATTGTGCTAGCACTACACACCGTCACAGTACTGGAGATGGGGTCTCGGCTGGGTCTCTGTTAAGGACAGCCCTGAAACTGTGGATGGTGCAGTAAAGCAAATTCTTCTCTAAAATCTGAACAATAAACATTTAGGAATAATCCCCGCATTTCACTCTGTGGAATTCCTTCTGTCGAGGATCTTGACACATTTTCCAGGGCTGTCTCTGTTTTACTAAAACATGGGACGGTTGAGCGGCCTGCCCGGAGTTATGCAAAAGCCAGTGAGTGGCAGGGCAAGAAGGGGAGCCTGGCTGTTCTGGTTCTGCTTTCCCCCTTCCCGTCCTTTTCCTTTAGTCACCGGGCCTGCCGTTTGGTGAGCTGACATTACCAGTGGTCCATGCAATTCAATTCTCTGCAACTAAATGAGAGAGCTCAAACAATATGAGTCCAGGAAGCATCAGCTACATAAAAAGGACAAAGAAAAGTTTCAGAAAAAATCTCACGAGTGCCCAGTTTGCTGCAGTGGTTGCTTGAAGTCCCGCTGGGCTGAGCCCTGACTCGGCGGGGTCTGTCGTGGGGAGCAGCCGGGCTGAGGGACAGCACCCTCCTGCCTTGCAGAGCCGAGCGGATCAGTGCGAGCTCCAGGTCCTTTCTGCGTCCTTGACAAGACTAAGCAGTGCAAAGTGGCCGCGGTGTTGTAGGCAGGTTGATTTTGTTTGTTTTGTAGTGCAGATAGGGCCTCTGTAGCGTGGGTGAAGAACAGCCTGTTCCTAAGTGACGTGTAAACTTCTCTGACACAGGTTTGAAGCAGCGGTGAGGTCACCAGTCTGCGAGGAAATGGTCGGCTGCCAAACACGACTGTTACCAAAGGTGACAGGGCAGTTAGGCAATGTGAGGAATGACTTGGCATCAGACAAAGCCGCTGGGATGGAAACGCGCACACCGCAGGACGGGCTCGGCCGTGTCTCTGAGCGCTGGCTGCACCCAGCTCCCAAGCAGGGATGTTTCATCCATGAGGAAATGAGAGGCACCCAGAAATGAAAGCAAGCGGCCTCCAGTCGCACGGTAAGCTTGGGAGGGAGCCAGGGAGCAGCATCGGTGCCCAAGCGACGGTGCTTACGGGTGCAGGCCCATCCTTCCCAGCCGGCTCTCTGGAAACCCCTCGGGTTCTCCCAATTTGCCAGGGCACTCGGGCTGTTCAGTGCTGCGGGCATGAGCAACGTTAGCAGGATGAGGAGCTGACTGGGGGAGCTAGTTTCTTCTATGTACAAATACACATGCAAACACACACCGTATGGTTGTTTAAATAAAGTGATGCTGAAGAAGGGTGACTTGTGTCAACAGACAGAGATGAATTTACATGCTACAGCATGTAGCAATATGCTGTCAGGTAAGAGCTGGCAAATTTTTTGTGTCCAGCCATGCATACATAAAGGTATCACAGGGGGAGCTGAGTTGCTGTGGAATTTAAGGTTGTGTTTTTTTAATAGCACCTAGGAAACAGGATACTGGAAATCCTTGAACACTCACTCAGTAACTTCCCAGCCAGAGCCTTTATTTGTCCTCTAATAGTCTGCAGATTATTTAGGATTGTACTATACTCCTGGATAACTAAGAGCTCAGTTCTTTAGCTATCAGGCAGCCTCCATTCTAAATAAGGATGGCTGAGACTTTTTGCAAAGCTTTTGTCTACCTTTGTCTGAGGCTTTGCGACAACTAAGTGGCTTCCACACTTCTAGAAGTGAGACGGGTAAATCGGTGGCCATGAGCCCGTTTGTTCAAAGAAGAAAAGAAAACAGTACTGCAATCCTACAGGGGTGACAAGATGAAGCTGTCTGTCTCATACAATAGCCACAGAAACCTCAGGCTCCTGGTGTTCTGACTCCCTGGCTATGATTTTCCACAGTGACCAAGTAATTTATTTAATCCTTTCACTACCTCTTTGTAGAGTCTTGGAGCTTTAGGGTGTCAGAATCATCAAACTAACTCCTGCAAGGCATTAGAAGGCAAGATCTTGCAATGTGTCACTGGGGGAAAAAAAGGACTTTTCTTTCAAAACAGATGTTTTCCCTCTAATATATTTTACAAGTCGAGGAAAAACAAGCTCTTTAGAATAAGCAAATTAATTGAAAACTTGGATCCTTTTGCAAGGAACGTGATGCCAAAGCTGACATCTTGTTTTCTTTCACATGTGGTTAGAGACATTTTCTTCTTTGGATCTTCAGGGCTTTCCAGTCCTCCTGAAGGATTTTTCTCCTGACTCCTAGGTGACTGTTAAAAAGATAAAAATTATGAGATATTTTGTAGTGCATTAAATTACTTGCCTCTAAATTAGTATTATTTTCATCAAACCAGTTGTATTGGATATTCTCTTACTTATTTTTGTGGAATTTGGGAGTCCTAATCAGGACCAGCCCCTTCCTGACATGGCCACTAAAGCCTGGGGACTGGATTATTCTGTTAAAGTAATCAACAGTGAGACAATTACATTTTGCATGCAAAATGTAGTGAGGGGGTCAGAAGGAATACCCACTGACCTGAATGTGGCATTTTGCACCATAGCAATAAGGTTCAACCAGCAAAGATTGCTACTGCCCTCTTTTTGAATAGAGAGGTTTAGCAAGAACCGGCTGTCTGTCGTGGCTAACAGGTTACTGGGAGGTGCTGGGCACGCAGCTAGTGATGTTTGGGACTCCCTCTGGCAAGGAATTTCCTTCCCCAGGTTTTGATCTGGAAAGAAATGTCAGTTGCTGTTGTGAATATCAGAGCCTGTTCTCTAGCTGGAAAAATATTGTTGTTTTGCTGTTATATAAAGGCTGCTCAACAATTACAATGACAGGTACTCTACGGAGGCCTGTAATAAAAGCAACACACAAAAGGAGATATTACATTCACATATTTTTGAGCCTAAGGGCTTGTCTATACTAGAGATAGGGTTTTTTGCTGTATCTCAGTGAGGTTAAAGATGCACTCTTCCTGCCTTTGTCTGTATAGCTACATCTAAACGAGGGCTTTTATCAGCATAACTATGTCAGCAAAAGACCCAGCTCTTAACTCACATAATTGCACTGGGAAGGCTCCTTAAGTGGAGGCCAGTTTATACAGATTCTGCAGACGGAAGGAAGCAAGAGAATTGCTCCTTTCATCATGATAGTGTTTTATCTCGGGGGCCTAGTGCTGACATTTTGAGTGTTGTTAACCTCTGCTATTTTAGGACTGGTGTGTAGGAGCGCATCACTACTGAATCAGGCATTCAGATACTTCTCTCCTGGGAATACGGTTCAGAAATCTGGCTGGTAAGACGTAACCACCTTGGATAAGCTCTTCCGTTGAGAACTCTTGCCCTGTTTTTCCTTGATGAAACTCCCCCACATGCCAGCCATCCCGGACCCTGTTTTACATGAGATACATGATGAGGTCCCCAGTGGATGACTCCATGACTACTTTAAATTATATGTTAATATGTCGTTCCCCTCCTCATTCAAGGATTTCATTATCTTGCAGCAAAGCATGTGAAAGGAAGAGGATTCACGTCTCCCTATATTTAACAGAAAAAACATATGACCTGTTCAGCAGCAATTCGTCTCAAGCATCAATCAGCAAGATATGGACCAGAAGGTATGTAAATAAACTGCAGACATTTTAAGCCAAAGGGGCTGGGTCAGATTATGGATGTACTAAATGTGCCAGTCTTGAGCTCTGGCTTGATGAAAAATGAGGGTTTGGCAGCTTAAGGAGGTGCTGCCTGCCACTCCCTTTGCCACCTCTCTCATTCACACTCCTCTCCTTGCAGCCCTTCACCCTGACAATTGTAGTGACTCAATTGTTTATGGGCCTGGGCCGTGAACGAGATCTGGGAATAAAGCCAGTTTAAAAAGAGAGAGAAAGGGTGGGATAAAAGGAAGGAGGCTGCATTTCAGTTCGAGCCAGTATGGCCACTGAAACCCCATCGTACCATAACACAGCCTTCTGCAGTGATGGGAAGAGAAGCCACAGTCCCTCCAAGAGGAACATCTGCAAGCCAAGAAAAGGCACAGTTACTAGTGCAGCCCATACACAAACATAGATTTATGACTCTGCCCTGCAACAAAGGATCTTGCATTACTTTTATAAGAAAGGATGTTACTGCTTATCTCCTTTGAGGACAGCCTACTCACAGATAAAGAGAATGGGAAGTCTTGTCTCAGTAATTTGTCCTGTGCTGTCCATTAGGAAAACAGAGTGAGGAGGTTTTAGCTCAGTTTCCATCTTTGTTCACCAGCCTCGCGCACCATAGTCTGTTCTGATTTTATTATCCTTGATGAGAAAGAAAAAAAAAAGAGAAGAAAATTATGTCAAAACACTACCGCCAGTCTGATGGAACTTGTGTGATTCTCAGCAGTTCTGCTGCGCAGTAGATTTCAGCCTACGGTTGTTGCCACTGTGAACAACTTCCAAGGTCCACAAAAGCCACAAAGGAATGGAAGTCAATAGATTTAGTCCCACTGTGCAGGATCTGTCTCTCCACTAGCAGTCCACAAATCAGAAGAGGTTGAAATTGCCTGCTGAAGTGCAATTCTACTCGCACAGAATAAGGGAGATAAAAATACACTTCCTGCACTGAAAAGATGTTCATAAGAGCACAGGTAGGGAAGCAAACTATCTAGTGATCTGACTATTGCAGGAACAGCAGGGTGGCTGGATTGGTGTGGCTACTTTTTAGGGTGCAGTTTGGTATTACAGCTGAGCTGATCTACAAGCTAGTTGCTGTCTGTGCTTCCTGTTCGCACTGCTTTCCTTATATTGCATCTAGTGGCTCTATGGCCACAGGGCGAATCTGTTCATCTGGCTGATAACAGCAGCAAACTAACCGTGCCATAAAAATGAGTAGTTTTGAGCCAGATCAGCCAGCTGAATCAACTCACCCTGAAGCCACTCTGTTGCTAGATTCAGCACAAGAGAAAGGGCAGGAGAACGCAGCTGGGAGCAGCAGTGGAGTGCAACCACCGTTATTTGGCATTAGCTCATTCATGGCCCTAACTGCAAGCTGCCTCCTGAAAGGACAACCTGCTCCCATCTTCCCTTCCCTGCTCCCGGCAGTGCATTCCTGCTGCCGCCAGTGCTTTCCTGACCCTTTGGTGAATCAGGCCTGCTCTTTAAGCCATCAGAGAACCAACCTAGGAAGCAAATAGTTTTCTCCCTGCTTGATAAGGTGAAGGGGATTGCTGAGAGGTCCAACAAGCCTAAGAGCTGGCACCAAGGATGCTGTGTGGTGTGTGGGAGGGAGCAGACCAGGGTGGCTCCCTCTGACAGCAGCCATTTCATGAAACCTCATTCTCAATTTAACCCAAAGCAGGAAAAAAAACCCCAAACAACAACATAAAAAAGTGAGCTGTTGCTGAGCAGATGGGAACCAGCTGCATGCTCTCCATTAAAGAAGAGTGCATCTGATAATTAGATGAAGAGGGACAGGTTTAACGTATGCTTTTGAAATGTATGTTATCTTTCTGCTTGCTGAATGGAAGGAGTGACATGACTAGTGCCACATATTGCACACATAGCCTTGCTCTTTGCAAGAGACAGGCAGGACAGTCAGCAAACAGTTTTGCAAAGAAATCCCTTCTCTGCCTATCATTTCCCATGCCATTGGGGGCCCAAAGGTAGATACAGTTCATTTATGAATAAAGCCAGAAGGAAAGGACGCTGGAGGGAAGAAGCTGGTACGTAGCACAGTGCAGAGGAGGATGTGTCTGGAACATCAGAGCTCAGGGGCAGGGGTGTGACATCTCTGTCCCCTTTGGGGACATGTGCTAGTTGGGGTCAGACCCTGACCCAGAGTTACCACTTGCTTCTGGAGGTGTTTTAAAAGAGCATCCATAGGTGCTCTGAATTTACATGGATGGAAATCATTCATCTGCCTGTTGATTCACAGTTTTTTCTGGGCAGATAGCCAAAAATGCAATTGCTAATTGCATCAATTTTCATGTTCTCTCTTCTGTAAAATCACTTTATTAGAGGAGTTGGTTAAATTCAGGAAGTGCTCAAATTCCCAGCCGTATCTTGTTTAGCAGACTTCTTGATAACAGTGCTGTACTACTTCTCCCAGCTCATGTGCCTGTAAAAGGCGTGATTGTGTACACAGTTACGCTGCTGCAGATGCAATCATATCAGCATAAGATAATTAAACTGGTATCACTTATTTTATTAGACTGAACTGTTCCTTTATGATCACCTGTAGCTGGTATAACTGCATCCATGCTATGGGATGTTTGCTGTCTGTCAAAGTGGGAGCATTTAGGGAAGATGGACTTTAGTACGTGTATGTTTCCTCAGGAGTCACTCTAGCACTCTGTCAATAAACCCAATTTCAGCAGTGTTTGCTGACGCAGCTAAAAAGGTATTGCCAGACCCTACATCCGATTAACTGTTACTCTGCACCTCATGTAATAATTTAGAGAAGTCAGTGTGAATGTCACCATAAATTACTACAGAAATGCAAGGCAGCAGCGCAGTGAACGGTGTTAGCTTCAAAGCAGAGACAACTATTATCTACCCCACTGTAAAGGGGTCCCAGAAGGGACCGAAGTAGTTTGCAAAATTGTAACTGTACTGCCGTCTTTCAGAGTTGTCCAACGGGATGTGAAGTAAACGTCACTGTTTGCTCTTGGGTGCCAGGCAAGATTAGACCATGCTTTAAAGGAGACCTCTTGAAGGAAAAATAAAATGGAATTGTGGTTATTTTCAGGCATCAACCCAAATAGCATACGGGTTTCTACTCGGAAATTGCATACAGGCTTCTACTTGGAAAATTACCTTTCTCTTTTTTTTTTTTCCTTCTCTCTCTCTGTTTTTGGAGCTTTCATTAGTTCTTAGGAAAACCGACTCTATTCAATCCAGAGGAGACCGTGGTGGGGGTCTTGCAGAAGTGGATTCAAAATGCTCTCTTGCTTAACTGAAAAGTAGAAACATAAAATCTTGAGTTGGCTTATTTTTCTCCACAGACATATGACATTTGAATAAACAAGTAGTAATGAAAAAGGACAGATTTAAATGACTTGAGAGAATTTTCTCTCAATGAATCCTGTGGTGCCATTACACACTTTGCTGTCCCAGATCTGCCAGTCCCAGTAGGTCCAAACCCAATTTACTGTGCATGCACAAATGGTTGGACTGTGATCCTTGAATTTAAGGTGTCCGAAACATCTAAAGAGTTACTGAGAAGATCCACTGTCTGTCAAACATACAGTAAGGTCACCTTGGGCTCCTAAACTTCAGGAAAACCAATAAGCAGCCACAAAAAAAGCAGCTTGGTGGTAGATGAGGTTGAGTGGTCACCAAAATGGGCAACACTGGCAGATTCACTGTAGCTCCTGGGACAAAGATATTTTCCAACAGGCTTCCAAAAAAAATAAAAATCAATTTCTATAAAATGACTGTGAGCAACAGAACTATAAGGGGAAAACAAAAATATTTACATATACTCTTTAGTCTAGATTATATCAGCCAGAGCAATGTAGAGACATAAGCACAAATCAAATTTGTTTTCCTTTGTGTTGCTAGCAGAGTTGGGAGTCCACTACGCTGTAACAGTGCCTCCATGGGTGGTTTTAGAGTGTCAGATCAGCTCCTAACCAAACAGCTTGTATCTGTCCTTTAAGGAAAGGCAGACAGACAAAGAGAAAGCCTGTAATTTAAAGTAAAAGAACTTGAACACTTTCTTCCTTCTGGTCCAGGTCTGTTCAGCCAGTACAACTCTCATGAATGCAAAATGAAGACAGTAAAAAGAGGAACAGAACTGTCATGTTCTGGAAAAAGCTAAATCCTGTTAATACTCACAATTGCCAAACCTTGGGGAATTTAATTCTTCCATTAACCTGGTCACTCTCCCAGAGATACACGTAGCCTTTTCTTCCAGGCAGTCCACTTTCCTCTCTCACAGCTGCAGGAGCCCTGGGCTGGTACGATAACGCTAGGGCTGGGAGTGATGTTCGCACCTGGTTTATTTAACATAGCCATTCCTGAGAAGCTGATAACAGTATTTTCATAGTGAACGATTTGCATTTCTGAGCCCATAGCACAGTGCCAGACCCAGCTGCTCGGTGGTGTTCATTTGAGATAATCAAATATTTAGCAGCCATTGCTGTAGCAAACACTGCATTAGGCCACATCTTACAAAGCGGGGCTCCTTCCTCTGTTAGCCACCACCGTGCAAGTGGAACTCCTCCAAAGGACAGCCTCTGCTGCAGGAAGCCCATGGGTTTCACCCATGGGTGCCTGGGAGGAAGGGCTGACAGTCTGGTACCTGCAAACACCAGGAAGAGTAGAAGAGCTGTTTGTTTAAGTGAGACTACTTCTCTATGAATGTTTTAATGGTTCACTGTATAATTGCAGTGAGTAGGTTGGTATTTTTAAATGTTAAAACATTCACCAGCTTGAATTAAATAATTGATTTATTCTGTATAAAGTTTCTAGGTCTACGTTTCTTAGTGGAGGGCACTGTTGCTGGACTAGACTACCTCTCTGGGACTTGTATTTCTTCTGTGTTTCTTTTCCTATGCAGAGCCAGCTGTTACAAGAAATAAATGAATAATTTACTGGCTAAAATTAGCATTTTCATCTGATCTGTGAATTAAACTAAGGTTTTTCTCAAATACATGAACTACTGGGAACTCTTTGTCATAATCAGTTGGGAGATACTTCTTCATTTACAGGATTCACAAGCAATTCACTGAAGGTGTTAGAAGTCATACTGGCCGCATGCCAGCGAACAGCCAGGGCCGGCTGCTCCCTCAGGGCCGGGGAGCCAAGGGGGCCGGGAGTGCGAGCCAGCGGGTCGGGGTGCAGGGGAGGATCTGGGGGCCCATAGCCATAGCTCAGGCGGGGGCCAAGGACAACAGCCTCAGCTGAACCAGCTCCTGAGGGCCAGGGCTCAGTGCTGGTAGTGGCCTCCCTGCCGCACTGCCTGGGAGCGCTCCCCATGGCCGCGAGCGGGCCCTGAGCCCTGGCAGCCAGACCTCCAGCAGCGGGGACGATGTGCTCAGGGCCCCGTGGCTGCCTGGACACGTGGCTCTGGGTAAATTTCTATTTTATACCAGATGATACCAGGATTCCACACTGTAGCTCAAATAACCATCTCTGTAAAATCAAAATTTTCTTCTGGAAAAATATTTTGTTGTTTGTTATTACATTATGCCAGACCAGGACTTCCTGACTCCTCTCAAAATTTGAACACCCATTTTTTTCTAATGTATCATCTCACATCTATTCCCGTTCCTATACGTGTTCATGCACTCAGCTTGTCCACCAGTTGCACATCACAGCATTTACTGACACCGCAGTGTAACAGCAAGTTTCCGTATTTACAAATCCGACTTGGCAGCACCATGAAAGAGAGGAGACTTGATGTAACATGTCCATTCCATGCTCACCAGACAGCTGTGCTATGGGAAAGGCAGGCAGAGAGCCACTAAGGGCAGCTCAGCACTGCCCGGTGGCTCTCCAAACAAGAGGCAAACCAGGCCACAGCACTGTGCCTTGGCCATGCCTCGGTTGGACGCAGCGCTACCAGACACGTCTTGCTTCGACTCTCCAGCTGGGACCTCTCCAAGAGACTACGTTGCGCTTCGTGGAGAAACCTGCTCTGCTGGCGCCAGCTCGCATGCCTGTTGCATGGTATAGCAAAGCTGGCACAAGAAGAGAGGAGTTGTCTCACAGTTGCTAAACGTACCAAACATTTGCTACAGGAGAGAGCCTGTCAGGAGACAAATCAGTTTTCTGTAATTATTCCCAAAATCAGCTTGTCAAGAAAGATGCTTGTGGAGCATTTTGGATTTAGCTTGGTCTCTAAACACATAGGCAAACTAAGGGCTGTCTGGTTTTGGGCCAGCCTCCTACCAGGAAGCAGAGACACCTCTGGTTTTGCTAGTATATAAAATGAAGTAAATATTTTCTTCCATTTGGGTGAAACATAGCAAATCCAGTAGGGATCAGGCAGAACCTCAGTTTCTTTTACTCTAAGGATGCATTTTAGGATAAAGAATTCAGAGTTTCTTAAAGCACGAACTTTTAAGATTAATCTAACTATGGTTAAACTGTAGAATCAATGGCATAAGAAAATATTTATGAAGCATAAACTCCTCAAGCCAAGCAGGAAATGTGTCAGATCAAAACTTTGAAAACAGACATTTTAATACAAGTGACTTTATAAATGAACAAACAAATCTTAAAGTGAAGTTGGATCTGATGCTGAAGTGACAGACTTGTAAAGCAGGGTGCAGGCTTTTATGAGGAGATAAAATCATCTGTTCTGCTGTTAGTCTGGTCCATGAGATAACACCAGAATGTCAGTATGGAGAACTGTGTGCCCTGGAGAGCTCCAACTGTCAAAAGAGGACAGTACACACTTGTTCTGCAGTCTTTGGCAGGAAAAAGCAAACAATAGGGTGTCACATTTGATCCTCAATCAAAACAACCAAACCCAAGATGCTAGTGAAGAAACTACTAAGGATTTCCAATTGGTTGTAAAATTTTTTTTGAAGCTTAGATGACTCATCATCTGGATCAAATTCTGCCCCGCTTGTAGTAAACAGTGCCCTGTGTGGCATTCACTCTCTCAAGAAATACTAACTGGAAATTAAGTACTTTAAATTAGAGCTTTACATTTCTTCTCCCTTTCGCCCAAAGGCTTCAAAGCACTTTATAAATGTGACAATAAAATCCCTTCAGCATTCCTGAGATATCAGCAGATGGATCTAAAGCTACCCTGAATGGTAGATAAACTCCTAGGCGGTGTGACCAACTTCAGGGGATAACCCCAGAAATGGGCAAAGAACTGGGGACAGAGGGGACTCCCACATGCACCCCTGAGTTTCAGGAGGTTGCAGAGCTGTGCGGTTCTCTTCCTTTGCATCAGCTTCATGCACCACCAGACAGGGATGCCCCACTTTCCAGGTGTGCAGTCTGCGTCTCCATTTGGGTGAGAAACGTGACCAAAAGCACTTCATGCTAACGCAGTCTTGCCCGAAATCCTGTGAGGAGGATTGCTTGCGCTGGGAATAAACCTCCTTAGATGTATGTGGGAGCGACACTCTCCCCTTGCGTAGCACACGATAATAGTATTGTTGTGAACCGTGTTTCATGGTCACAAGGGGGTGAGCTAATTGCAGATACAGCTCTTGAAGAAGTAATTCCCTTGTACTCTTCTCTTTTTTCCTCTGGCTCATTTCTTTCCTTTCCCGTGTGAGGCCTGAAGCACGTTTCCTGACAGGAGTTAAGAGAGGTAGGTGGCAGACCCCACACTACCTTCCAGCTGGAGCAAAAGGCTTTCAATCTGTGACGTAAAGCTGCCGAAAAATCATTGCTCCCTTCTGCAAAGCAACCAAAAAGCGCCCGCAGAGCGTTCATCGGCACCTCCCCCCCACACACTAACGTAACCTCCCGCACCCTGGCATTTGAGGGCCGCGGCGGAGGAGGGCCTGCGATCAGGGGCAGGCAGCACGAACGTTTCTGGTGCAAGCAGCGCTGCTGCCTCGAGGCAGCTCCCCCGGCCGTGCCAGCGCCGCCCTACCTCCGGTCCCCGGGGGCAGGGGGCGAGTTTATTTTCAGCCCCATCCCCGAGAGGCTGGGGCTGGGGCAGCCCGACCCGGGCGGGTGTTAAGCCCCTAGGCCCCGGCAGGGCGGGAAGAGCGGGGCTGCGAGGCACCTCACGGGCGCCAGCGGCCACCGCCGTCAGGCGAGCGGGAGCCGGCGGGCACCAGCCCTGAGGCGAGGAGCGGCCCGCCGCCGCGCGCGCCGACGGCCGTTGGGGAAGGGGCGGGGCCGGGGGGGGTAAGGCCGTTGGCCGAGGGGGCGGGGCGGCGGGGGCGGCCGTTGGCGAGCGGCGTGGGCGGGGCCGGAAATTCCGGGTCGGAGGGGACAGGAAGTCGGGACGTGGCCGCCGCAGCGGAGCAGGAGGCGGAGGGCGGGTGGAGGAGGCGGCGGCGGAGGATGGCGGTGGTGCTGAGCTCGGACCGGCTCGAGGTCTCGGTGGACGGGCTGACGCTGAGCCCCAACGCTGAGGTGCCGCACTGTGAAGCGCGGCCGGGGCAGGGGGAGCCCGCGGCGGGGAGGAGCCGAGCGGGCCCCGGCTCCCCGGGCCAGGCGGAGGCCGGCGGCGAGGCGGCGGCGGAGGAGGCGGCGCTGAGCCCGGAGCGGCGCTGGGGCTTCGCGCTGGAGGAGCTGTACGGACTGGCGCTGCGCTTCTTCAAAGGTGAGGCTGCCCGGCGACGTGGCCCGCAAACCCCCCCCCCCACGCCGCCGGGACCGGGGCGGCGAGGCGGGAGCCGCCGCGTCCCGGGAAGCCCCGGGCACCGTCCGCCTCCCCGCCGAAGCGAGCTCCGGGGCGCAGGCGGAGCCCCGGCTCCCCCGAGAGCCGCGGGGTGGGTTGGGGGGGCGGCGCCGTCACGGCCCGCGGCCCCCCGGGGGGGTCGGTGTGCCGGGGCGAGCATCGTGTCACGGCGGTTGGAGGTGGCTTGTGGGGACGCGGTTTTCCTGGTGCGACAGGTGAGCCGAGGCGGGGGACCGGCGAAGAGCCGGCAGGTTGCCCCGGGCCGTGGTGTGCCCGCTGCGCCGGGCCAGGAAGGCATTTCCGAGGGCTTGCACCAGCCGACCTAAAAAGGGAGGAAAAAAAATAATAAAAAAAAATTCTTGCTTGTGGCATGCGAAGAAAAACCTTGCAAACGTAGGCGAGGAGCGCTCTCTTTGAGTGTTGTCGAGTCTGCTGACAGCCCAGATACTGGCGTGAGATGTCGTGCAGTCTCCACAGGATGCTAACTTCAAGTCTGGCTTTGCTGCTTCGTGTGCCATCATGACTCCAGCTGGCAGCTGTGCGAGGGAGCCATGAAATACCCAGGGTGTAGACCTGGAGCATTTGTTTTGGGATCCTCTGTAGCCAAGTTTGTTTCTGCAGGAAGCCGGAGGTACCTTGCCACGCTTGCTTTCCTCAAGAGGAGGAAATCGACTGTGTGGTTTTGGAGGAAGAGCTGCGTTTGCTGTAGCATTACATTGCGCTACAGCATTTGAGCACCTCGCAGCGATCTGTTGCTCTGTTGGCTTTCAGGCGGCTGCTGCTGCTTAACATGGGGCACAGAGCAGGGGCTCTAGCAACATGCCTGGGCTAGGGAAGATACAGCTCTACTTCGAAAGGTCAGTCTTGTGGCGGTCAGTTGTTAGATGACCCCCTGGGAAAGCTGCCTCTTCCAAGGGCAAGCATAGTGGCAGGTGGAGACTGTGCTGGAAGGACAAAGTTGTTTGTTTTCTTCGCTTTGGCTGACCTGCACCCTGATAGTTGTTAGGGGCTTGTAAGGCTCTAACCAGTTTTCTTGAGCTCTGGTTCTTTGACCCTGTTCTGATGCCCTTCCACAGAGCAATTTTTTTGTTAGCATGCTAACATACAAAGATACTTTTTTTTTTTAAGCTGTAAGAATCATAAGGGTATTGATTTTTTTCTCTCTTTTTTTTTTTTTTTTTTTTTGCCTGTGCCAAACTGCTGCAATGGTGTTTCAGGTTGTGGAAGCATTGTAACTTCTGTCTCTTTCTCCTTTCTGTAAAACAAGCTGCTTGAAAGAGTTCTGGTTTGGTTTAATGAGCTTTTGTTCTTAAAACGTGATGCAGAAATAAATGTCTCTGCAGTAGCAAATTCCTTGCCTCAGTCAAATGTGGTATTATTTTGTCTTGGGTTTAATATTCTACTAGAACCTGTATTTACAGTGCAGAAATTACACACTGAGAATGAGCTTATCTACATTATTGCTACCCTATGTCTATTATATCTCAGGTTTTAATGAAATTTATGTTCTACCTTTATCTCCTCTTGGATGGTAAAAAGTCAGCGGAGCGTTACTTGTGTCTAGGTTCCAGTTCCTTAGTGTTGTGTTGTCTCAACAGTGGGTTTTTTGTTGCCTTCCTTTTATTAAAAGCTTAATTTCAACATGTTTAACTTACTGCTGCTCCTTTTTTAACCTTCTGCAATTTCTTGTAATGCATGGTTTTGCTCATAAGAGGAAAATTTTCCACATTGTATGGAGCTGTCAGACTTTCCAAATGAAGACCTTGTTCCTCTATCCTTATGGCTGGAATAAGTCACATGAAGTCTTTGCTCGTATTTTCATCTGTAGTTTTTTGCTGAAAGTGACATAACAGGAGGATTTTTATAGAAGTTATGGTGAGTTACAGGAGCTTGTAATACTTGGATTACTGATTCTGCCAGCTTGTTCTATATCTGTATGGCTCCGAAAATAATTGGTCTTGTTTCCAAATTATTTTCATGCATCCACTGTCAAAACAACTGTGGGAGTGGGCATGCTTTTTTAGCAGCCTTGTAGGTGCCAAGGAACAAACATGGATTCCTCCTTTCCTTCAAGAAGCAACATATGAGGGATCTGAAGGTTGACCTGTGTTAATAGGTCAATGTAGAGATCTTGTTTCTGATCATTCTTCTAAATACTATACTGATTTGGAGATGGGGGGCGTCTTTGAAAAACTTTCTTAAAGCTAGTTGGTATCCATGCCTCAGTATATGACATTACCTACTCACACAGCTACTGTGGAACAAAGAAGCGACCGAGGGCAGTACTTGTTTGGGAGAGTGATTGGGATGAAAGGAGCTCGGTCGGGATGCTAGAGGAGTCCCTGTGCGAGGTCAAAGGGTAAGCAGCAATCGCTAGTTAAGCAGGTTTTTTTCTGCATCAGTGTGCAGACTGAGTTGTCTGGTTGTAACTCATGATGTACTTACTTCCTAGAAAAGTTGAATCTGATCAAAATACTTAAGATTTGCTTATTACAGTGACTGCTAACACTTGTCTGTGGTGGCATATTGCATGTAACAGAATTGCTCAAAGACAAGACAGGGTGGGAGTGCATATAAACAATGTGAAAAACACAACTGAAACAAGGCTAGGATATTAGAGAGACTCAAAAGCTACTTTATTCTGTCTCTGATAAAGACAGAAGCAGATCTAAAATGCTTGACCCTGGGTCACTTTAACTGTCAGGCCTTAGGCTGTGCAGGAGATGTGTGCTAGCTTTTTTTTAGCATCCATAATGGCTTGTGAAAAAAGCTTTTCAGAATAAGAGGCATAGAAAATAGATGGTTAATAGTGTTCCAGTCCATTTTTCTGTGAGAAACAAGAGCCTTCCTTACAATAAGCACTCCTTCCCTTACTGCTCTGTCAAGCCTAGTTCAGGTCGACCAGCATTTTGGCTGCCATTAAGAAGCTGCTCTGCTGTGCTGGATCCAGTGTACAGTGGAGAACACAGCCGTGTTACTAAAATGGGTATGTTTCTTTGTCTCTTGGACTGTCTGTAATTATGTGCCCTGGGGCAGCTGGCAGAGTAGAAGTGTCTCAGACTGCTTATTCTGCTTGTTGAGCTAGTATGAGCTACGCCAGTGAAGGTAACTTGTTTAAGGTGTAAGCTGTCTCCTGCAGTAGGAGGGGGTGGCTTGCATAGCTCTGCCAGCAAATCTCTTCCAGTATCAACCTGGCTTTGGTTTTCAACATCCTGTCATTGAAATACCATTGCACCCAACCTTCAATATATGACAGTCCCTGAAGCGTTCATGCACTGTCTAAAGTGATTTGCAGAGCAGCTCATCTGAGTAGACAGTATACAAACCATATCATTTTGGTATCTAAAAGCTCTCCTGGTATGTTAAATACTCTAATTTTGTTTGACTGCTCCAAGTTACTTCCTCTTATCCTAACAAGAATGCATCTTCAAACTCAGCAATACATCATTCTAAATTAATTGTTTGGCCTCATCTTTTTTTTTTTTTTTTTCAGGGCTAATTTGATGGCATGATTGTAATTCATAAGTGGGCTCTTGTTTTCAAGAATATGAAAACCCCTATAACATATCTACGTTTGATGTGAAGTTGAGCTTTGATCACGTTTAATTGGAAGGGCCAGTTGGTAACTCTTCTGTTGATGCAGAACATCTTCAGGAGAGAATTAGGAGTGTGAGTGTGTACTGGGATCTGCAGGCAGCGATTCAGTTCTTGTGCTTCTCAGTTTTGGTCTTGCTCATTAAAACTTTGCAAATGAATAGCATTAACGTGTGGCTTCTGCTTTTAAAAGCTATGAGGTGAAGAATTGCACTTCACAAACTGTTTTCTAGCTTCTTCTAGATGACTCAACTGAATGGTATCCCACGGGAATTAGGCATTTAGAGTGAGTGCAGTAGGTGAAGTTGGAGTGGAAGCTGCAGCATGTTGTGCTATGTTTCTTATGGGGGGAAAATCTGAAGTCACATAGGAGTAACAGTGTCTTGCATGATGCAGTCTCTTATGCATATTTCTTAAACTCCCTTGAGTCTAAATTTGTGGGTTTACACCAATTCATGTCAATGGTACAGTGCTACATAGTGACATAAGCCTCTGTTATCTGCTTTTCATTGCTAGTTGTAGCTTCAACGGTCTGTTGTGTTTGCGTGCCAATACAAACGGTGGTCTTCAAGCATACAGTTAATTACCTGTAGCACAAGGAGGGTCGTTGGTGTTTAAGTACTGGTTTTCTGGAGTATTCAACTGAGTTGCCCTCAATGGATCTCAGTTTTGTGGGCATCTAAACAAAGTAGCCACTGTCAAGGAGAGCAGTAGTGTGAAGAGCTCATATTAGGTATGCAGGGATTTCCCTTTCAGGGTTGACAACACAGTAACAGGGTGTTGTGGTTTCATGGCACACATCAGGGAGGTCTGAGCTTGCAGTAAGTGGGAGCCAGTCTTTCTCCGTGTTCTGGGTGAATGACTTCATGTCATTGGTGAAGTTCATGTCATTGGTGAAGTACATGTGTATGTATACGTGTGTATATATGGGCCCTTACTGCAGAATGCCTGAAGCATCATAGGTCCATAGCCTGCCTGGTTCCTGTAACCATACCCTTAATCTAATCATACCCTTAATCGCTACTTGAGTTTGATCTGTTAGTGGCTGCTGCTTAAGGGGAGAGTTTAGTTGACTTGAGAAATTGCCTTTTCAAGTGAATGATGGTTTGAAGTATTGCCAGGAAAGAGGTCCCCTAATCTTCTGTAAGAAAGCTGAGCCTTTCTCTGGCCCTGTTGGGTCAGGCACACCAGTGGCACAGGGAGAGTTGTATAGTTGCTGTACTACTGCTGTGCACATCCTTTGTATTTCTCAGTGTGTTCCCTAGAGCTCTTTGATGTTCTTCAGCTTCCTGACAGCTGTGTTAGATATGTGGGTAATACCTACTTAAATGGTACGTTCACGGATGCTTGAATAAATTTGGCACTTCTACTTGTCTGGACTCACTAATGCTCTTTTTTGGCATATTTGACTCTGCAGATGGCTTTGGGTCCTCTGGTTCAGTTTAATGGCAACAGTTCCAAATCTTTTGGATAACTATACAGTGTGGTTTGTGCTGAAGAATTCAGATGAAAAATAGCTAGTATACAACCTCACTCTCTTGACTGGCTCCAAGTATTTTGCTGAGAGTTTGCTTCTAATCTGCATTATCTACAAGTCACTGAGTGCCTGTCTCCTATTTTTCTCATCTGTCTGTTTTCCTCTCCTATTTAGCTTGTTTATTCTTCTTCCCTTGGGTCACCGTTCTTTGTAAATGCAGATTTTGGCTTCTCTTGATAGGCAGGGCTTGAGGTCTGACTTCTCTGTTCTGTGAAAATGCAGATGTGCTGTTTATAGCATGGGAAACCATGTTTTTTTTCCCTCTAACCCTGTTCAGGAGTGAGTTCAAATACTGTTGATGATAGCTGCCTTAGGTGGGAGTCTAGTACAGCAAATAGCTATGGTTTTTGGCAGACAACTGTAGGTATACAGGTTGTGCAAGGTAAAGTATGCCATAGGGACCCCCTTGAGAAGCATACTTCACTTAGAAAGAAGCCTGGCAAAATTTCAGTGTAGTACCCTTATCAATTGACTTGCTTTTAAGCATGCTGCCCCAGGATATTAAGTAGGATTTCAAAGTGCATGCTGTTTATTGAGGCTAATGGAAGTGCTTGCTACTTAATAAGCAAATTCTGAGTTAAATGTGAAGTGTGAAGAATTGAGGAGAAGCCAAAGGGCTCTTTGGGTGGCCTGAGAGCAGGAGACCTGAGACGCAGGGAGAGAGCTTACCAGGATGTGGTGATTTGCCTCTCTTAAGGATCACAGACCTGTTGGGGTGGGAAGGGACTTCTGGGGATTGTCAGGTTTAGCCCTTCTGTTCAGAGCAGGCTTCTCAGGACTGTATCCATTTGGGTTTTGAATATCTCCAAGGATGGAGAGTTCAAAAGCTCTCTGGGCAACCTGTTCAGTGCTTGATCACTCTCACAGTTTAGGAAAAAAAAAAAAGCCATCTCTTATGCTTAAATGGAATTTCCTGTATTTCAGCTTGTGTCTGCTGCCTCTTGTCCTTTCACTGGATACCACTGAGTAGGCCCTGGATCAGTCTTTACATCCCCCCCCCTTCACTCCACCAGGTATTTTTGGAAATAGATATTTTTGTGGAGAAAGGCTTCTGGTTTTTGAAGCTGGAAGCTATATTTGCTGTAACGTTGTGCGACACTGGGAGAAGAGCGAATACTTGAGATTTTGGAAGAGGGAAGTGGACCTCTAGGAATGGATAATAAGTAATTAAATGTTTACCCTCCTAATTCTTTGATTCTGGCTTCAAAACAGATGGCATGCACGTAGTGATTCTTTGTGATGTTTTAACTGAGTAAGTCCAGTAATATGCTGAACTTACTGTGTCAAAAATGTAGCTTCTTGCTGTGACCTGCAAACACTTTCCCTCTGGGGTCGTTTCCAATTTTCAGAAGTATTTGCTCTGAGTTTCTCTAAGTCATAGAAGAGGTATTTCCCTTCCTCTTTTGTTCTGAGATTTGCTTCTTTTCCTGTTAATAACTCTGTTCACAAGCTTCAGCTGAGTAATTTCGCAATACGTAGATGTCAGCCCTAAAATTTGGGTGTGAATGGGACTGTTCAGTTTGGGGCTGTAAACAACTTGCTCCAAAGGAGAGCTGGAAACGAGCAGCAGCTCTGCCTGCAGTTCCTGACTATATGGAGAGCAGTTAGTAGTACAGTCATGTGAAATGACTATTGTTTACCTCTGGTAATAGCTTCCTTATTTCAGCCCTTCCAAAAGGACATGATGCTTATTTATTTGTTTTCCTGTTCAAGAAAAAGGTCTTTTCTTAATGAGCAGTGTAATTACATATAGTGGCACCCATTTCTTTGATTTGTTTTGACAGTTTGAATGTGCTGAGGTAAGTCCTAGCTGACTAATTCATATGTCATTTTAAATTGATGCAAGTCTCCTTTTACCAGTAAAAGCATGGCGGGATCCAACCAGGACCACTTCAAAAGGTGTTGGTGTGGAGCCATTGGAATTCTGATTATGCTCAGGCTTATGCCACCTGCGTCTCATGGCCAGAGCTCTCTGTACATGTTGGTGCTGATGGAGTCACTGCTAAGACTTTTCATTGTGAGGGGTTATTCCAGCTGCCTTGGCAAAGTGCAGCAATCAAAT
This sequence comes from Aquila chrysaetos chrysaetos, assembly GCF_900496995.4. NCBI lineage: Eukaryota > Metazoa > Chordata > Aves > Accipitriformes > Accipitridae > Aquila > Aquila chrysaetos. Next base: position 6,229,077 of record NC_044016.1, read on the forward strand.
TCCCTCAAGGAAAACTCTCCCATAATTCCAATTTTTCCTCTCTGCAGTTTTCTTTGCCTTAAACCTTGCTTGTTCTGCTTTCATCGATGTGAAGAGCATGAAAGGAGAGCAATCTATAAAGTTAACATCACATCTTTCTTTGTGGAAAATCCTTCCTATCCACACTATAATAGACTTGGCAGACACATTTCAATTCAAGTTAAGGTTTTTAAATATTTTGGAGATAGAGATCCATATGGTATGATGTTCAACTAATTAACATAAATATTTATGTGATAACTTACTAGCTAAGATTGACTTTAGATGGTATGATGAAAAACACTTCAGAGTTAAGTTTCAGCAGCTGAAGTAGATGTGTTTCTCCTGGACAGATCTATATTCTATTTGAACAGAACTGACTTAATTTATCTAACCTTTTGCAACTTACCTATCTTATTCCTTTTTTTATGGAGGAAATCATGGTAGTGGTTGTACAGAATGCTCTTTGCTGTCCTGTGCTTAATCAATTAATCACCACAGTGAAATTTTCTTTTTCTACAGAAAAAGATGGCAAAGCCTTTCATCCAACGTATGAAGAAAAACTCAAACTTGTGGCGCTGCACAAACAGGTTCTGCTGGGACCTTACAACCCTGACACTTGCCCTGAAGTTGGATTCTTTGATGTACTGGGGAATGATAGAAGGTAAAAGGGCTGGTGCTCTTGTTGGTCTTAACTCTGCATTTCCTGTCTGAAGATAACATCATCCAATTTCTGCAATAAGACAAGTATGTGGGTTGCCTTGATATGTGTGTATGGTAGTGGAAAGTGAGAGTGGCCCCTTCAAATAAATCTTAGAAATCTGAGTCACAGTTCAGCAAAGGAGCTAACAGAAGATTATTGGGTTTTTTTCAATCACATTAGGAAAAGCTGCTGTGCCAACAGTCCAGTTTCTATAGCAGTTTAAAACTTGGTTAGCTGTGCATTAATGTGCAGGCCCACGTTTCATCCTAATTTCACACCAGGGTTACAGCAGGCCAGGCCTTTTGCCAGTGGTAGCAGCATTCACCATAGCTTTTGCTAATACCAAAGATAACTTCTGAAATCAGTTACCTGGTACATTCAAACTGAGTAAATTTTTGAGATCTGGGCAGTCTCAGGCATGTCTCTTGTATTGCTTGGTGTTCAGGCTGTCCTTCTAATGTTCGTTGTTGCTATTTCTAGTGTGAAGGCAATGTGCAACACAGCACTGGCTTCTCAGAGCTGGACCCAGTGCACTGCTTTTGCCCAGATGGATGTAGCTTTCCTTTAGGAAGAACCAGGCTGTTGCATCCAACTAACTGAAGCATGGTTGTTACCATGTTTGTTCATTCAGGAAAATGTATGCAATTTTTTCTACAAACTAGAGTGGAAGAAGGGCAAAAAATATTTCGGGTTCATTTGTAGCTGGGAAGTTTTTTGGACATAGTTCAGAATTCTAAGTAGGGTCAATGGTATGTATGTGGTATCATATAAGCACTCAGTTATGTCTGTTTGAAAGAGCTGTTCCGGTGCAGGCAGAAGAGAGCACTGTACTGTCTTTGGGAAAAAGTTGTTAGTTCTCTGAAACTGCATATGATAAAGTTTGGTCCCTGGTCTCCCAATTTTTTTGTTTTCCTGGAGTTCTCAGAGTTCACTACTGACTTGAAAAGAGTTCAGTCTTCTGTTATTTCAGCTGATTTCTCTCTCTCAGGAAGGAATGGGCTGCCCTTGGAAACATGTCAAAGCAAAAAGCTATGACAGAATTTGTTAAGCTCCTGAATAGGTGCTGCCACTTGTTTTCAACGTATGTCACTTCCCACAAGATAGAGAAAGAAGAACAAGAAAAGAAAAGGTAATGTTTGAGTCCTTTGGTGTTGGAGTATATTGAGTGTATAACTCTTGACCTATGGACAGTGTCATAGCTAGCTTAGGTTGAAGTTGTCTTGGGAAGAGAAATGTTTGAAGTTTAGCTGGCTGTGGTACCATTTGATCTCTTTAAGCCTTTTTACTTTGCCAGTAATGAATGATTGTTTCTGAGGTAAAGACACCTAGAATATAAGGAGTTTTTAAAATTTTGCTGATACTGTCATCTTAAGAAATACACGCTTCACAAAATGTCTGCCCTGATATGTCTGTGGACTAAGTGTACGCAGACCATGAAATTGTCAGGTGCTAACCCTAGTATGGGTTAGCAACTTTACAAAGACTATCTTCTACTATCATTTACATATCATGTGATTATTAAACTATAGTATCCATGTAATTACTGAACATATGTTAAAACATGGAAGATGTGTTTAAAGTTTCCAGGTAATTTATTCTACTGCTCTCTGCTACAGATAGTATACTAACAGGTTAGAACGAATATCGAATTATAGTACAGAATTTACACTTGTCACACTGCAGAGTGCAGTAAAACTAAATATGTTTTCTTCTTGTGTCCAGTAAGACAGTTCTCCAGGCCAATTTAAATAGGAGGAGATGATACCAAACAAAAAGCCTTATTGGGGAGGCCAAAGGCAGGTTACAGCATGTTGAAAATAACTCATCCTAGGATTGTAGGAATGCTGAAATAGCTTATTGAGTGGATGTTGCAGAAGAGAAGAGGAAGAACGAAGGCGGCGTGAAGAGGAGGAGCGTGAGCGTTTACAAAAAGAAGAAGAAAAACGTAGGCGAGAAGAGGAGGAAAGACTGAGAAGGGAAGAAGAAGAGAGGAGGAGAATAGAGGAGGAACGACTTCGGATGGAACAACAAAAGTGAGTAGCTGAAACAAACAACATGTCAAAGAAAATAACTGCCTTGCACTTGAGACAATTGTATCTTAACTGTTTAAAAAGTTATGCTAGAATTGAATATCTGAAGTTCAGAGCACTCAAGTCTAGCAGTGACATTTGCATCCTTAGTTGAGGGACACAGTTTGCAGAGAATAACTATCCTAACGTGTTATTGTATGCAGCCGCCTTAGATGAAAGTGCTAGAGAAGCTTTGTTTAAAGAGATGCTCTGGAGGGTTTTGGATTCAAGGGCTGTACCTCATGATAACTTGTGGCTCTGCTTCTTAAATGATTAATGCTGCACTCAACTGAGGAGTGTTAAGTGTCCAGCTGAAAGTGTTGTTCAAACTGTGACTTGAAAGTTTCTATACTTTCACAGAAGGCGGAGCCTTGAAAAAAGGATAACTCTCCTTTGAACTGCAGTTCAGTGGAGTGTTTTGAATCCATGGCTGAAATTTTCTGACTTGGTAGTCTAACACTACCTCCTTAAAGGTGCTCCCTTTCTAGGAAGCGTTTGCAGATCTCATTTGTACACTGGCAATCTCTGGATCTTACCACCTTTCTAAAAGGAATACAGAATTTACGTTCAAATGCACTTAACCTCTGTTTGTAGCCTGAATTAAATTGTTTCCTTAGAATATATAGCTCTAGTTACATTTCATTGTTCCCATCACATCCAGATGCTGAAAACATGGATCTAGCTTTGCACACATAATATTTAAGAAAATAGTAGATCATCAGAGCTGTTCCACATCAGTCAGCAACCATTTTCCATAATAAAAATGTCTTCACAGGGGGTGTCTCTGAAGTAGATCCTGTGCTTGCTATGTAGTGGTTTTAAGAAGGGACCAAATAACTAATCCACAAGTTTTACTGTTTGTTTAACGTGGTGCGAGCCAGAGGGATCTAAAACACAGACATAAATGGAATTGAGAATACAATAAAAAATGTTACATAGTGTTAAGTAACAAGAAGTGTGGTATGCCTTGAAATTAAGAGATTTTTTTTTTACATGAATAGCAGTTGTGTATTAAGTGGTTGTAGCAGCTTACAGAGATAAAGAGTTTAGACAGAAAAGGAATGTGGATACCTATATACAGGCCACGTGTATCTAAACTGATCATAGTTCACTGAAGAGTAGGAAATCTTGCCCTTTAGTATATTAAACCAGTCTAATATTGGAGCTTTTAGAGGATGATTTTTGGAGAAGGAAGAAGAGTGGGAAGGAAAGAATTACTCCTGCATTTGTGTGATACTTCTTTCTTCCTCTGAAGCATTGATAGCTGGTCACTGATGGACATAACATGTGAGACAAACCCTGGATCTAGCTAGTAGTAGTAGTTTTACTATATAGTTTCTGTTAGCCCTTTGGAGGGAGAACAGCTGAGCCTGTGCATAAGTAACCTATGTGTTCCTCCTGAAGTTTCAGCAGTTGAGTTTACTGGAGGTGGAGATGCCCTATTTGACAGCATTTTTTTCATTCCTGAATTAGGCCACAGTCAGTCATGCTTTTCATATTTGTTTGCATACTGTCCTGGGAAATTGAGATAATGATGTGGTGTGTTCTGCTTAGATTTACCAAAAAGCATTGGTGTGCTGTACCACAGCAAGTTTGTTCTTACCAATGTTTGTAGAAGGGCTGCTAGAAGGTTGGTTTCTGCATGTTTTCCGGAGGAACCAAGTGTGGGGTTTTTTTCCCTTGCTTGTTTGAGAAATTTAGTCACGCATTTTTCCAGCTCTATCTCTTTATCAGACTACAGATTGAGAATTATGTAAGAGCTCTTGTGTTTTTTAACATTTTATATTTTCAAACATTGGGTAGAAATTGTTGCTCCCTTCTTTATATTCTCAGTGTATTTTTTAGGCAAAATTCACATTTGCATTACCTCTGGGCTCTGCTCTATTATGTAGATTTGTTTTAATTGGTTTTTGCAGGAATTGAATTAACTGTCTTTGAGGCCACTTAAACCACTTAAGTACAGGGATTTCCCCAATACCCTCAGCTGCTTGTAATCTTCATACTCTCCTCCCACCAATCTAGGCAACAGATAATGGCAGCACTGAACTCCCAGACTGCCATTCAGTTCCAGCAGTATGCAGCCCAGCAGTATCCGGGCAACTATGAACAGCAGCAGATCCTAATTCGGCAGCTCCAGGAACAGCATTATCAACAATACATGCAGCAGTTGTATCAAGTCCAGCTTGCACAGCAACAGGTAAGGCTGACCAGCTGAGAAACTTAGATTTTTGTGTCTCTGGGAGTTGTTAACGTGTCTGCCATTATCTCCTTGAAAAGATAATTGCTACAAGGAAAGATAGTGTCCTAGTGACTAATGCTGCTTCAGATTCAAACACCAAAGCCCCTTTATTTAATCTTTTCGAGTAGTTTTCTGAAGCAGCTGTTAGGTAAGAAAATTCTAAGCAGCCTTTACTAATGACTTGGTTCGATATTCTTGGAGATGAAATGTGAAGTGCTCTGCTGCAGCATCTATTGTGTGTGTAATTTAATGGGGGTACATACCAGGGCATATGAGCACGAACAAACCTATTCAAGTGACTCTCCATGTAGGTATCGCACCTGAAGATCTGTGCAGAGCAGCAGGCTTTGGTCAGCTGTGTGTTTCCAGCTGAACATGCATGCAGCACTATCACATCACTAATGGGTTTGAGATTGCTCCTCCCTGTCAACTTGAGCACTACTGACTTCTCTTCTTTTGCATCTATTGTCTCACATCAGTATCTGATTAAGTTGCTTGCCTGCAATAGGCTGCTCGTGATTTGGGTGGGAGGACAGACTTTCATATTTCTGGTAACAATGGGTGGCAGTAGTACATTACTTCTTTGCAAGGGTTTTGTGCCTGGGCTTGAAAGGCTACTTCTCTGTTTAGAGGAGTCTTGCATCTCTGGCAAATGTGTTGTATTCACATCTCAAGCTATTTTAAAGTTCAAGTATGTCCATCTGTAACTGTCTTAAACAGATGTAAGCCAGACTTCAGACTGTAGTACATCTGACCTCTCTGGGCAGGACCTGAACCTTAAATGGCCTATAACTGCCAGCCTGAGGTCTGTTGCTCCTGAGCTAAAGACTTAAAATTCAGTAACTAATTTCCTGTTAAGTCATTTGTATTTTGACTAGGCTGATGCCCTCAGCAAAGAACTGTCCAAGGAAGGAACCCATGTGGCCCATGTGAACCTCATGATGTTCAACAAGGCCAAGTGCAAGGTCCTGCATCTGGGTTGGGGCAGTCTCCAATATCAGTACAGAGTGGGGGAGGAATGGATTGAGGGCAGCCCTGCAGAGATGGAATTGGGGATACTGGTGGATGAAAAACTGGATATGAGCTGGCAGTGGGATCTTGCAGCCGAGAAAGCCAACCATATCCTGGGCTGCATAAAAAGAAGTGTGGCCAGAAGGTTGAGGGAGGGAGGTGATTCTCCCCCTCTACTCAGCTCTCATGAGATCCCACCTGGAGTCCTGTATCCAGCTCTGGGGTCCCCAGTACCAGAAGGATATGGACCTGTTAGAGCTGGTCTGGAGGAGGGCCACAAAAATGATCAGAGGGCTGGAATACCTTCCCCATGAAGAAAAGCTGAGAGATTTGGGGTGGTTCAGCCTGGAGAAGAGAAGGCTCTGGGGAGACCTTATTGCAGCTTTTCAATGTGTAAAGGGGCTTTATAAGAAAGATGGAGTAAGACCTTTTTATGAGGGTCTGTAGTGACAGGACAAGTGGCAATGGTTTTAATCAGAGTGTAGGTTTACACTGGACATAAGGAAGACATTTTTTTACAATGAGGGTGGTCAGACACTGGATCAGGTTGCCCAGAGAAGTTGTGGATGCCCCATCATTGGAAGTGTTCAAGGTCAGGTTGGATGGAGCTTTGAGCGGCCTGATCTAGTGAAAGATGTCCCTGCCCATGGCAGGGTGTTTGGACTAGATGATCTTTAAAGGTCCCTTCCAAGCCAAACCATGATTTGATGGAGTTGAAGTGGTATAGGAAAATCAGAGGCTTCCTGCACTGTTATAGTTACTCTCGAAGCTTAATGACACCTTGGTACCAATGCTTTGGTGCCATAGTGGTAAGCAAAAGCTATAGCCTCATCTCTCTTGTCCTTGATGCCTTCTGTAATTGATACTACTCCCTTGAGACTGAGGTGTCAGAGATGCTGCAGCCAATTTCTTCAATGCTATTGGCACTGCTCCTTTCAATCATGGTTGTCTGATTTGTATGTACAGGAGACTAATGCCCTCCGAGACCTGGGCAAAACAGCCTTTCCTTTATAGTGGCTTACAAAATAAGAAGTCTACCAGGCAATGAAGCTTATCTTTCAAATCTCTACTTGGACAACTCTTGTAGAGGAAAGGATGAAAAAGAAGCATGTAATAGAGCTAAGATTATGGTTGCTTACAGATCAGCTTGTGATACAATTAATTTTGGAAAGGCTGTATGCAATAGTTTTCTAGAAAAATTCTCACCACTTTACATTGTCTCAGTGCATAGAACTGCTGTAGTAGAAAGTGGATCTGGGCAGCATCTGTACAATTGCTCAAATTTGAAATCTAATGTTTGACTATACTCCTTCAGGATACCTATATTCATTCATCAAAATCATATGCTTATTAGGTTATTCTTTAAAGAATGGTACTGTCAGTTGTACCTTTTCCCTGTCCCAACAAAAAAGCATATGTAATCTCTCTGTACTGATAACTAGGCGCAGAGGAATAAGCCCTGAAGCTAAAAGGGGTAATGCATCCTGCTTAAATCCAAAAGGGTGGTTCTTACCTTGTATAATCTCGTTTTAGCTGTATTTAATCCTTTGCACAGGGACAGCATGATAAATTCTATCTAAAGAGTTTCAACGTATATAAGTCATGTTCTAAAAGCAGCACCTCTGAGCTTTAATAACTCTTTCCCTGACTGCTCACAGTCCTTGTGAATATTATGCTTCCTGCTTTCATATTAAATAACTGCCTTTGTTGGGCATCGTGGATTTGGTAGAGAACCCTGTTGAGCCAGTTAACTTGCAAATTGACAAATACTTAATAGACCTTAAATACTTCCAGCTCTTTTTAGACCTGGATGAGCTCAGGCTAGAACCCTTTCAGCCCACTGGTAAAAACCAGCTAACAAGTCATTAATTTCAGTTTTGAAAGAAATGTTATAGGAATTACTGAAACACAGAACTTCCGTATTGAAGTGCAAGAGTTTATTGTGTGTGCCCTACTTAACTTGAAAGTTGAATCTTTTTGTTCAGGTTGTATTCAGCAGCCTAGACAAAATTACTTCACTTCCCCTGATACTTACTATATGTAATTCTTACTGGTTAATGTGTGCTGTGTTCTGGTCTTTTGTGTCAAGCTGCCTCGTGGGGTGCAGGGGGAGATTTTTTTTCTTTAAAGTGTCTTTATACCTTCTGCTGAAAGAGGGAGACATCTTGGGAGGTTTTGATTTTACTTGACTTAATTTCTGTCATTTTAGGCAGCCTTACAGAAACAGCAGGAGGCGGTTGTGGCAGCAACAGGGACACCTCTGACTACTGCATCGAAGGTGAATGCACCTGCCCCAGGGGACACCCCATCTATTAATGGGCAGGCCAGTGCACATGCAGACAGCCCTGAAAAAGAGCTGGATCCAGAGGCTTTGGAAGAAGCACTGGAGAATGGACCAAAAGGTAGGACTAGCTACATTCCTTAATTAAAAATAAATAGCAAAAGCCTGCCTTAGGATTCAGATGTTTCAAGTATGTTTACTATGGCTCTTTGCTTGGCCTTATTGGGCTATGCAAGAGCTAGGTTTGATTCCTGGGTCCAGTTTCTCTCAAGGGAGAACAGTATTGCACAGACAAAACTCAGCTTTTGGGGAGGGAAAGAGGAAGCAGCAAAAGCATTTCAGGTAAAGTGGATGGGATCCAGAACCTCCTTTCACTCTTGACTTGAAGGAAAGGAGCATAAAAGTTCTAGCAGAAAGCTGTTCTGCATGGAAATATGTTCGATCTTATTTAAACTCGGGTCAAAACTGAGTAATTTAGCCTTGCAGATTAAAATAAAGCCAAATTCCTCTTACTCTCCCTGAATGCTGCTCTACGTGTGGCTTAGTGCTGTCCTATGTGCAGTCCAGACTGCTGTCCCCTCACATTTCCCACCTTCCTCAGACTGCTTCTAGAAAGTGGAGCAGGAAAAGTAGCCTCCTAGCAGCTCTGTCATCACTGGTATTTCAGGGTGTTACCTCTATACTTTCATCTACAATCAGTAGTCCTCCAAAGACTTGCTTGGATCCCGGTATGGAACCAACACTAGCATGGTCCCTGTCTGCGTAATGAGGTGTTCAGTTATTTTAGTCAATATTTGACAGTTTCTAGACAAATCCACATCCTCTGGTTCTATTGCATTAAAGGTCCTTTTAGTGAAGCGTTCTGTGCAACATAACCCCATTAGTACTGTAGCAGTACATCTGTCTTCTGAGACTTTTTTACATAAGCACTGTTGATTTAAATGTGGCGGATGGGTGAACTGGTAGGATTTAAGTGTGCAGCGTTACATCTAAACCTGCACTGCGTTTCATGCAATTTTCAACTGTGAAAAGATGTTTCTTCAGTTGTCCTGGTTTTGGCTGGGATAGAGTTAATTTTCTTTCTAGTAGCTGGTATAGTGTTATGTTTTGGGTTCAGTATGAGAAGAATGTTGATAACACACTGATGTTTTCAGTTGTTGCTAAGTCGTGTTCATACTGCGTCAAGGATTTTTCAGCTTCTCATGCCCAGCCAGCAAGAAGGCTGGAGGGGCACAAGAAGTTGGGAGGGGACACAGCCAGGACAGCTGACCCAAACTGGCCAAAGGGGTATTCCATACCATGTGATATCATGCCCAGTATATAAACTGGAGGGAGTTGGCCTGGGAGGGATCGCTGCTCAGGAACTAACTGGGCATTGGTCAGCAGGTGGTGAGCAATTGCATTGTGCATCACTTGTTTTGTATATTCCAAGACCTTTTATTATTATTATTGTAATTTTGTTATTATTATCATTATTAGTTTCTTCCTTTCTGTTCTGTTAAACCATTCTTATCTCAACCCAAAAGTTTTACCTTTTTCCTTCCAATTCTCTCCCCCATCCCCCTGGGTGGGGGGGAGCGAGTTAGCAGCTGTGTGGTGCTTGGTTACCAACTGGGGTTAAACCATGACATCAGTTAAAAAAAAAAAGGGGGGGGGGGAAATTACTTGGAAGCAACTCTGATGCTTGTGGTCCTAAGTTGCCCCTAAGGCACACTTAAGTATGCAACATAAATAACTGAAACAAAGCTTAACTGGACTATTTCCTCCCCTCTCTCCAGATTCTGTTCCAGTGATAGCTGCCCCATCAATGTGGACACGACCCCAGATAAAAGACTTCAAGGAGAAAATCCGGCAGGATGCAGACTCTGTAATCACAGTGGGCCGAGGAGAAGTGGTTACAGTTAGAGTACCAACTCATGAAGAGGGGTCTTACCTCTTCTGGGAGTTTGCTACAGACAATTATGACATTGGTTTTGGGGTGTATTTTGAATGGACAGACTCCCCTAATACTGCAGTCAGTGTGCATGTCAGCGAATCCAGTGATGATGAGGATGAAGAAGAAGGTAAGCATGCTTATTTGAATAAACTGCCAGTCCTGCGGAGCTTGCCATGGGGGAAAACCCAACTGACTGTCTTGTGTAACTTCCTAGTTCCCCCAGCTTGAATCTAGCTGGAATCTTGTCCTCAATTTTGGATAGGAAGTGCAATTCTGAAAGTAACTTCAGTCACCTGATTTGGTCACAGATTGGTTAAAGCAGTTGAGGGTGGGGAAATCCTTTTCCTAAGTTTTACTTACTCCTTAGTGTGCCCTCTTGTCCAATTCAGCTATTCAGTAAGCTAGATTGAAACCTGTCCCATAACAGAGCATAGTGGATCTGCGTGCTGAAAACCTTAAGAAAAATCCTTCCCTGCTGTTCGTGAACTACTTCTAGGGGGGAAGTTTCCTTGAGGTTTCAGCAAAACAGCTTAAAAGAGCAATTCCTGATAGTTGCCAGGGCACAGGTCACAGCCTTTACCTACAGGGGAGTCTAGCATACCATCAGAAAAAATTATTTTGAAATGAGCATGTGATTTGCTTAGAAGGAACTGCTCTGACATAGGAAGTAGTGGCCTTCTGGATATTACTACTAAGTAATTGGTAGTAGTAGTATGTCAGATCAGTAGTAAGCAATGTGAGGTAACGTCTATGAAAACTACAGCTTGGCATTTCTACAAACTGACCCAGCTGTGCTGGGGAGATGGGTGTGGTGAGTTTTAATATCAAACTGTAAAATTCATGATAAAGTGAGCATGCTTACCGTTCCTCCTGCTTTTGAATGTTTTGGCCACAGCCTTGGTATGAACCCCTTTGACCCATCTGATTTCTAAACTAACAAAGAGTGCCTTGTCCACTACAGATCAGTCTGACTTTCTGTTGTAAAGCATCCACCCATGTTAACTGACACCTTTTTTTTTTTTTCCCCATCACAGAAAATACTAGCAGTGAAGAAAAAGCCAAAAAGAATGCCAACAAGCCTCAGCTAGATGAAATAGTGCCTGTGTACAGACGAGACTGTCACGAAGAAGTGTATGCTGGCAGCCACCAGTACCCAGGGAGAGGAGTTTATCTTCTTAAATTTGACAACTCCTACTCTCTATGGAGGTCAAAAACAGTTTACTACAGAGTTTATTATACTAGATAAAGGTGTGGCTGTGTCTGAGGCTGGGCTGTGCAGAAGATGTCATTTTATTTGGAATTTTCTTCAAGCATAATGGATCCTTTTGAGTCTGTGTTTTATCCTGTCTGTATCTGTATGGTTTGTGTGAACTTTAACAAGTAGACACTGGGATCTTCCTGCTCCGTGACACTAATGCATATTGCATTGGGCTTAACACAGGATCTCCCTAGCCCTTTTGGGTATTGGAGTTAACCAATGGAAGTCATTGGCTCCAGTGCTAAGGTCACATCAGTTGCATTTGTTAAAGCCTCATGAAAAAGGGGGAGGGAGTTGCTGGCTCACTGGCTGGGTGATCTGATGTTTCCAGGTCTGGATGCTTTGAATAACTTGTTAACGGTTAATTTAAAGGTCCCATCAATAACTGATAGATTTGGATGCAGTTTGCTGTGTAGCAAGTTTCTCTTAACTGTAATTGAATGTCAGATTTTTACACCATTAAAACTTGAAACTTTAAGTTGATGCAGTTTAGAAACAAGTTGTCTCACTTCTGTCCTCATCAAAGAAGAAACATTCAGTTCTTTAAACCAGTGTAGTGGCTAAGACAAGGATGAACAGCATCCTGAAAGTACAGCAAATAACCTCTTCTGAAGATGTAAACTGAATGATGATTAGAAGTATATGTAACAAGAACAACCTTAATCTCTCTGCCCTGGTGCTAAGCCTAGAATAAAAAAAGTCATTTTTTGAGGCAATTGACTTTGAACCAGGGCACAAACTGTTTATAAGTTTTGTGGGTTTTTAATGGGGGGTAGACTTTAAAAAAAAAAAGATATATATCTACAAACCTGAAACTAGTTTTCTGCACAACGTTCTGGTTTGTTTTTTTTTGTAAAACCTGAATAAGCATGTTGCGCGTCTGAAGAACAGTAAGTCACTTTGATAAAGTATAGGAGTTAATGCTGCACTAATTATGGAAATCGCTGCCAGTCCATTTTAGTATGAACTGGTGATACTTGGGTGCGGACTTTCTGCTTTAATCTGTAACTGTCTGCAGAAAGCCAGAGTGCACATACTTAATAATGTAGCTTTAATCTCAATTTCATATGGTTTGGTTGGGGCATTTCATATTTTGTATAGTGGAAAAATGCAGGTGGCTGCTTGACTTGAGGCTGCAGTAAGAATCTGCTCTCCTTGGAGCCCTGCACCCCAGGGGTGATGCGTTGCAATGACGACTTGCGTAAGTGCTCTCTGCATGGGTAATGCACTATGTTACTGAAAGAAAATGGTTACTTTGGGTCTCTCGGATCAGTTCTTGCAGTAAGACTTCCATTGATTAGCTGCAGCATGTACAGTTCCACGGCAAATGATGTTGAGTTTGTGGGATTTGTTTGAATAATCAGTTTGTACATACATGATACTTTACTTTTCTCATACCAACCATGGAGATATTTCTCCTAGAGTGCTTAACTTGTCATCTTGCATTTGGTTCAGCAACACCGTACCAGCTTATAGCTAGTTAGTGCTGCTTTATCCAAAAACACTGTACAATGTTCTGCTTTTGTGTACATACAGTATATAAACCATGAATCTAGAAAGTACCTTGCTTTTAAAGAAAACTGTATTTAATGTAAAAAAAACTTTTAAAAAGGCAGGCACTAATATATTTCTTCCGGTCTTCAATTTTAAATTTTTTTTTGTCCATACAAAAAATGTTACGACTTCTTCCTCTAAGATTATATGTTCTTGGGAGCGGTGTTTGTTGCTTTAAATGGCAGCACTTACTGTCATGTGTTGGATGTTAGAACTTTTACGTTTTCAGACTTTTTTTATTGCCTCTGGCTGTTGATTAGTACAGTACAAGTGCGATTTCAAGATACCTTGAGATAGTATTTAATCCTAATTAAAATACATTTATCTGTAATGCTGTTGGCTTTTTATTAATTTGGAAACCTTGGCATTGCTGTGTATGGCTATTCAGCTAAGATAAGCTTGTCATTTTCCCTCTCACTTTTAAAAATTCAGTACCATGCTAACATTGTGGTCTTAGCAGCCACATCACTTGGGCCAAAGGCTCTGCAGGAGAAGAGTCACTAGCTCACTGGATGAGGCTATCTCTCAATATCAGAAGAGCCCAGCTTGAACAGCATAATCGCTTTGTTTTTTGAAAGGGCACCAGAAAGGATTGGATGTGGGCAACTAAAACTTGTAAGCTATTTTCTGCCTAGGAGAAAAGTGCCTACCCTTCCCCCTGTGGCTTAATGAACCCAGCCCCAAGTAGGAGCTGGCTGCATTGTCCTGAGAAGTCCTTGGCCCGAAGGGCAAGAGACAGCAGGACCATGCGTGGTTTAGACTGAACAAGAAGAAAAGCGAGAACCTAGAGGCAGAAAGGCAAGTTATGCTAAGGTTTCTGTTGGCCAAAATCACCCTTTGCTGCTTACCTGCTACTAGTAAGTGGCTTATCCTGGAGCTGAGGCCAGAAGTGGGTTTTGCACTAGTTTGATCTGTGGTCCAGGTTCTGTTTGCCCCGTCTGCCCCCATAGACAGCAGCCCCTCAAGCTGGGGCTTCCAGATCTCATCTGGGGAGCAGAAGTCTCTTTAGTGAGAACAAAACAAGTGTTGTGCTGTTAAATGCAAGGTGCTGAGAAGTTCAATGTACCATATAGTCTGGGTATGCTACAGACTAGTTTCATGTGAAATGTGCAAGTGCATTGAAAACCAAAGTAATTACAGCACCAAGGCTACCCCAGCTGGACTTATTTTACTTGTTTCATGCATGTATAAATTCCCCTTTTCCCAATTAAAAGTGAAGCACTCACTTAAGGCAGCTCTCTTCCACAAGAGAGTTATCATAAACATTCTCTGAAATGAACTGAGTCACTGGCAATAAATCTTGGTGATGCAACTTAAAAGAGGCTGACAAAGCTCTGTTCCAAATATACTGGTCCTCTGAGAAAAGCTAAATAATCTGAGGGACAAACTGTTGTTAGAAATGACATTGTTTTCAGAAGCACTGTCAATGCGGACGTTGCTTGTGCAGCCTCCTCTCTGAGGTAGTTGCATGGGAGATACCATGGCAAGGTCTTCCTTGACTCTGTTGTCCCAGAAGGATAAGTAGTGCAATTGAAACAACTTGGCCAATTAAGCCGCTTGGCTGCTCTATGAAATTATCCTTGCCTATCTTCTTTGCTGTCCTTTCCCACCCCTTGGCTTTTAGCACTTTCTGCCTTTTGGACTTTGCTTTCTAAGTCACAGATGAAATGCTGTGTGATTTAGAGCAGCTGGATGCAACCTTTGAGGTAACTGTAATGGGCAGGGTCATACAAATCGGTTGTCTGCTGTCAAAGGAGGTCTAAGGGGTAGTTTAGCCATTTAACCTCCTCCTATTTATGCAGTTGCTTTAGAAATTGTGAAAGTAGGCTGCATAGACCTGTTGAAGTACCACGAAGCAAAGTAGCCATCCTTCACCCCAGTGCTAGCCGCTTCTCCAGGCTGAGTAACAGCTCAGGGCAGTTGTTAGCCTTATTAATCTAAAAGAGCAATGTGAAGGCTGCTTTCTGACAGCTTGATGCTCTCTTCTTTCTAGCACTAGAGCCTGCAATCCCCATCTTCTTTCCACCCTCGGCTACGTTTGCAGTGAAATGACTGTAAGGGGAAGCTGGAAGAAGCCTGCTTGAGACCTCTTAATCCTTCCCAGCCTGTCTGACTTGCATCCCTGTCCTCTGGGTTCAGGTCCCGTAGCTCCTGCCCTTCCTTGAGCTCCTCTGCCGTGTTTGGCCGCCGCATCTGCACACTGCGGGGACTGGGCCGGCACCTTCCACACACGTGGCACGGCGCAAAGGTGCCAGCTAGAGCAAGAGCCCAGTTAAAATGCATGATTTGTGGAAATTACGGTTTCTCTCTTGTAAGCTGCTACTTCCTAGCTATTTCTGCTCTGATCTCCCCCATTCCACCTTCCCCCCAAAACACAGTTCAAATTAATAAGCCCGGCTCCTGCTGTTAGTTGCTTTGCAGACTAAGCTCAGTGGCAGGAGCCAGCCTGTCTGTGCTTTCACTCCTGCTCGCTGTACAAGGAGGCAGTGCACAAAAGGGAAAACTTTTGGGGTTGGGTCTTTGCTTTACCGTGTGCCGGTGGAAAGAGATTTGTCACAGAGCTGTGCAAGTCCCTGCACTAAATGTTGGTCCCACGCTCTGCGACAGCAGCTTGCTCGCATTGGGCTCAGGTGTGCTGGTGGTGTTTGTGCTGACAGCTGGTTTGATAGGACAGGTTACAAATGCGAGTTACGTGCTTTTGGGTCCATTGCTTAAAAAATAAAACTTCTAACCTCACACTGCAGCTACATCCAGCTCCACGTACTGGAAGATTAAGCAAAGCATGAAATGGTATCCCAAATCTTCCCCCAAATACCGCTCATCTGAGACCTGCCTGTTGCACATCAAAGGGCTTTCAAAGGTGTTTCATTGAAACAATGTCAGATTGGCTTAAAGAAGTATATTAAACCACTTGGATTAGTATTGATATTCAAGGCAGGGGCACTTCAGCTTTATGGGAGATGAACCCCGTTCCTCCTCATTGCCAGGTTTTATATCAGATGAAGCAAAACAGTCTTTGTGTCTCAGCCAGCACTCTGCGGGTGCTCAGAGCCAAAGGGTGGCTCCAGCCAGGGAAGAAAAAGGGGTCTGCAAGCTGATATAAGCCACGCAAGGTCTTTCTGTCCTTTGCAGTGCAGCTGTAGTTTGCATCGGAGGGCTTCAACAGTCACTTACTGACTGGAATCCGATTTCTCAAGCTCTTATCTTTGACACATGCTGTAAAACACCAGGAAGTTATTTGCAGCCTGCATCAGGATAGTCAAACAAGATTGCAGAGCGAGTGCGGAGCAACTAGCAGAGCTTTACGTGATGCTTGTAAAATTTGGTTCTGGTTTGCAGAGAACAGAGGTTTTTAATGTCTAAAAAAAAAAAAGTCATTAAGCCTTGGATTGCTTCTTACACACGGGGAAGTGACTTCGGTGCAGGCCTGGTGATGGGAAGAACAGGGTGGGAAATGTTTTAATGCCAGTTTCAGCCGTTCCCATTGCCAAGCTCAGCTGCCCCCCACCAGCACCCAGGGGCTGGGCTTTGCCCTGGCACAGCAGAGCACCGGGAACACCTCCAGCACCCCAGGATAGAAACCACCCCCTGCCCCAGCCAGCTACACCCCACAAATGCCCCCCCTCTCTTTGGCCTGATGTGTCCCTCGGTGGGGAGTGGGGACCCTCAAACCTGCACCAACCCGAGGCGAGGTGAGCTGTGTGGCATGGGGTAACACCAAGGAAAAGCACCATCCTTTTGCGGGTGTCCCACTGCCAGTCGGAGGTAAAGCTGTGCCAAATATATCCATGCAGGTTGCTCAACCTGGCTTGGTTATTTTGCCCCCAGATGAGTAACACTGTTTTCCTAGAGCCTGTCGACAATATTTTTCCTTGGCAAAGGCTCTCTCCGGGATGCTTGCGCCAAAACTAATTTTTACAGGTAGTCTTTTGTAGCCAGCCCGCCGGTGCTGGATAAACAAGGGGGCTGGGGCGGTGAGCTCCCTCTCCCAGCAGAAGGGACCCCACAAAGAGCTGCTTTCTGCTCTCCCCCTGAAACCAGCCAGCCCACTGGGAGCTGTGCCAGGTTTCCCTCCCCAGCCTCACTGGTGGGGCTCGCAGCGGCCACGATGCCGTATTTCTGAGCTTTTGTGGGCTCGCGCGTAACTCGGAGCTGGGGTCGGGCTGCGGGAGAGATGGTGCTCGCTCTCACCGTGGTGCGTGGTCCAGAGCCAAAGGGATGTTGCCCAATGATGCCTGATGATGCCACCTCCCTCCCAGTGCCCGCGTGTCCCCAGGGCTCTCCGAGAGCCCCAACACCACCATCCCTGCTCAGACTCAGCCAGCACGAGGGTCTCGGGGGACCGTGTCACGCTGGACATCAGGGCACAACCTCTTGCATGGAGAAAGTGGTGGCGGGAAGGGAAAAACCCACCACAACTGGAAGTGGTGTAGAAAACCTCCTCTCTCACAAAGGACCTGCTTTGCCCAGCAGTAGGAGCATTTCTCTCAGCCAGGTTTGGAAAAACACCACTCCTGGCTGTAACCCTGCAGTTGTTTTTAGGGAGGGGAGCTGCAGCCCAGCAGCTGGGTGCCTGTTGGGCATCCAGCCTCAGTATTTGCCATCTCCACACCGTTAGCAGCCCAAGTCCTTAATGAACTTACCCAGGCAGGCCAGGTAACATACACGGGGCTGTGGATGCACGCACCGGGCCAGCACACCCCTTGAGACACGAGGCTAACCCAGCTAAAGCATCCCTCCGCCGTCGTGGAGGGCAGCAGGGCACCTCTCGCCCACCCACCTCTTCCCCTGGGCAGATGCAGCGGAGCAGCCGGGCTTTCCAGCCTGCTTTTAGATCATCATAACAGCACAATGTGGCTCTGGATGACAAGGTCAGCCTCATCTGGCTGCAGGGGTTGGGTTTCAGCCACCGCTGACATTTGAAGATATCTGCAAATGCAGCTGCAAAAACAAACAAACAAACAAAAAAACCCCACCCCACCAAACCCAACCAGCAAGTAAACTGTCCTCCAAAGGCCACAGTAACACTCACCATGGGCTCAGGGCAGTCCCTACCAGCACCCCCATACCCTGCACCAGTGCCACCATCACCATATCCCAGCCTGCAGAAGTGGGGGAGAGGGATGCTTCAGGCAGCAAGGCACGAAGCAGATGCAGGACCCTGTCCTCTAGGCAGCAGACAAACCTTGCAAAACAAGCACCACCGCCCTCAGTTCTCATGGCCTTTCATACCTTAACCCTAGATAGAGCTTAAGTTCAATTAAACTGAACTTTCTGTTACTATTAGGACATTAGTGCGTAGCTCCGCATGGCTACAGCGGTTCAGTCCAAGAGCAGACAACCTCGGGGAAGCTGGCAGCTGTACGGGCTTTATGCCCTGGGGCCTGCTCCATGGGTTTCCTGCCCATTTTCCTTGCTGGAAAGGGCTGGGAGGCAGCCGGGCCCCCCTCAGCTCTGCCTGGGATGCAGGCAGTGCCCTGGCCCCCACGGCAGCCAGGGGATGTGTTGGGGACAGGACAGCGTGTCCCACGGGGCTGCTGCCGATGTGCACATGTGCTCCTGCGTGCATACAGGGGACTTTCCAGGGAAGGGGTGGCGGGGCTTTCCCTTAAATGCTTTCCATTAATGGCAGTGCTGCTTACATGCACGCAGGAGCACCTAACGCCCACCCTGCGCCTTCCCCACGGCCTGTGCTGGAGCAGTGGCAGCATCAAGCTGCTCATACCCTCAGCTCTGCATCGCTCTGGTATGAGCATCCATCAGAAGATGTGCCAGACACCAGCCTGGGCACAGAAGAAGACCTCGGAGGACCCTTCGGGGAGAGCCGACACAAGGCTCCCGCAGCACAAATCCTGCTGCTCCCGACAGCCACGCGTGTCGGCTCCCGAGCCGAGCCTGGCAGCCCGCGTCCCGCCTGGCACAGCCGCGCTCGGGCGGCAGGAGCCAGAGCCCAACATGCCTCGCCAAAGAGGCCGCGGGTGCTGCTGCTTTTTTACGCCAGTAAAAAGGGAGAGAGGGGGAGAAAAACGGGGGAAAAACCATACTGGGGTACAGCCAGAGCCGCCGGCATGCCCAAGCATGGTGACGGTGGCAGCCCCCAGCGCTGCTGTGTCCCCAACCAGAAACATTTGGCAGGCTGGATTTGGCCCAGCAGTGCCGCTGGCACACCACGACAGCGAGAAACTCCCAACTCCGGAGGAGGATTCGCACCCACCCAAACACCAGCGTTGTACAGGGAGCGGCTGGGATCGTACCATTAGATGGGGCTATAGTTAAAGAATTAGGATTTGTAAATTATATTTCGGACTCCAGGTGGGACTTGCCCAGGGGCAGCAGGTAATTATTGGCCATCCCTGCTTCCATCTCGCTGTCGACTGCGGGGCAGGGGAAAGCATGTGGGCTGCAGAGGCATGGCAAGAGGAACAGGAGTCCTACAGAGCCCATGGGAAGCTGTAGATGGGAGAAGTTACCAAATTGCCTGTGTCCACGCCTGTTGCTGCAAAGTTTATCTATCCTAATCAATTCCTCTGCAATACTCTCTGTTTTTCCCTGGTGCAGTACATACACAGAGCACAGAAATGGGAAAGACCCCTGGCAAAGGCAGATGCCTGGTGCTCATCTGCCCATGGGCTCCTTGTGGCTTACGGAAAGACTCAGCCTCATTGATTTCTGACCTAAACTAGATAACTGTCAAAGCTTCAGATACTGGCTAAAAGCTTAGAAAAAAGTATAATAAGCCAGCTGAAGACTTTGAAGTTCCAAAATGATACCAAGCCTAGCAACCCCCAGGGGCATCAGCATTTCCATGGCACTGATGAAGGGGATGAGACACGGAGCAGAGCTTGCCCAGGGTTCACCATGCCACAGTGAGACCCCTTTGCCATGAGACCACCCCATTTCTGTTCACACACAAGTTCAGGTGGCTTCATGGTGCACAGCAGCATTAACATCTCTCCTACCGCAGTACGGTAACTGCTGGATTATAAGCCATAAAAAACCAAACTGCTCCATGCCATCAGGCTGCCAAACACATCCCTCTTGATATTCCCTACTTTCCATAAATATTTTATTTTATTCCCAAGCAGGTTCCCAGTGAATTGTAACATTTTGCCCACAAAGCAGCAGACAGGTCGTACCCGATGGACTGCACCGAGGCCACAGCTTGGTGCCACGCTCCCAGCTTCATGGAGTGGGACCGATGTACGCGCCCATCTATTCCCAGCCCAGAGCCACACTTACCTGATCGCTGTCAAGGCAAGCATGGCCACTGGCCTCCTCCCTGCACAGATGCATTCTGCATAGCAGAAATCCACTTTCTATTACGATTACTGCCTAACACGCGGTTTAGTTCCAGCCCTTTCCCCCTTTGAGAACACGAGTGCCCAGGAATAGCTGCTGGCTTTCTGCTCCCACGGCTGCTTCTTCTAGGCAAAAGAAAAAGAAATTCCTTTCTTTCATTAAAATTGACAAGGCAAAGCCATAGATTTCAGATATATCTGTCCCACCCACCCCACCCCATCCCTGAGCCAGAGCTGTCAGCAGGAGCTGCTGGTAAGGCAATAGAGGCACACGGCGAGCGCGATGCCTGCGGCCCAGGGCACAGGCAAGGGGGAGGTATCTGCAGGAGGAAAATTAAGTCCCTTCCTTACCTTAAGCAACAAGAAAGAAATTTGCTTTAAAGGCTGCCTTACCAGCAGGGGAACTTGCTCTTACTCTGCTTAAGTGCCTATTGAGCAAACTTGGGAAGCTGCTGCCCTCTCAGCAGCGGCTGGCACTGCAGCTCATGGAAACAAACCTCAAGTTTCCCCAGGAGTTTTGTGCTTAAAAAAAAAAATCCCGACTCTAAAACCATATTGTCAAGGCTGAACCTTCATTTCTTTTTACAGCAGGAGAAGGAAACGGGGAGCAGCCTCAGCTCTAGCCAGGGTGAAGGAAAGAGGAGCCCTCCTGGGGCGGGGGGTGAGCATCTTCCCTTGGCGGGGGCAAGCAGAGACCTCGACCTGCGCCCACGACACAGGAGTCAACAGCTCAAGAAGTTCCCAGCGGTTTTAAAGGTTCATTTGAGACACCAAGGGATACCAGCTTTCAAGGCTTTTTATTTTTTGGCTCACTAAGGCATAGTGCTTATCATGTAAGTCAGGTCAAGCAGGGCAGGCCGCTGCCAAAAACAGGTCACGGTGGGGAAATGTTGGCCACAGCCTTTTCTTTGTGGCTCAGACTCACCACATGCCACTTGGGGGGTGTTTCTAGAGCACCAGCTAGTCCAGAAAGTTATTTTATTTCTTTTCTTTATGATTGATCTTTTAATCCCAAACAAAGGAAACCAGCGGAAAAGCCACAATGCTGTCAGAAACGGACAAGATTTTGGCAGCGCTGGCAGCATGCCACCTCCCATTATTTGTGGGAATAAAGCCATTTAGCCATGTAGAAGAAGGAGTCAGGCCCTCAGCCTGCACCCAAACCCACCCCGCACCCCTGCCACCCAAAGGGGAGGATATTTTGCAGAGCATGGGCCACCCTGATGTCTGGGAAGGACGGAGCAGCCTGGCTGAAAGCTGCCGTGCTTTGCCAGGGACAGCCACAGCAGCGCCTGGGCATACCCGAGCGCATGGGGTATCACCCAGTCTAAAACCAGCTATTAAAAAAACCCAGTCCTTTCCATCTTTTATAAAGTATAAAGGACCAGATATGGACCAAAACAAGGCGCACAGGGCCGTCCGAGCCGGCAGCGCACACGCCTGGCTGGGGGAGGCGAGCAGGAAAAGAAATAGGAAGTGGAGACAAAGAATTTCCGCAACATCCCCAAAACCACTTCCCGCACGTGGGGAGCCAGGAAACATTGATGGGAGAGATGCCCAGCCTGGGCTGAGCAGGGCTGGGGCCCCAAACAGCCTCCAGGGAAATAGATTAAAGCACGGGGAAATAGATGGAAACTCACAGCCCACATCCACAGTAAAAATCCCACCTGACGTGTCGAGCCCTGGATTTGGGAATGGCAAACACATATGTGCTACATCCTAGAAAACAGGTGGGTCGAGCTCTCCGGGACCGATATCTACATCCCACCCCCAGCAGCAAAACCCCTCCCAACAGCCCGGTGAGGAGTCAGCCACCAGCAACACCACCCATCCTCTCTCAGCCCGTGGGGACCCTCGTTTCAACACCCCCCCTTTGCTCCAGGAGGAAAACAGAGAAGTGGGCTACTTACAGGTGGAGAGATACCATGCACGGATAAATAACTCGGTCCCAACCCAAGGGGCAGAAAGGCTGGAGCCCCACGAGATGCTTCTGAATTGCTTGCGGCAAGCCGCGAGGAGCTGGTGGCCGCCCGGTGCGGTTCCCCCCGTCCAACAGCACCAGGTGACATTCTGCACGTCCCAAAAGCACTGCTGACCCATGCACAGGTTGTGGGCAAATCATAGGTAGCGTTTTTTCCTGCTTCCATGGAAATTTGGGGGTTTACCTGTGCTGTTAGGAAGCAGCGCTGCCCGGCACATTGGTTTCCCGGCCCCGCAGCCTCCGTCTGCTGAGGCAGGGCCTGGCATTGCAAATATTTGACCGTTACGTATGGAAAAGGTGTGTTGTCAGAGCATCTTTTTGAAAGCCTCTGTTTAGTACATGGAACTATGAAAAATTGTGACTGTTTTCTTCTTATATTGAATTTCTCCTCATTTGGGGGGCTATTTATTTTGAGTTTCTTCTGGTTTGTGTGGCTGGCAATCCACTGCTCAAGGCTGCTAAATTAAAGATTTCATTGGGATTTGTTAAATAAGCCTCCATCTATCAGACTCTATAATTTTTTTTTTTTTTTTTACTTTATTCCTGTTATTCACCAGCTTCCCACTAACCAGGTTTTCTTTACTTAGGACCCTTATGTTTTGCTGGTGGCTGAAAGCATTGAACACTGATGTGATGTTGGGAGCACCTCTCCCATGAGGGGTGGGACCAGCTGCCGTCCTAAAAGACAGCGGGACACAGTACAAAACTTTGACATGGCATTATGCCTGGGGTTTTTTTCCCTGATCTGTTTGACAGTAGACGATTAATGCCTGTAGACGAAAGCGCTTCATTAGACAGCTCATTCGTTAAGCATGCTTCTACGTGTGATTTCTCCTGTCCCCATACATGTGACAAGGGAAGCTGATGAATCTATGGGAATTATTTAAATCACCCACATCCCACACCTAAGACTTAAATACCCTGACAGGCAAAGAAGCATTAATACCTACACCTTCCTGGCATTATTCCAGTGTTGCTACTGTACACCAAAATATTAATAAGCCCTGGGGCAATAATGGTTAACGTTTTAGCTAGTTAAAAAGGGGGGGTTTTTTAAGCATTAATTTGTCAGGAAGATGACAAAATTATATGCATCGTCAGAACACTAGCTCATTAAAACTGCCATCATGCAAATACTTGGCCATGCTTTACCGTAATAGCATAAAGCAAGGAGGCTGCTCTTGATGGCAACTTAGTGCAGCTTTGCAGCAGGAGGGTCTCACATTCACAGCTTAGCTGAGAGGGAGTGAACGTATGGCAAGAGGGTGGGATCTTCTCTAAAAAAAATCTAGGCTCAAGTGAGAGAGACGACATTTCAGCCGCTTGGTTTTGCTCAACCTGTTGGCCAGGACACGCCAACTGGGAGCTGATAAGATTTGTTGCCTTTTAAATGTTCCCCTTTTCCTTCACGCAAAGAATGGCAAAGAGGATCAACATGTTTAAGTCCCGTTTCTAAGTATAAAGATGCGATTGACCCCAGAAGTATGAATCCTTGCTAGCATATAGCCACCCCACATTACCCCTAAGACACCCAGCCATGCATAAGCATGAGCCAAGAGGAGGTGAACCACGACTGAAAGTCCCTCCCAAGGCTTTACCCAGTGACTGAAGGATACCTCAAAGTTTCAGCTGTAAGAGTAACCTCTAAGGGTTTATTTTAAACCTTTATTATTGTAATATATAATGCCCTGATACTGGGTTTGCACAGGTTTTCAGAAACCACATTGTACTCTGCTTAAATGCTGTCCACCAAAGGAATACACTTATTTTTTAAGAAGCACATGCTGCATCTTTAGTGTTCAGTGAAAGGGCTCTGAGGTCCTCGGGGAAAAGAAATCTGGAAGCATGAACTTTCAGAGGCAATTTGGTCTGCTACATTCCCCTTGCACATGTGCAAGGAAGAGGAACAGCCCGACATAGCAGCTACGTGAAGACCTGGCAGGTACCACTACTTGGATGCCTGTCATGCAGAGAGGACCTGACTCTGCTACTGGTCCCAGTGGTGCTGGATGGGAGGAAACTGGGTGCAGATGAGCACTTCCCTGCTTGGTCACTTGAGGGGGGGGAGGCAGGGATTTACTGTTTTTAAATAAAACTGAAAGTTGCCCTTTCCACTCCCCTTCTGAGTTGCCAAGAGCCATCAGCAGGGTCTCTGGTGCTCTCCACAGGCGCGCGGGGGCTGGAATGGGAAGGAGATGGGCTGCCCCAGCGCCAGCCGAGTGCCCTTGCTGCTCCGTCTCTCCCCGAGATTTGCGTTGTCAGGAGGGTTTGGCACAGGGCAGCACCTGCCACCAGGCAGGCACTGATTGCCTTTGCTTGATGAGGGCAGCGAAGATGCTCCTCACTCACAAAGAATGCTGAGTCCCCAGGGACGAGCCCGTATCGTCCCACAGCAGCTCCTGTCTCAGGGCTGGGCTCCCCACAGGGCACCGTGGCATGGTGACAGAGAGATTGTCCCAGGAGGGAGAATGAAAAAAAAACAGCGGTTATACCCATGTGAGTGCAGAGCCAGGTCCAAGGAGGGCTGCTCAGGACCACACAATAACACACCTGAGCCGTCTCCACCCGCATCCGCCTCCCAAATATTCATGTGGCTCCATCGCTGCTGCCCTCCCCTCTGTGCCCAGCCTCCCACCTCTTCCCAAAGCATCCTCACCAGACCCCTCTGTCCACATCCATGTGCCCAACCACTCCCTCCCTACCCAGCAGCTGCCACTGGGGCTGGCGTGCTGGGATGCTGAACTGCCTGGTTTTGCTGAGAGCTGTTCAGTACCCAGGAGGAAAAAAGAGAGGGCACTGGAGTCCTGGTGAAAAATATGATGGCAGCGAAGTGTTGTTACAGCCACAGCACCTAGTTATTAAGGAGAGGCAGGGAGAGGTAACATCTTTTATAGGACCAATTTATAGTGTTGGGAAAACAGGCTTATGGGCACAGGTACCCTCTCACAGGAGAATGTATGTGCTTCCTCCCGGGTGACATCCATTAAAGGGATGTATTTGGATGGGATGGCGAGGAGCAGCAGCACAAAATCCTAAAATAGAGATGACAACGCTTCTTTCTGTCTGGCTCAGCTCGTGCAGGAGTTTCTGCTGCTCCTCTAGCACATTGCCCAAGGAGAGATGTTTTCCTCCAGCCCCGTACCCATCTCCATCCCAAAGCTGGCCCAGCACGGTGGGATCAGGCTGCAGAGCCGTCCCTGCCTGTGAAGGAAAATGCCAAGGGAAAACCCAAATCACAAGGCAGGGAAATTAGGAGGGTGGAAGGGAGAGGTGATAGGTGCTAAATTCTGACTTAGGAAGTCAGGCAGACAACTGAACGAGAAAACACAGATGGAAGGAAATGAAAGATCATTTTCATCTCATCTCCAAAATCCTGCCCTTTTATATAACCAACTTCTGCTTCAGGAGGGAGGTGGGATGGGGAAGGGGCTGGGAAGGCAGGACATAAGCAGCACAGTGCAACTGGCGGTCCCTAAAGGGGTGACATCCAGCCTTCCTTTCCCAACCCTGTCTCACTGAGCTATATAGTTTATTCTTTTTTTTTTTTTAAACTCTGGTCCAATATCTGTGATTCCTGGCCCACCCCTTGCTGCCACCGTCAGCCCCTGCCCATCAGGACGTGCCACCCCCGACCCAGCGCACAGCAACACCTCGGCCGTGCTCCCACATGAAAGACTTGGCATGCTCCCTGCCACGCTCAGGCAAGCCAAATATTCTTTCTTTGATTTGTTTCAGACATACCAGCCATAAACCTCAGCCTCTGGCCTCTTGTTTTCATTTGATGAGACCGGCTCAGAGGAAGGAAGGGATCCAGCTTTCACTGTGCCGGGCAGCCTCAGCACATCTGCTGAGCAAACACCCTCGGTTTCTCCCCCCCACTACCCAAAATCACCTCCCCATCCCTTCACCTCCTCCTTTTCAGCCCCGGTTGCTGGTTTCTCTGGGCGAGCGATCAGCGCTGGGTGCTCTGGCAAAGGCGCAGTGGCCATCGCTGTCACTCGCTGCCTGGCACCACGGCCGCCGGAGCCCAGCCAGGCGGGTGCTGGGATGGCCGCTGCCCTCAGAAGCATTGCCAAAGGGGCGAGCTCCTGTGAAAACCTCCCCCCAGGCTCGAGGTATTCCGCATTTTTGGAAATGGAGCCCTGTGTTCTGTTAAATCACTTTTTGTCCTGTGCACAGGCACTCTACCTCTCTGAATTGACTCTGCGCCCCGGGCAGCTTTCCTCCCATGTGAGTCCTTTACCCCCAATTCTTTTTGCCTTATTGCTAAAAGAACAGAAAACTGCCCCTGTGCACACCAAATAGCTGATCTCAACTCCTTGCTAAATTCCTCGGTATCACTGCTCCCAGAATAGATTCATAATGGGCAGGAGCAATTTTCAACTACTCTAGCAAAATAATCAAAGAGGTTTTTTTGTTTTTTTTTTTTTCTTTTCCTTCTTCCTCAACTTGTAAAATGTTTATTCTTTCCTGAAACGCAGAGAGGGGGGAACAAATTGAAGCCGAGAGTCGTTGCCTCCTTTGGTGGGGTCCGAACTCAGACCCTCATGCCCAGTGAAGCCGCATAGCCTCATCGCCTGGATCCAGTGACACTATTCCACGTGGACGTAGGACGAAGGAGAAACCTTAGTGTAGGAGAAACCCTTTAATATGATGGGAAGTTGAAGCATTTACCCAAAACAGCTTCCACCATTGTCACCACAACTGATGCTCTGATTTTTTCAGTGTCCCAAGCGGAGGAAACCAGCCTGGTGACTGTCTCTCCCATGGCATCCCGTGAAACGCAGCCTCTGCCTGGCGCAGCCCTGAGATGGTTTTTACTACGAGCATCCCATTGTGGTGACCATTGTGCTGCTGCTGAAAGGAAATTTTTCCTTATGAAGCATGCGGATTAAAGCACTTCTGCTCAGTGATGGATTTATTCTGGAACAGCTTGAAAAGGGCACCACTGCCCTTCCATTTTCTTCCACGAAATACTCAGAATTTACCAGCCTGCTGCACGGATGCTCTGCTCTCCAAATAGCCATCAGTGTTAATTTTGACTGCTGTCTTTCTTGCACCTACATAGAAGTCATTTGTGCATTTAAAACAAATTAAATAGGAACACGAGGGGTTATTTTAGCAACTGTTTGCATAGATGAAGGTGGGAAGGGGGTGATCAACCCGGCAAGAGGAAGGCTGACCTCTTAGCTGGAGCACAGGGATGGGAACTTCCCTCTCTGCTCCTCACCCAGATGAAACAGAGCAAGCCACAGCATCTTAACTGTGTCCAGCTCAGGTAGAATGGTATTTATAGTCTCCCCAATTAACTAGATCACATTTACACATCAATTAGCTCTTGCTTTGTGCCTAGAAATCCCTGTTATATTAATAACGCTTATTACATCTCTCTGCCATTGGGACATTTCCCCGTTGCTGCTGTCTGTGGGTGAGGACAAAGGTGTCTGGATGGATGCGAAAACAGGACGAAGAGCCAAGATGGCTCAGGTCATTCTTCAGGCTGCATTTCTACCACAGAGATGCTGTGTAACCTTGGAGAATAATAACAACAACAGATAATAATAAGCCTTTCACGCAGGGAAGTTATGAAAAATTGAGCTGCTTCTGTAAGAAGTAAATATAAAGGAGTCTAGCTCGAAGGAGAGTTAAAGCAGTCAGCTCAGATGTGACACAGTCCAATAACCCCCAAGCTTCCAGCATATTCTTTCAGCATTTCTTCAGTGGTTCTAAAGCATCCTTTTAGCCCTTTCCATCTCTGCAGCTGGAGCCAGCTTCACACACGCTCAAATATCCTGGGAGGTAGCATCTCTGCAATCCAGCCAGCAGCTCAAGAACAGCTGTTAACGCCGAATTTGTAGGCTGGCGTCGCAAACGCAGAAGGTTTGCAAGGGCATCATTGGCTGTTAGGGAGGAGAGAAAAATCATCCTCTTCTCCTTCCTTCTCTTTTCTGCCTGCCTGAAATGAGGTCTAGATACTGAACATCTGCTTAACGTACCAGTCAAGCAGGGACATGCTCTCCTCCTTGTTTATTGCAGAGCCACGGTCGCAGAAAGCCTAGTTTTGATGTATAGCCTGGAGACACGCACGTGGCTCCGGCTTCCCAGACGGAGCCGCAGTGGGGCAGGAAAAGGAAAGCAGCAGTAAGAAATATGGGGATGCAGGGTACGGCACAGCATCCATGGAATAACTGAAACCATCCGGCAGCGTTTGTCCTCCAGTGGCATCCACAGAGCCGGGTGGCTGCTGCCTGCCCCAGCTGGGATTAGCCTCTGTCTTCCAAAATCAGAGCCCGCCATCACTGAGGTATGAGGAGGTTCACCGATCACAGTGGAGATACAGTAGCAGAGAGCAGTGCTGAGTTCGTTTAGCAAAAAGTGTAGTGATAAATAGAGAGTAAATGGCCCATTGCGTACTAATTTCCCATGAGAATCAATTAACT
Source organism: Aquila chrysaetos chrysaetos (assembly GCF_900496995.4). Lineage (NCBI taxonomy): Eukaryota > Metazoa > Chordata > Aves > Accipitriformes > Accipitridae > Aquila > Aquila chrysaetos. The sequence continues at coordinate 6,257,865 of NC_044016.1, forward strand.
GTAGTTAAAAAATATATTTTTAATGTCATAATCTTCAACCGTCACTGGCTGATTGCATTCACAAAGTGGAGCCAAAATCCTCAGCCAAAGATGTTGGCTCCTCAGTAAAAAAAATTTTGGCTGCTGACGTCAGCACCGCACGACCCTATACCCAGCATAGGCACAGGAACCGACACGGGTGACATTGAGGACAGGTCTAATGCCAAAAGAGCCTTATGACACTTTATTAAATAAAATATGCTTATTTAGCTGCCTTTAAATAAGGTGGGTGTATTTCCCGCTGTTTGAATCTGTTCAGCAGTGTAATAATATCATTATTAACATCTAGTCTAGCATTTAAAGCAGCAGGGAGTTCAGCGACGTTGCTGAAAGCAGATTTCCATCAGCAAGAGTGTGCTCCTCTCTGAGCTGCCCAGGAGAGAGCTCCTCTACGGTCCCACCTGAATTCCTGCGCTGCCAACAGTGGAGCGTCTATTCCAGCTTTCACAGGACTTGTAATAGGAGGAGAGTGTGTTTTGGGGGCTAAACCCCTCATCTCCAGGGTAAATGTCACGTAGCGGTTGGTGGCTCTTTGGAGCACATTGCAAACAGTAACAGTCCTCCCAGCACCGCTGCAAAGCCACAAAAGCAGCAACTTCATTTTTAGGAGAGAAAAGGGAAGTCCAGAAGTGATGTAATTTGCCCAAAGCTGTTGAGAAAGTCATTCTCGGGGCAAGACTGGGAAGGGAAAGCCTGTTCCTGGGCTCAGAGGGTGAGTTTGGGTGTCTGTCTCCCCGCTGCTGACTGCATCTCAGGGCAGTTCGTCCCCAGTCCTCATCTTCTGCTTGTTTGCCTCTCCACCACGCTTCTGCTCCACCCTGTGGTTTGTTGTACTTGGGTCTGGGTTTATTTGATACAGAAATGCTTCCAACATACTCTTCCTCAACCTGTGAAGCACTAGTCACAACTGTGGCATTGTATAAGTACTGATGGGAAGAGGCTTGTTTAATTTTATTTTGGCTGCCTGCACCCCAAAGCTATGGCTCAGCATCCTACTAAGTTTTACTCAGGAGCTGAGATTTGGCACCTTGGACCAGCAGCTCCCAGCACCCATGGGATGTAGCAACAGGTACTGTGTGAATCGTCACATTACTGGTATAAAAGCAGCAGCATCTTGGGACCAATGTATCATAATTAATCCAACCGAAGAAGCGATTAGTGCCAGGCTGCATCCTGAAGATGACAGTAGTACCGTGGTGCTAAATAAAGGCAGTTCTACATGGTGCCAAATGGCTTACTGTGGACCTTGTCCGCTCCCTGTTTACCTTGCTTAAAAGCAAGCTCCAGAAGGCATCCAATATTTCTCCCTCCTGGCAGAGCCTGCCTAAGCTGTTCTCGGGAAGAAAAGCAGCACGGATGTGGTGAGGAGAGAGATATACAGAAAAAATGAGCGGCAAAACACTGATGTAAAACAGGATTTCAGGGCTCAGGAATCACAAACACAGCCCGCACCATCCCTCCCCCACTATTTCCCAGTACCTGGTAGGTGATGGTCTGATGCTGTGCAAGCCATGGGTGGGCTTGCCTTGGTCCCCTGCAGTTGTTGCTGGACTGAGAGCTCCACAAGCCGTTCTCTGGGCCAGCCCGCAGGAGCAGCCATCGCCCAGCTGCTTGGCAAAAGGGTGCTGGGGTGGGCGCTGGGAGGGTGTTGGAGGGACCATTTGCTGTGACCCCACAGCCCTGGGGCAAAGCTGACTGCAGACATGCTCTCAGCAAAGCAGAAACGGGGGCAGGACTGGGTTCAGCTGGACCTCACAGCAAGCACACGCATCTTACATCGAGGGTGACCTCTCGGTTTTACTGGTACCACCTTAGCCAGGCTGGCTGGGGACAAGGCTCTTCTGCTGGTCAAGTATCGAGGAGGTCACTTTAGCTTGGTGTTGTACATTTCTGGAAGCCCAGAACTAAAACACTTTTTCCTACTAATTTTTACCATTTTTCATGTGACAAAGACCCTTTGTGCGGGTTTAACAGTTTAAACTGACAGCACTGCCTTCCCCTCACGTGTATTGGGCAGGGACAGGGAATGGGAGGGAGACACGGAGTCCCCGGGTTGGTGCTATGTGTCTCAGGAAACACCCGAGCTCCCCTCCCAACTCCTCACACAAGCTCCAGCTTGGGGATGGATACGCCTATTCCTCAAGCTGGAAGAGGAAGGTGCAGGTAGTTCTCCTGGTCCCCAGCTAGAGCCACCTTCATCCATCTGGCAGTAAAATCCAGAACCACCCAGCAAAACCTTTGCTGGCGCGAGGAGACACCACATCTTTGCGCGACAGCAAACGAACCCAGGAGCCTGCTGGAACTGGAGACTTGCTCTGCCACCAGCTTTACTGCACCCCATTCCTCACCTCCCTCGCACACCGTCTCCGCAAGCTGGAACCTGCGAGGCAAACACCTTGACTCTGAGCTGCTCTGCAGAGCACGTGCTGGAATCTCAACGGGATGGCAGGCCGTTAGAGAAATGAAATGAGTTTTCTAGTATCTAATGAAAGATACCCAAGGAAGAGGTCATCGTTAGGACTGTGTTGCATCTGCCTCAAAACTGCAAAGGCAGCTCTCGGAGGAGGTGAGGAGAGGGTGGGAGAGAGCAGGTACATGCATGAGGGGGAGGGAAATCGTACTTCTCTGCCTTGCAGCACATCACACCCCCTAAAGAAAGTGCCTGGGCTGGCCCCCGCTGGCTGTGGCCTGAGTAATAGCGATGAGCTCCACGGTTTTGTTAGTGCCATTTGAACAGCTGTATGTCTGTAAAAATGTCTCTTCTTGCTGAAGAATCCACTTAACTTCTGCTTCTTCTTAAAACAAAAATACAGAAAAAGCAACATTAGCGAATAAACCTAAGGCAACCTACCTTTACCAGCCCTCCAGGGGAAAAAAAAAAAAAAAAAAAAAAGATATATAGACATATAAAGCTAACAGCAGCCTTCCATTATAGTACTCAATTTCTCTCACCTTGTGACTTTGGTATGAGGTTGAGGAGATGCTTTTTAATATGCCTAAATATATATTTATAATAAATAATATATTATTATTTAAGTATATAAAAAGCATCTGCCCAACCTCATATGCTTAAATAATAACATATTATTATATATTTTATATATGCATGCATGTATAATTATATAAAATAATATATTATTCATAATAATATAGCCACAATAAATATATGCTTAAAGAACATGTATTATTTATCTATAATTATTAATATATTATTATAATATACTTATGGTAAATAATGTATATTATTATTTAAGCATATAAAAAAGCATCTGCCCAACCTCATACCAAAGTCAGAAGGTGAGGGGAATCGAGTACTACGAGGGAAGGATGCCGCCAGCTTTAGAGGACACGGCCTTAGCCAGCCAAGTCCCTGCAGCAGCTGTGGTACCTGCAGAAATAAAGCATATCTTCCCTGCCACACGAAAGGCCATCTTACATCGAAAGACCGGGAACCGGGTGGATGCGGTGGCAGGAGAGGAAGGTGACGGAGTCTGTGCAAGAGGAAGGATGTACCCGCTGCTCCTTTCAGACAGGGTGTGCAGCAGTATTGCTGTTTTACGGTGGGTAGGGAGCAGGAAGGCTACGGCTGTGGCAGAGACGGGCAGGGTGATGTACCAGGGAAGGGAAGAAGCGTTACAGCAAGAGCGTAATGATGGCTTTCTTATTTGTGGAAAGAGCACACAAGTCATATTGACACAGAGTTTGAGTGACCGCAGGTTTCCCCGTATTCGGGGACACAAGCTCCCTGCTTTCCATGCTGGGAGCGCGTGCCCTGCCTGCACAACAGCCAGGCAGGAGGAAGGTCAGAGCAGCTTCAGGAACAAGGTGCCAAGGTCAACGGCCCCCCGGTATTAGCATCGTATTTTACAGGATCTCCCGCAGCTCAGGTAACTAAGACCAGGGGGACAAATTCAGCGCCGGCAGCAGCAGGCAATGGAACCAGAGCAGCTCCCCATCAGCGTGGCAGGGAACAGATGTGTTTCTATGGAGCTGTTACGCCCCGGCTCCACGATGCTCATGGGTGCACTACAACCGCTATCTGCACCCGTAGTCAGATTTTTTACATTACGGATAGTGGCTGCTGTGTGGTGTGCTCTGCTAGCAATAGCCACGACGGCTTAAAAATAGATTACGGCACTGTCGTGAACTTGAATGCTACCCTATTAGTGTTTATTTTATTAATTTATTGAATAAACACTAGCGAGGTTAGATACTGTCTGTGGCTTTGGCTTCTTTTTTCCACAGCATTCAAAGCAATTACTTTCATGAAAGCAAATGGTCCATTTAGTTGGAGAACGTATAAGGCAGAAATGAGATCAGATTCCTGAACAGATGTGCCCTCCTCTAGAGGGATTCGGTGTCTGCGAGGCTTCAAGCTGACACCAGGCAGAAAACATCTCTTAACTTCACTACGTCTGAGCTGCGCAGCAGAGCTGGCAGTTATATCAAAGAGCCAGCTCCATAACTTCAAAACAAGGGAAAGTACCCATCAATTTAAAGCATTTCTCTTCCTCAACAACTCAGGCAAAGAAAAAGGCTTTTGCTGGTTTTTTGCACATGTAGACCTGAAGAAGGGGGCTGGAGGGAGCCAAAAACAACTATTCCAGGTCCACACATCACGTAACGCTGTCCCTTGGTTGGTGCTACGTGTCTCGGGAAACACCTGAGCTGCCCCCCCAGCCCAGGTCCCAGGTCACGTCAGCAGCGAGGCACGACTCCCTGGTGTCAGTTCCACGACTACTGCTGGAGCTAGCACTGCTCACCGCAGCTCCGATCACGCCCTGGGAACGCGGCAAAGCCCTGTTGACACAACCGGCCTCAGCTGTGCCGGTTATCTCCTGGAAGACAGCGTGTGCCCCCCCAGCAGTATCCCTCAGACCAACACCCTGGACTTGCCCCATTGCTCACATCTGGCTGGTGAAGTCCCAGCTTTCACCCTGTCCTCCCAGGAGAGCAGCACTGGAACCAGCCCTGCGCCGCGTACGCCTGCCCACGCACCCAGGACCTGCCGTAGAGGTCCCCCCTCCTCTGCGCATCTTCCCTGGCCCGTGCCCTCAGCCTCAGCGGGGTGCAGATGGAAGGAGGCACGAAGAAAAAGCCATCATCCACTCGCCCGTGGAGACAGCCCCTCCGGGCAAAGCGCATCGGCAAGCCAGCAACACGGAAGCTCGCGTCGCTGCTGCCAACTCCCTACCCGCTCCGTGGCTAAGCCGAAGCCTGAGGTCCCGGGGCTATGCACGCCTCGGCCTGGCAACTCTCCCGTGCCCCGAATTAGCCGGCTCGGAGACCGTTTGAAGTCACTCCAGCCTCTAGATGTAGGGACGCACAGCTCCTCAGCGGTAACTGGTCCCGGGGATGCGCCCAGCTGGGATGCCCATCCTGCCATCCACAATTCTTGCTTGTGCTCCTCCCGGCCAGCATCCATGCCCATGTGTTCACCTGGCAGCCTTCCCACCCACGGGCTGCTTGACAGGGGCTCAGCTGCCAGGCAGTGATGCATTTAGACAGGAGGCCTGAGCAGGACCATAAATACCATTTCTTCGGCCTGCCTCCTCCTCCGGTACAGAGGAAAGAATGAGCGTGTCTCACCTGACGACTGCTCTGTCATCTCAGCCTGCCCTCTCCTCAAAGCAGCCCGCAAGGGAAAGGCAGAAGAGATAATTATACTCCTCGGCAACTTCAACAGCCGCTAAGGAAAACTCAAAAGTGGTTGAACTCGCAAAAATCTTTCACAAATCTAGGTTGGAAGGAGAGGGGATAAACTAGTCTAATTGTTCATGAGCAAAGGGTGCTGGGGGCAAAACCAAGGGTTAACATTTATCACTGAGGGATATGGATTCAGCTCACAGTCACTGCAGGATGTATATGCAATAGATGTTTTCCAGTCGGGTTTTACTTAGGACACTTCCACGCAATAGCATAAACACCAACATCATGCAATGAGGGAAGGACAGGCTCCTCTCAGGGTAGGGGGACAAGAATGCTCAGCCCTAACACCGTCAGGAGACACAAGTGGTTTCCAGAGCTGTAGGGATGGGTTTTTTTTTTTTTTTCCTTTTTCAGGTTGTTGATTTTTTTTTTTTTTCTTACGTCTTTCTTGACTTCACAGGAGCTTCTAGTAACAAAAAGCATCCCTGCTGTTAGAGATCCTGCTGTGTGTAATGGCGTGCCTACACAAGTAGATGAAGGGGATGCTGTTGGCAGGGGACAACAGAGCAGAGAATACGTGCGCACGTCTCAAACCACAAGCTACACATAAGCCTACAAATGTGTTATCAAGAGAGATGGACAGAAATCTAGGCTTATTTCCTACTCAAGAGCAACTGAGATGCTGATTTGGAGAGCGCATACCATACCTGCCTTTGACCCCAGCCTCATCTTTTGTGGGATTTTACCCCAGTCTCTGGATCATCAGTGTTACTGCTGCAAAGGGACAGTAAGCACCACCATCAAGGAAAAAGCAGGTGGCTTCCATCTAGGCATGCTGCAACTGAGAGCATTCCTAAGCCTCAGCATTTTGCAGCCATTTCTCACAATTAGACAATACTCTCCTTTTAAAATAAATCATTTCTTGTATATTTATTTAGTTGTGATCATGTAACAGGTAGTATTCCCAGGCATGACAAGCAGGAGGCAACCAAAAAGCCCCTCACTCTTAGAGCTACAATTCATGCTGTCCTTCCCCCTTTATTCAGAAGTATTCACTGCCAGGCATACATGGAAAATTCTTGGATAAAGAAAAGGTGGTACCTATCTCCTACAAGGATCAGATTTGTTGTTGTTGGGGTTTTTTTGTGGGTTGTTTTTTTTTTTTAATTATTATTATTTTAAATTTTATTAAGATCCCCACACATGGGCCAGGAAGATGGGAAGGGGTGGTATGAATCAGAAAAAAAAAAAAAAGAAAAAAAAAAAAACCAAACAGATAAAACAGCTGCCTCTGGGACAATATCCAGAAACCAACTTTCTATGCAGAAAGTCCCTCTGAAATAGGTCACAACTTCGGTCCAGTGAGAAGTGAGAAAGCCAGCTACAAGGGCAAGGGAAGAAAAAGACATGTCCTTACCTGCATGTCCCTCCTCGATCCTTCTTCTCCATTTGTAGCCCCTGAAATGTCACCAACTCATCTCCTTTGGAGTAGATACTTGCCCATACACCAGAACTCTTCTGGCTCAACTTACTTTATTCTCATCCGGGTAGCAGGGGAGAGATGCATTTTGAGTAAGAGCTGTCCAACGATATAAGACCAGGCAAAAAGGGGGGTCTGCTCCCCCAACCAGACAATCGCTACTTGAAATATAATGCTCAAAAGAGGACTCATGATGTGCTCAGGCACCCTTCCAAAACATATGTAAAAAGTAATAAATTCTTATAGTTTGTGGGGTTTTTCTGAGAGAGGTTTCTTGCCTTAATCAACTATGTGACAGTAGCTGTCCCAAACAGAAACCAGACAGTCCCTTCGCATTCCCTAGAGGTTTTTGCTGCACACACTGTCTTTTATAGCAAGTCTTTAGCCTCTACTACATGCACTGCTAAGCATCATATGTTTTAAATTAAAAAAGACAACATGAACTGGATTAGGTACCATTTGATGAAATTCAGTAGTTTACATTAAGCAGATCAGCCTATGCAGTCGTAACGGCCCCTTTTTAATTCTGCTATTGATAGATGTAGTGTTTTTCACACACTGAGCTAGTTTTTTTGGCATCGTATTACCCAGGTCAGAAGATAACAAAGCCTTCTCAGATTAAAAAAAAAAAAATAGTAATACATAAACAGTGGCTTTTTGTTCAGCAAAATACTTGCCTGTTTGTAGGCAAACCTGCCATAAACAAGTCTGCAACATCCACTTAGTGCAAAAAAAAAAATCTCATCACTGGGGATGACTCATTATACATGGTGATGGGAATAATACACAAGTAAAAGCTGAGCCAACAGCTCCTCAATATAAACAGGGTGATCTGGACCCGGGAAAAACTCTCCTGACACTAGAACTCCTCCTCTGAATTCAAGCCTTTGAAGCCAAGTTATACGAAAAGTGTTTTTAACTCCTTACTCATTATGAAGACCAAGAAAAGTTGCATGTGTGTGTTTGCTATAGTAAGAAACAAAATTGCAGTAAACAATGCAATCAACATCTTCAATCTGAACACTGCCTGTACTTCATTAAACCTTGAATTTAAAATTAAGCTCCAGAAGATAAACTGAAGTAACCCATCACAGTCTCAAGACAGGCAAGTGAGGCAGGAAAAGCTGGTATTAGAATGGTAGCACAGGTGTAAGTTTGGATTAAGCAGATTGTGAAACTGAACCTAAACTGTATACTGCTAGGGAAATGGATAGTCCTAGTCTCCTGCCTGCTCTATCGCTTCAGATCAAGGGGATATGCCGAGTCAAATTATTTGGCTAATTGACCAAAACCAGCGGTACGGGAAGTATGTGTGTGAGACACACTGGTTAGTCACATTAAAAAGTGGATTCAAATCACTAAGTGGTCACAAAAGCCCATGAAAGCCATAGGGCAAGAATGCACATCCTGGGACAGTAATCCCAAATTACAAAATGCATCCCAAAAATTCACCAGTGTAAAAGACTGTTAGTGAGCAGTTATTTTAACAGAAATAGTTGCACTTATTCTCCTTCCTGAACAAGATGGCATTACTAATTTCAAGTAGGTGCTACAACCTGTCACAGAGCAGGCATTAATGAACGTGGTCCCTGGAGAGACTGCTGCCAGATGGGATAAAGGGCTGGATGAACCCAGCTCAGCAATGCATCACTTAAACACAGGTACAGTAATATTAGTTACTTCACATTGAGCAAGTTACTTTTCTAAACAAAATCTGAAATGCTGGGTTTAAGCTCATCTTTAGTCAAGATCTCAATAAATACCAGTTGAATTTGATACAGCCACGTGAGAGAGACTTATCTTGTGTCTGAAGTTATCTCCCAGCACATTAATTTTTGACTCGGGTAGGCAAGCTTGCTTTTTGTGTTGCTAATACAAAGCATCCAACTTGAGAAAAAATAAGGTTTTGTATCTACTCGAGAAAACAGCAAGTAAATACAGCTGTTAACATTACAAGTCTACAACAAAGACCTAAAAAACAGCTTATCACATACCCCTTATAAAGGATTTCACAAAATAATTCAGAAATTGAAGTGTGGACATACATGCAACGATATGCCTTAAACAGATGTTCAACCTTTGAGTATGTTTGTCACTAACAAGTAAGGAGCCACGTCAGGTCCATCCCTCCACCCAGTACAGTTAAACTCCTCCCCAGGATGTCCACATGACCACAACTTGCTTCTAGTATTCAAAATCTCAGCCACAACTCAATTGCCCAGGAAATAGCAGAATTGTTATGGGGGAAAAAAGGTAAACTATTTTAGGAAGTTCAGCCTACTTCTTTTTCAGATGTGAAACAGGAACCTGAAGCCACTTCTTCCACAGAGTGAGAATGCTTTAAAACATTATTACATCTCTCTCGCGTGTAAACCATAATTTCTTTCTGCAGAGAACACAGCACATGTGACTTAAGCAGATTTCTTTTTCTGTCACTGTTAAATTAGCCCACGTTCAAGTTCGATGGTATTCCCTTTCCCTACAACTCCCAAACACCACAATTTCATAGAAATTTACATTTTTAAATATTACAATTTCTTTGACATATGGCAACTGTAGATACTAAGAATCTTGTAAGACTTTAAACAGTGCTTGTAAAACTGGCTGAGGAAAATTGTGCTTCTCTAAGAAACAACAAAAAAAAAAAAACCCAAACCAACCAACAACAAACCCTTAAGCCACTTTAAATCCATTAATATTTGTTTGTCAATATTTTCCTCAGAAACGATCTCACCCAACAAGCAGGCATATACAGTTCCGAGAGGACCACTCCTTGTTTTATCAGAAGAACATTCAGGACACCCAAAAGCAATAAAATGTTGTAGTGGATTGCCGTCCTGTAGGTCACCTAATTCCCCCCATGACTCATTTCCCCACCTGTCAGCTCCAGAGGAAGCAGCCCAGGAGACTAAGACAAGCTGCAATACCTACTTGGTAAATGCCTGCAGACTTTGGACTACAGGCTGATTTTCTTCTTAGCTGATGCCCAAACCTGCATATGCAGACAGCTAACAGGGCCACCAGCAGTTACTGCTCACTCCAAACAGCATGACGGACATGTGGCAACGTGCGAAATGGGGAAATGGCATTGATCAAAACACAATTCTTCAGTTATTTTTAAACGACACCACTGCATGTAACTGGATCAGAACTATTTTGTCCACTCTTCTTCACCCGAGGGAGCAGGAACCTGTAATCCTGAAGTGACCGAAGGGAGCACCAGCATCACAACATAAGCAGCTTAAAACTTAACTCTAAATAACATGCTGTATCCTACCTTCTCTAACAATCCACGTGTGCCCTAACTGTGGCTCTCCAGTGCTATGTAGCCCTTCTGTCCCTCCACCACTTCCCAAAAACGTTTTTGCAGGAATGCTACTACACAAGGAAAAAAGCTGATTAAACAGGAACTGTAGATGGTCTTGTTCCTCCTTCTCTGCACCTTTTGTATTAACACCAATCCCCACCTTTTTGTTTTGCTCTTTCTGTATTGCAAAGCCTGTCTTTGAGAGACTCCCAGGTGCAAGTGAACTGTCAACTCTGGATGAGTTATGCCAACAATATTTAGACAGATAGCTTCCAAAATCTGCTGGGAAGAAAAACAACCATATAACCCCATATAACTAAACTCTCAGCATTAAAAAAAAAAAAAAAAAGGTAACGTCACCTATTACACTCCCCTTCCTCCATTAACATTAAACAGCATCAAGTATAAGATCCATCCAAAATTGGACTGGCACCTGACTATTCTGGCAATTTTAAAAAAGCAGTTCTTAACAAAAGCTGATGATTTAATTGTTCTTATTTTCATGCTGCTGCACAGTAAAGACAAAAAGATAGTGCACTCAGGGCAGGGGGTGAGAAAGCTAGAGATTAAGTTATTTGCTCAGCAAAACAGTGGAAAAGTCTGAAGAATGAAAATCTATCATGCTTGAAAAAAACAAACAAGGAGCAGAGAAGTGATACCCTGAGATTCCTCAGGAATAAAACCAAGACAAGACCTGGTATCAATAGACACAGACAGCTAACCACTAACAGGATTCACATGGCATCTCTAGGACCACAACCACCACAACCAACAGTCTCAAAGAGGCAAAGTTTATCCTTAAGCTGCAGGTATAGCACTGCACACTTAAATGTTGTCATCTGCAGATTCCTGATCCCATCTTCCATTATGAATTCTTCTGCCGTGGACAGTTTAACTGCATTGTCAGTTAAACTGGGATATTCCTCACCCCAGTTCTCTTTTAAGAGAAGAACTCAATATTTCATTTGAGTACCAAAATCTCTAGATTTGGTTTTCTAATATAGCTAAGGAAGAGAAAATTTAGTTCCTTATCAATACTTCAATTCCAGGTTATTAAACAAACAAACAAAAAAAAAATCAGCCTAATTACCTTTTTGTGTAGGTGGCTGCAGCATTGTTGACTGATGCATGAAACAGAATTCTGAAGTACAGGACAAAACAAGTAGTTAATTATATTGAAATGCATTTATAGCAAGTTTAACAGGGTTGTTATCAAGTAGACAGAAGTGCCATCTCAATTCAGTTAAGTCTCAGTTGCTCACCGTTTATATTTTTATGGTTCTGGATGCTCCAAGACAACTCTTCCTTGATTTTTAGTAGATAGCTATGAACTGCTTGGCATCAAAAGGATGTGATCGCATTTTGTCTAGCATTAGTTTTCTCTGTGACAAGCTACTCCATTTAAATAGACTTTACTCCACACAACCCTGGCAGACAGCATTCATTACTAGAGCTGAGTAAGTTATGAATAATGTGATTTATTCTATAATTTTTGGCGCTCTGTTTAAGATGCCAAAGCAGATAATACATCTCTATTAATCCTCTTTCGAAATCTTCAGACAAATTTACTGGTGTATTCAGAGCTCACTCAGAAACTCCTGAAAGAAGTTAGCAGCAAATAAGCTCTGTAGGGGTCTTCGCATAGAGGTGAAATCTGTTCACTCCCTACATATTTTCTTCTATGTAACTCAATCATTATCTGCAAGAGCTACCAAAAAGTACACCATATAACTCATTTCCAGACTGGTCCATCAGAATCCAAGTTTCAGGTGAAAAATTAAAACCAAGTTTTTATAGAACATAATTTCAGCAGTAAATTTCTTCACAGGAACTTTCATCAGCAATTGGAGGGGTGAATATAAAAAAAAAAATTAGTAAGTTTCAAATGTGTGCTCCTGTCCAAGTACTGCTTTTATGAAGTATTGTAACAAACAAAAATGGTACAAAAGTGTCTTTTTGATTGGAGTGTACAAACTGAAACTGATCACACATGGACTAAGCTCTCAAACATGCTGGAGGGTGTGACTGAAACAGAAAGGTAGTCAACCAAAAAGTGAACACCTACAAACCAAGAAACCAGATAACAGAGTGTAAATGGGTTTAAAAAAAAACAAGGAGAAAAAAAACCCACACCAAACCCAGAACACACCAAAAAAAAAACCCCAAACCACCACACCCCACCACTTATACCATACTAACAAAACACAAAAATCAGAAATGCTTCCAAATTCAGCATTAAGTCAAGTAAAAAAGGAATCTAAACAGCAACAAAACTGCTTTTTCTTAGCACTGTAGCTTAGTTAGGGAGCTCAGTCCAGCTCCAGACTCTACCCGGTAATATACTCACCAAACCTGCTTTCACATGGAGCAGACAGAAATTTTACACTCTTAAAAAAGCCCTCACATATACACTACTTCAGCCAAGGTAGTATCCCCAGTGTTTCCTAGATCTGCTCTAAGTGTTTAGGCCACATATTGAAGAGAAAAAAAGAAGGGAAGGCTGATGATTTTTTAATCAAATACAACCCGCATGTAATATTTAAAAATCAAGACTAAAAGCAGGCATCATTTAATGTATTTTAATAGCAAACTTACAGGAACAGCACAGAAGACAGACAACATTAAAAACATGTACTTGCATGTAGGACAACTCAGTTAGAAAAGTATAGTGAATGGATGGAATCTACTGTATGATAAAAATGCTACAAACACCATTTAGTTGCCATCGATAAGAAATTTACTTGTTTAAAAAAATCCAAATGCTGGCATTGTCCAGAAAAATTTGACAGGTTTATTTATATTTTTTTTTATAAAGTTGAATTGTTGAAACTTGTTCACTGAAACATTTTTTTGACCGCATTGATGTTTTATGTCCCCTCGTTTATATTAAAAATCCACACACAAATGAAAATGGAAAAAAACTTGCCAATACCGAATTCTGTCCCCTATTTTTCCATTTGCAACCATATACTTAGGTACCTTTTAACCCCATGGAAAAAATATCTAACGTTCATTACTACCAATAACAGGAAGAAGATTTTGCTTCGAGAATGACAAACCCATCATAGTGAAGTTTAGGCACGCTCTCCACGTATGCGGCGTGCTAGCTGGATATCTTTTGGCATGATTGTGACACGTTTGGCATGGATAGCACACAGGTTGGTATCTTCAAACAGGCCAACCAAGTAGGCTTCACTTGCCTCCTAGTGTAGAAGAAAAGAGTTAAGAACACTTTCACTCTCTGAGCGCTGGGAAAAAAAATAATAATAATTCAAAGTACAATGTAACATGGCATTAAGTTTAGGCTTCTATCTTTATTACTCACAAACATCAAAAGTTTTAGATTCTCAAAAAAGAAAAGCCTCCATTTTCTTATACACTACCAAATATTCTACATCAAATTTGCGTACTACTGCCATTTGGTGAAAACATCCTCCAGAACACAACTGAACCAATATTCTGGCAGGACTCCCACAAGATATGGGGTTATCTTATCAAAAGGTTAGTATGTTTAGAAACTTCTCTTCTCAAAGGCTAGGTTACACGATTTGAGTGACTCGTCTGCTGCCTGTTCCAGAGCAAGAGCTATTGAGCATCAGGTGAAATTGGCAGGTGCTAGGGAAAAGCAGAGCAGATGTTCCCCCACAACACAGAGTTTGGGCACACAGATCCTTGCCATAGGATACTGAAGAGGTGGCTTAATTCAAGAGTTAGCAGAAAAAATGTACTGAGAATTATTAGAAATAAGAGAGCAACTCCTTTAGCTCAGGAACTCCTTGCATCACCAAAAATGGGACAGCAGTTAGAGAATTACCATCAGACACTTCTAGTCCTATACTTTCTTCCTGCCTAAGCATCTCCTGTCTACTTGGGGCACACAGCACAACCCCTCACTATCACAGAATGTTCTCACCTCAGATCTATGAAAATCATGGGGTCAGCACTTTGGAGCGAAAGGACAAGCCCTGTCCTGGGAAAACCACAGCCCTGACCACAGTGTTTTCCCTGTTCCTGAACGACTGCAGACAGGATTCTGGGTTAGACAGATGCTCAGTTGGACCTAATTATTCTTCTGGCTCACGTTAAGTTAGCTGCTATTAAGCCCTGCACAGCCATGGTAACTGTTTACACATTTTTGGGTTGACACAGAATTCCAACACCTAATCATCTCCTAGGAAGCATCTCGGCATGCCGGCATCAGACCAGCACGTGGACCAGGCCACAGCACACAGCTGGGGTGAGAAGGCAGGAATGATGGGGCTCTCTTATAGAAAGGAGGTTGAGGTCCCCCTTTCTAGAATACATACAAGAGAACAGCTTGTGTGAACCATTTCATTACCAGGAACCACAAAATCAACTTACTAGGTTCAAAGTTCCTGTTTGAAAACATAGATTATCTAACAAGAAGAAAGAAAAATATTTACTACAGCAGATGAGGACTGTAGTAAGTCATTTCATATGCAGTAGGACACGGGTACCCCTAACACAGTTTTGCTAAATCCCTACATGAAAAGTTAAGACACTTCACCAAATAAGCCATGCTGACGCAAACAACATGGTACTAAAGGGGTTAAAAGTTTGGGGTTGGTTTTTTTTTTTTTCTTTTTTTTTGCAAATATGCAAGCAGGAAGCACTAGGAATAGTACGTGAACAAGTTCTATACCAACAACTCCTTAATGCAAAACTAAGAATGTTCAAACCAGCCTTCTGAAAATGTACTAACTACTAACCAAATTTTAATAAGCAGTTCCTGCTAAAGAGACACATAGGTAAACCTCAGAATTTAACAACCACCACATTCACTTACAGCAGTGAAGACAGAACAACAACTAAAAGCAAAAGCAGCAACTTTGCAAATGCACACAGTCACCTTTTGAAGCTAAGCATGTGCTCAAGTTTAGAGGATCTCATGGCATATGGCTTGGACCTTATCAAGTGGAAGTCATTAACTAGAAAAAGACCATTTTGCCTGCATATCAGATATTCTACAGTTACAGACAGGTTCTGGAACAATGGTTCAACAGCTAAAAGAACAGCAAAGACCTATCTTTAATTGGGAGTGTCTTTCTATCATAAGAGGGAAATGTTCCCATGATAAGAACAGAGTCTTGGAGGGGACCTAACTTAGATACCGGAATTTGGGCCAGAAAAAGCAATTGGTATTTCACCCTCAATATACTCTAAATAAATTATTTAACTAATATATTAGAAAAATGTGTTTAGCACCAACTACATCATATGGAAGCACTTATTTCCCTAACCATGTTTAGATGTGGCTCATCAAGCTGTTTTTCTATAAAGAGCCTTTGAGGATACCAAGACCTCCATTTAGACACACTAGAACAAGCTTTATATGATGCTTTCCTCTCAGACCGCATAGCTTTCAGAGGCAAAGCCTCTAACACAGCTCAAGGATAGAGGAAACAGATTTATCTTAAGGGTCTTAATAAGATGCACTGTTCTGCCAAGTGCAACTACTTGTGGGGTGGGGGCTGTTAAACAACAAAAACCAAAAAAAGCAACACTTCCCCCTCCCCAAACCACACTTGGAGCCTTTGTAAGGAGCTGCTGACCTGTCACTGCGTTACTTTAGCCTATGGTATCTATAGGGCATCACCAGGTCCGCTCCGAGGAAGGGAAGGCTATGGGGCACATCTCCCCATATCAGCCCTCCCTCCCCACGAGGGGCCACGCCCACCACGGCAGCCCACCAATCAGGCAGAGCTGGGGCTCACCCTAGAAACAGCCTGGCCAATGGGGGTGGGAGGCGGGACCCTCCCATACCTTCAGTCTCCAGGTTTTGGGGGGTTAGTTCTTTTTGGGGGGGGGGGTCCTCACCTTCCCCCAGGACCCCCCCCCCCCCCCCGCAGGGTGCTCCCTCCCCTCAGCGAGGCTCACCTGCAAAGCACCGATGGCAGCGCTCTGGAAGCGCAGATCTGTTTTGAAGTCCTGAGCAATTTCACGCACCAGGCGCTGGAAGGGAAGTTTGCGGATCAAAAGTTCGGTCGACTTTTGATAGCGCCTGATTTCACGGAGAGCCACGGTACCCGGCCTTTTAATTTTAAGCAATAAAAAAAAAAAAAAAAAAAAAAAGAATTAGTATTCAAAACATGTTCTACACCACCTTAAGAATACAGGTTCATCTACTAAACTAAGCACCACACGCATTCTGTTTCCACTAGAAGAGCCCCAGCGTTTACAATACAAAACCAGTTTCACTGGCAAAGGGTCTCTGGTTTCTCACTATCGATCTGTGCAAACTTCCGCTGGGCCCAACAGGGATCCCTCAGGCCCCGACTTCACCAAGGGAAGAGGTGGACAGCACACGTTAGCTAACCGATGCTAACGCATCTCGGGGCGGACGCAGCAAACGGCAACGCTGCCGTGAGTTAGCTGGTTCGGCTGTAACACAGGTGCCCTCCTAGCCGTCGGCCCGATAGCAAGCACAGTTTTAAGGGGTTCTTCCCCAAGACGCTGTCAGTATTCACAGAACTAACAGAATTTGTATTCTGTGTTGTATTATCAGTTCAAAGTATCTAGCGTACTTCCCGGTGTTAGTTTTGGTGTCAGAAGGACAAATTCAGATTAACGATGCACTTTTGCAGACTCAAAGTCCATCCGTGAAATTAATAGCACATTTATTTCTGTGGAAACTTGGTATCTTTCCTACTCCAGCTTTACTACCTTTCTCCCAGTCGATTAATTCTGCCTCACACCTGCAGCAAGACTTTTAGATTTTAAACCCGCTTCACCCTCCCAGTCCACTTTTTCCCCATGGAACATGTACACCGAGCCCGTGAGCTGTTACCGTTCTGCAGCAAGCAAGGACGGGAAAACTTCATCACTAGAGGACCGTCAAAAAGATCTGCCGCCCGTTCCAGCCTATATCCTCCCGCCAATATATAGACAAACGCCTATATTTGGGACGACCGAGCGCAAGGCAGGACCGTTCGGGGAGGCCCCGCACATCCGTGGGCAGGTCGCGCCCTCGCGTGGCAGATCACCGCCCCTGCACGGCCGTCACCGCCGGAACGGCGCGGAGGACGGATCTAGACCTTTACAAGTCAATTAAGATACGCCGGTAACAATAAAACTTCGCGGCGGCGCGACCCTGCTGCAGCATTTCAATAACCAGAAGTAAAAAATAAAATAAAATTAAAAAAAAAAAAACGCAGAGGCGCGTTCGCTGTAAGGGGGGCTGGCGTTTTTTGGTTTGGTTTCTGGATTTTTATTTTTTTTTTTTTTTTTTAGGCACCGGTACCAAAACGCCCGAAAAGGGGCTAATGATAAATGCCGGGTCGATGCCCGCGCTGGGCACTTATGGTATTTTTTTTTTTTTTTTTTTGCGGCAGGCGGGGACCCGCGCGTGCGGCCCCGGGGAATGGGCGGGGGGAGAGGGAGCGCAGCGCGGCGGGGAGAAGCCCCCCCCCCTCCCTTCCCGGGCCCCGCGGGGGGGGGGGGGGTTGGGGGGGGGGGGGGGGGGCGCTGCCGGTACCGGCCCGTCGCCGCCTCTGCGCGGCGCTGCGTACCTGTAACGGTGCGGCTTCTTCACCCCGCCAGTAGAGGGCGCGCTCTTGCGGGCGGCTTTGGTGGCGAGCTGCTTGCGGGGCGCCTTGCCGCCGGTGGACTTGCGGGCGGTCTGCTTGGTGCGGGCCATGCTCCTGCCGACGTCGCTGCCTTACACCTGCCGGAGGGGAGGGAAGAGGGGTCGGCCGCCCCGCTCAGCGCACGCCCCCGCCGACACCTGCCCGCCCACCCACCCCCCGCACCCCCCCTCAGCGGGCGGGAGGGCGGCCCCCCGCCCCGCCGCCCCGCGCAAGGAGTCCCTGCCCGCGGCCGCTGAACGGCGGGGCGAGCCGTTAGCCTCGGAGCCCGCGGCCGCCTAACGACTCCGATCGCCAACGGGAAAAAAAAAATTTTAAAAATTTAAAAAAAATTAGAAATTAAACGCCTGCCGATGGCGAAATATTAAAATACAGGGGTTTTTGCCCACGAATTCAATAGTGAGGCGGCGGCGACTGAAGCCGAGCAAGCCGCCCGCCAGCAGGCGCGGAGAAGCGGCTGTCGCCTCTCCCCCCCCCCCCCACCGGCCGCCCGTCACCTGCGAAGTGTTTGCAAATAACCGCCCGGCAAACATCGGGGGGCTGGCACCCGACCCGCCGCTTCCACCCGACGAAAACCTCCTCCGAAACTGCGGAGCGGTTGAAAGCGGAGGAGCGGCCCCCGCCAGCCCTCCGCCGGGCAGCCCGGCCCTCGCCGCCGCCCGCCTGCGCTCCCCGACCCACCGGCAACGGCAGGCAAATCGGCATTTATGGCGCAAAAGGGAAAGGGTCCGGATAAAGTGCGAGAAAGCAACAAACTTTTTTTTTTGGGGGGGGGGGGGGGGTGGTTTTTGGGTGCCGTCTTTCTCTTTCAGTGTAACTGCTTCCCCAAAGCTGCCTGGCTCCCAAGCGCCTCTCACAGGCAAACTCATCTCCCAGACCCAGAACAAAATGGAAACAATCACGAAATGCAGCCCTAGTCCTTTTGCAAAGGAGGAAAAAATAAATTGCAAAAAATAACGCCGAAAAAATCGCAAGGAACTCCAAACCATGTGGGTGCAGATGAAGGGGGAGGCAGCGGAAAAGTTTGCACTCGAAAACCAAAAAATCGCTTTGGGTTTGGGTCGTTCCTTCGGCGAATTTCTTTCCCTTTTTATTGTTTTTTATGCAATAGGAAAAAAAATATGGTCGGTGACCAGAGAAAAGAGACAAGATGGTGAAGCTGAGCAACAACTGTGGGGAGCAGGGGAAGGAAGGCAGGAGAGTTACCCTGGGCTGGCGAGCGGCTCCCTCTTTGCGGCCGCTTCCCAGCCCCGATCCGGGGGGATGTCGGGCTGAGGAGGCAGCTAAGGGGCCGGGGAGGCTGCTGGTGGGGGTCTGGAGCGGGGGCGAGGGGAGCAGAGGGGGGCAACGACCGCGCGAAGCGGGGCCGGGGGGTGCCGGCGGAAGGGAGCCGCTCCGGCTGCGCCGGGAAGGCGGCGCGGGGAGGAGGACCCGAACCGCCGCCGCCTCCCGAGACCCCCAAAAGTTTGTGGGGAGGGTCGGGGGAGGGCGGCGGGGTGCCGCCGAGGGGTGGCGGGGCGCTGGGGAGGGGGGCGGCGGGCGCGGCGCCAGACTTACCCCGTCCGCTGAGGCGAGCGCGGCTGCCGTGCGGGAGGGAGGGGAGGGCGGGCGGGCGGGCGGGCGCGAGGAGGAGCCGAAGCTGCTGCTGCTGCCGCTGCTGCTGCTGCTGCTGGCGGCGGCGGCGGCTCGGAGCACAATTGAAAGATGGCTGACTCGGGAGGGCCGGCCCGCCGCTCGGCCACGCCCCCGCCCGCTTCTCCCCGCCCCGGTCCCGCCCGCCCGCCAATGGAGCACAATGGAGGGAAGGCGCGGCCCCGCCCGCGGCTCCGCCCCCCTCCCTCGGCGCCGTGTGTACAAACACAAAAGACACGCCGCGCGCGCGAGGGGGATTCCCTCCCCCCGGCTCCCCCCCCCCCCCCCCCCCACCGCACCGGGCCGGGGGCGCGCGAGGCCACGACGGGGCCAACGGCCGCTCAACGCCGCGGGCGGGAGCCGAGCCGAGCCGAGCCGGGCCGAGCCGAGCCGAGCGGCCTCCCCCCCCCACGCCCCGCGCCGACCCCGAGCCCAGCAGCCCTCGCCGGCAGCCCTCGCTCTCCCGCCCCGCAGCCCCCAGCGGCTAGAACGCCCGGTCCCCGCGCCGGTCGTACCCGCCGGGTGGGCGGCAGGCATAGCAGGGGCCCGCAAAGCAAGCCCCAGGGGAGCAGGGCACGGGGCTGCCCGCACCCGGCGGGGAGGTGGGCCAGCGCTGCCGAGACAGCTAGGCCTAGCTGTTGCCCCCACCACAGTACAAGGCACCTCGTCACCCCCCCAGAGTCCATCTTACTGGTTTGGGGCGGGTGGCTTTGGGGTTGTTTTTTCTTTACGCAGAAGCAACGCCAAAATTCTCCCAGTAAGCAGGCCCGCCAGCGCTAACCTGGCGAGGATCTGCCGTGCTGTATTCCTCGTTCTGCAAAATAAGAGCCGAGCGGTGTGGGGGGGCTGCCGGGGTCACTTCTGACTTGGAAACAAGCTGCAGACACAATGGTTCACAAGGAAAATCGGAGGTTTGGGAAGGAAGAGGAGTCTCGTTGCCTGTATCGGTGCTGTCAAACTCTTTCAAGTTTGAAATGCAGCTGTTAGAAAGGCAACTAAGTTTAGCACTGTCATCACCAACAGATCCCATACAGTTGTATCAGCTGCCATGTTGTTTAATGAGAAAATTCACTCTTACTTTAGTTTCTGTTAATGTCAGAAACGAAATGCCCTATGGGAAAGTAACCTCTACTCCAATATGACTGAACAGTCACTTGCAATTTTCTTAACTACATTTCAACGCCAGAGTCAAATTCTGTACTCATGCAAACCGGTGCCACCATCTTGTCTGCCACTTAGGGGTAAGAAGGAGCTGTATTTGATTTGCAAAGTTTTTACTATGGATGATGATGCAATGCAGTTCTGTGCAGAGACATCCAAGCTACCTCCAGCAGCAGCAGTAGTTTAGCCATGCGAGCAGGGCAATTCGCTTGGGGCTAATCAAACGTGATGAGGAAAAGAGTGTTATCGTGGGCAGAACCCCCTGCTAAAATAGATATAGGCTGCTTTGGTGCTCAGATAAACACAATGGGTCGCTGTGCTACGCAGACTGGTGTAGACATGCACCTCTGACCCTACGGTGAGTTTATGACAGGTGGCTGTCAGGAAGAAGAAACTACAAAGGATTTTAGTTATACTTACAGAAGAACTAGTGGAGAAATTTACCTACCGACAGTATTTTATGAGAGGACAGCACCTCACCGGACAGCCAGAAAGAGGACTCAAAGCCGTGCGGTATTACACGGCGGAGCATTTGCAAACGCTCTGTAAACTCTAAAAGCCGGGCACGGGAATTGGCAGCAATTCCCAGCGTAACACACGCACCCCGTAACGAGCCGCTGGCCGAGTTAAAAGCCGGCAGCGCTGGTTCCCAGCCGCAAGCAGCTGCCCAGAGATTAATAATTCACGGGTTACCCCTGTCAGCTCTAGCTCCGAACGCGCTCGGACGCCAGGAGGGAGCAACCCCGCTCTCGCCGCTCCCCGGCGACTCCCCACGTCCATTCTCCCGCAGCGAGGAGCCGTCCCCGCCGCGCTCACCGGCCGCGGCCTTCCCCGGCTCCCCCGGCGGGACCGAGCCCCGAGGTGACCTGCGGCGAACCGGGGGGAGGGGAGGGGGCTGCGCCCCGCCCCGCCCCGCTGACGGACGCGGCTGGCAGCCAGACGCGCCCCGCTCCAGCGCCCGCCCGGCTGGCTCGCCGCCGCTATTGGCGGAAGCGCCCTGGAATTCCATGACGTAGCGGCGGGGGCGGGGCGGGGCGCGGGGGCTGTCCCCGGCGCTCGGGCCCCTTCCCCCGCGGGGAGCCCAGCCGGGCGGCGGGGCCCACGGCGAACGGAGGCGGTCTCCTCCGGGAAAGGGGACACCCAGCGGGTCTCTCTCTGTCTCCCCCCGCTAGGGCCCCGCCGCCAGTAGTTCTGACCCATTTGAAATGCTCAAGAAATACCGCAGGCAGCGCCGCGGTGCGCTACTGCCCGTTACCTGCCTGCACGGAGACCCACGGAAAGCCCAGATGGGGAAAAACTGTTCCAATATCATCAGCTTTTCCACCCGCCTTTCATCCTTGCCGATTAACGCCATTAAAAACCTGCTTTTCCGGGGCTATGGGAACAGGCACGACCCCGGGGCAGCCCTTCAAGCTTTACCACAAATGCTGTTTGTGTGCCAACAGGACGCCGCAGAAAGAGCTGGCCCAACGCTAAAAAGACTCCAGACCTTCTTCTTCCACTGGCAGCGCCGATAAGCGTTCGCTCCTCCTTTCCGAAGGCCTTTATCTCTGCAGACCACAGGGTTCTTCCACCCTTCGGCGTCTGTGAGCGGCCGTGAAGAAATCTAGCCTAATGAGATTCCACCGGTTTGACCGACAATAACATGCCAACGACAACTGCAGTACTTCATCCTCACCCAGCATAACCACCGCTGCTGCCAACATGTCCAGGCTGCTACGGGAAATAAGATTAGGATGGAAAACAGCTGGTCCAGATTGGAGCCAAAGAAGGCTCAAGTGATACTGGATAGAAAAGAGGAACACTCGAATCGGAAGTTGCCCGAGATGTTTTTAGCACCTTTCACAGAAAGTACACAGCCCTCATTCAGCAAAAAAGAGGCAGGTTTCCACCGCTCACACTCATTTTGGCTGTCCAAGTAGCATGCATTTTCCAAAATACTCTCTTTCACCTTCACCTTGTTGGGAAACTCTCTCTCATCTTGCCCAGGAGACTCTGGGCAGAGGAAGGCAGGCATTTTTCATATTGGGCTGGATTAGTTGCAACTCACTGTATCGAGCTGAAAATACTGTGTCAAACTTGTTACTGGGAAAAAAAGAGTTGCTTTGGAGCAAATGCTTCAAGCTCAAGTCCTCTGAACAGCTCCTAGCCAGCTCCAAATGCCAGCATAAGGCACTGGCCCTGTTGGCCAAAGAGCCATCGGATCAACCCCAGTAACATCACAGACTGCATGAAGATCTACAAACAACTGCAGCAGCTATTGCAACAGCACAGATTACAAGCCCCAGAACAAAACACAGCAGAGCAGATGAAGTGTGCCTTTTCTGAGGTTATCCAGACAAAGGAGAATAAGTGGGTCTGGAGTATGCAACATTGCAGGTATCTTTCAGAAACATTTGAAAAAGGTTTTCCACTACAAGAGACATTCACAGTTTATCACCAAACTTCAAATGGTCTCCAATCAAAGAAGTAGTACTTCCTTCTTACCCCCACACCCCCGCCAAAAGCACAAGCTAAAAATCCAAATTACTTAAGTCTAGTTCCAACTCAACAAATAGAGAAAGGTCCCCTCCTATTACCCAGGGGAAGTTGGGGTTGTTACTCATTTTATGCAAAAAAGCCACTCAGACATTTCGGTGAGGGAAGGAGTATAAAAGACTAGCTTTATTTATCTACAACACTCACTTGACTCCTACTTCCACGTATCTCCTCCCAGACCCAATTCTCCCTTCCTGTTCTCCTTCAGATCCATCTCTCTTCTCTCACTTATCAAACCTCCAACCACCCTTTGCACTCAAGCTCTGCGTCCTCGCTCCTGTTCCCTGTTCCAGCTCCCAGCCTCCCAGCCATTTTATGATTTCATATTCCCTACGCACCCTCCTTGATTCAATGTATTTGCTCAGGCAGTTTCATTTTTCACCACCTTTCTCCTTGACCCTATCCCCATCTTTCATCCTCTTGATTTTCCACCTTCCCTGAGTTTTTCAGCCAGTCCCAGCCCCATGCCTGCTTGGTTTCCTTCTGCAGCTCTGAGGCTGGACAGCCTTTCCTAGCCAATTCCAATCTCCATCCTTAACAGTCCAGTCCAGCATCATTTCATCCTCACTCCAGTCCTGGCTAGCCTGCCACCCAGTTTCTGGCTGTGGCTGCTATACGGTTACAACTTCTCCTGGAAATGAAAGAAAAATCTAAGTACAAACTGCTGGCAAGTTTTTAAACTATGTTCCTCTTAAGATGTATTTTGGTAGAATGAAAACATTTGTAACCTTAACTTTGTATTAATGGTACATTTTGATGTGGATTTAAATGTATTCCTAAATAATCATCTACATAAAAGATTAAAATAAACAATTTCCAACGTTTTTACTAGAATGTTACTAAGGGTAGGAATCATTGGCACTCAGGAAGGAAAGTACAAGTCATTTAAAACCTCAACATTATTTACAATAATTTTGTCTCTGTGTAAATAATTTTCTTTTATTATTTATTTTGAAGTTTTCTATGTCATGAATTCAGAGGCCACAGAAGTTATAGCACTGTAATAGCAGCCACTGTAATGCATAGTGCTTTGATATGCTGGATTGTCTATTATACCTGTGGTGGTTTAACCCCAGCCAGCAACTAAGTACCACACAGCTGCTCACTCATTTCCCTCCCACCCAGTGGGATGGGGGAGAGAATCAGGGAAAAAAAGTAAAACTTGTGGGTAGAGATAAGAACAGTTTAATAGAACAGAAAGGAAGACAATAATAATGATAATAATAACAATAACAAAATTACAATAATAATAATAATAAAAGGATTGGAACATACAAAACAAGTGATGCACAATGCAATTGCTCACCACTCGCTGACTGATGCCCAGTTAGCTCCTGAGCAGTGATCCGCCCCACCTGGCCAACTCCCCCCAGTTTATATACTGGGCATGATGTCACATGGTATGGAATACCCCTTTGGCCAGTTTGGGTCAGCTCTCCTGGCTGTGTCCCCTCCCAACTTCTTGTGCCCCTCCAGCCTTCTCGCTGGCTGGGCATGAGAAGCTGAAAAATCCTTGACTTAGTCTAAACACTACTTAGCAACAACTGAAAACATCAGTGTGTTATCAACATTCTTCTCATACTGAACCCAAAACGTAACACTATACCAGCTACTAGAAAGAAAATTAACTCTATCCCAGCCAAAACCAGGACAACACCACATAGCATAAATAATAAAAATGGTAGATACATGCACTCTCTGTCAATATATAGGCAAAAAATACACCCGTCAAAACTAGCAGCTGTATAGTACACTTATGTTTAGAGATTGGTACCTACTGGAAATACAGATGAGAAGTTGTGTAATAGTAGTAGACACAGCTTTTTCCTCCCTTTCATCTATTTTCATTGGATATTTTAATCATGTATTTTGCCTTTTGCAGTTCTCTAAAATACTTCACATATATTAGACTTTATGGCCCCTCTGTTCAAAGAAAGCACTTAAACATGTTTACTTTTAAGCACCTCTCAGGCTCCATTGACTTCAATGGAAGATACATAGTCTTAAATTTACACACGTGCTAAAGTGTCTCCCTGAAGATTGATCCCTAAGGAAAGTAGCCCTGTTTAAACAATAAGGAAAGAGTACATGTGCCACATGAAAAAATTCTTGGAATTCCTTGGTTCTTCAGAAGAGCTTAAGAGACAGCTACTTTAAAATGCAAAATTATCAGTCCAGTCAAAGGTACTTCTTCTCACATTTTGAGCATCATGTATGTGCAGGGGATTCAGAACAATCTATTCTGGAGTAAAACTGCATTTTTCAAATGTCTCATAACCCAACAGCAGTAAATCTGTTTGGGTTTTCTTCCTCCAACTTTTTTTTTTTTTTTTTTTTTTTTTAATTTACACTGTTTCAATGAAAAGTTTCTACCAAAAGGAAGTCCAAGGACAAAGTTCTAAAAGAGTGAAAATAAGCCTACAATAGCTCAGAAAATAAAATTCAGGACTCCTCGATTTTGCTTCTCTTTTTGGATCATCACTAATTTTTAGCAGGCTTGATGAGTTTGACTCGGCCTCCACCTTTGTTGTTCCTCTCCTGCAAAGACTTACCAAGTGCTTAGTTTCACTGAGTACCTGCGTGCTTTTATATATGGACTCCTGGCTCTAATTCTCTATGTATCATCCAGGATTCTCTTATTATAATCTCATTTGTATTGCCTATTTTTAACATACATGCACTGCTGGAACTCATCTCTCATCCTTCTAATGAGGTCCTACAGAACATGAAAGACTAAATAACATTACATAAAATAGCACTAATTCTTTCTTTTCCATGGTCTAGTGAGTTTCTTCTGGTGGAAAGAGTGCCACACAAAAAACCTGTAAGAGTGCCCTATTATGACATCCCAAAGTTCCACTCCTATTCCTATCTTGTTTGCTTATTTGTTTACTTATAATAGCCTTTTAAATATGCTTAATATTTTAGTATCTTTTTTATAAAAAAAAAAAAAGTCCATTGCCTTTTAAAGACTGGAAGTTAAAAATATCTTTAATTGCCTGATACTCAGCTAAGAACAGTTCCAGGTACATAAGATGCATTGTAGCTGTAACCACAGTCTCCATGTTTTCTTATCAGCTTTGAAGGGCTTGCATACAACAGTTCATTATCTTAAGGTGGAAACAGGACTTGAAATATTACACCAGAAAAGCAGTATTCCTATTATACTGACACTATATAAATCTTAAACAGAAACAGAGGTAGCTTTTTAAACAGCTGTACTCTATTTTATATTATGTTTTCATTTTGCATGACTCACGTGCTTAATATTGGATAATTATATTCTCATTTGTTTCAATGTAAGGGGATGATAAAGGAAAGTAACAATAAAAATAGCACTACCTGTTTACACAGTCACGGACCTCCCCTTGTCAAGAGAACTTCAGCTTCTTATTGACTTCTCTAAGGTTATGCCTTTTCTTCTTCCATTTCTCAGGATGGTATTATGCTATTTTTCTTAAACAGATACTATCAGTTTGGAGTGCACTACAGGGTTAACTGAAACAGAAACTGAGTCCTAGCACGAGATAGGGAATAGGGTACAACAGATAATTGTGAGGTTATTGTACAGCCTTGTCAAAGACTGGAAATTGTATGATATGACAAGGAGTATCTGTGATTTTTAGATAAAATATGATCAAATGTCATAATGTATTTCAGAGACATGCTGCGAAATTTAATTATAAAAATATGTCTTAAGGCATTGGGTGAAAGGTCTGGTAGACAAATAAAAAGAAAAGGGCATTTATTCTCTGTAATGATAATACAAGATTTTGAAACTTACCGTACCTGCTTGAGTTAGTTCGCATTGACAGACATATTTCAAGTGGGCTTTTGCAAGTTTTTCTGCAGTATAGGGAAGAGCAATTGTTCTGGGGAATATTTCTTCCTAAAGTTACAGTACGATAAAATTATTAAACTCATTTTAGCTTTCCTGGTTCTTCACACATGACTAAGTTATCATAACAACCTTTTCTGTCTTTTTGAAGCATTGTATTGTACGGTGGAAGGAACTGGATAGCCCGTGGACTTCATCCTAATGGAGACTACTGTAAAATCTTTTATTTCCAGTACTTCTGTGTTGATAGATTCATTAAAGCTGCCAAGGAGAAACAACCAGCAAAAGCTCTAATTGGTTCCCAAATAAGATCCCTACTACTACAGTGATTTACTCGGCGGTCCTGTTGTAGAGAATTTCAGCAAGCTGATTTGCCCCAAGACTCACACATGCTGGAAAATAAACCCCTGCAGGCTTGCATTAGGGAGGGTTAAAAAAAAAGGCTCACTGTTTTCCACCACCCATTAGGCTCACATTGGCCTCATTTTGCAGCGCTGTTCTTGTAAAGGATGTCTTTTTATACACTAATGCAGTATCTAGCCCATGCTGACACTGTCTTGAAAGGCTCTATGAGCTACTATACTTGA
Organism: Aquila chrysaetos chrysaetos; assembly: GCF_900496995.4. Classification (NCBI taxonomy): domain Eukaryota; kingdom Metazoa; phylum Chordata; class Aves; order Accipitriformes; family Accipitridae; genus Aquila; species Aquila chrysaetos. The sequence goes on from NC_044016.1 coordinate 6,285,700, forward strand.
CAGAACTGAAAGAGTAATATTATTTATTTCATTTCCTTGCTCAGTGGGGTAATCTCATGAGATATGAGTCTCTTCTTCATGAGGGCCCTGGGGATAGCAGTCAGAGTGAAACTCAGCCAGACTTTTAGTACAATGCAAACAGCACAGACCACAGCACTCAGGCTCCAACAGCAAAAGGCAGACCAAAATATCAGGTATGATGCCCAATATTGTAATTTATTTGCAACAACATTCTGTAGACTGGTTACTTTCAAATAGATCTGCTTCCTCCTTGTAAAAGCACAAGAGTAAGGTTGTCTTGAAATGGCATTGCTGTTTCACAAGCCTCATTTGTGAAAGTCAGCTGAGGAAGGGGCTCAAAAATGAAAATATTATTCTCAGGCCTGACCCTAACACAGTTGTGAAGTGTTCTGCCATATTCCATCTTTCTTAACAAGTACTCTCAAATCTCAAAACCCACTTTCTGGAGAACTAGTCTCCTGAGAGCAGAAAAGGGAAAGAGAAGATGGAGTGGCAGACAGTACATCTTAAAGTGACAGCAAGGAAAATCAATTAAGTTATTTTCAGTCTTACGAGACTACAGAGTTTGGGTTTTTTTTTTAAAGAAATGGAAGCTTCCTATTTTCCCAACATTCTTTGTAAGTCACACGCTGTTAGACTATACTGTACCACATTTTTAGATCGTTTTTCTTCTTTTTTCCTCCTCCTCTTCTCAAATTTGCATCTCATAAGGCATCTCAATGTGAAAACTGCAGTTGCTATTAAGAATAGTGCTTAATATTAGTGCCACTCATTAGTTTCCTAATGCTTAGAAACTTACATAACACAATTCACTTTCAAGCCTTCTAAAGAATAACTAATGTGCCCTAACTACTCATTCTTGAGTATCTACAATCCCAGCTGAGAATAAAAGGATTCACAGGTATTTACCACTTCTGAAAATCAGGCCTAGTATACCTTTGACTACATACCCAGATGTGGGCACCCCAACCAGAGTCTATTTTTAAGAAATCCTGTAAAAATGCCCATATGCCTGCTTTCACATCGCAAAGACGACAGTGCTAGAGCCAGAATTAGAAGTTCCTGGCTCCCAAACACGCTCTGACCACACCATCTCTTGTGACAGAGAAGAGAGACGGAAACAAGGGTGCAAAGGAATGATGTGGCAATTAGGTAGTTCCTTCTGATCAACGGTGCCGGCCAAGCCTCGCTCTCTTTGTGGGTACTGCAAAGCCACTGTCATGGGGCCCACCTGATTCAAAGGAGTCCAGTGATCCTTGGTGTATGAGAAGAATTTGTCAGGCAGCACCGGTTCTTCAGAGATGACTTGTATGTCTTAGTTGCTAACAAAAATTCCCTCTTTAAGTTTTACAGTGAGTTTGGGGAGTTTTAATAAAAGCCCTAAATCCCTACAGACAGGTGATAACATCAAAATCTCATCTTCTGTTTTTGAATTCTAAAGAAAGTGTCAGGCAGTTGTGCTTGCAGAGACAAGCTTGATCCCCTAACAGCTCAAAACCCATCAAAACAAACAAACAAACAAGCAGCAGAAGGTAAATGAGAACGCACAAATTTAGCATGTGCTAACATTGCATGATTCTGGCAAACCTTATGTTCTGTGGGGACTTGCTACAATTTTTGAATGCTAAGTCCTGGCACCACTACTCAAAGTGTACAAGTGATGTTAAAATACAAGCCACAATCTAGGCAACTAAAGTGGAGAACATCAGTTGGGTTTAACATGGACTGCACAGCATGGATCTCAAGGCAGAGGCAGAGAAGCAGCACTGCTTGAAATCTCTGCAACAAAGAACTTCGGGAGAGGTTGCCAAGCCTCTTTCCCCTGGGCTACGAGGTTTTCAAGTACAGCTCCCATGCTGGCACTCTGTCCCACACCCAACAGAGGGGCTGTGCTTAGGTAGGATAAATCCTCACTGCAAGAGGGAGTAATTTATCAGATGCTACTGAAGTTGACATTAAACACTTCATTACATCTCGAAGTTAGACCTTTCAGCCTAACCCTGACCCACAAAGGACAGCTAGCATTCCTGGGAGCCACTGTCACTTCCCACCTGCAAAAAGCGCACAGCGCCTTTCTCCCTTGGCTCGCTGAAGAACGAGCTGGCTGCCTGGCAGTCCTAAATTTTGGTATGTGGCTCAGAGGCCCACGAAGATTGCTCACGCCACATGTACAATTTAAGATTGTGCAATATTTAAGATTCTTGGTTATGAGAACCACAAGATCACTTGCAGAGCCTTTCACAGGTAAAGGGCCACCCACACAAATGATGCAGTGAACACACTTCAGTGCCATGCCTAGTTCTGCAGAGTCAGACATGGTTCCAGTGGCATGAAGGCTTCTCCTGACAAACCGTTCCTGTAACTTCCCGCTACAGAAGAACGACAGGGAGGAAAAAAACAACCATCATCAACAAGATTTTCACATCAACTGTGACTTTCACACACTGGCAAGACTTCTTCATAGCCCTGCTTTGAGAAACAAGCAATCTGACATACTCTGACACCAACATCACTTCTAGGCCAGAGCCCAAGTTAGACAGGAACATGAAGGAACAAATGCACAGTTGTATCATTGTCATGTTGCTAATATTCAAATATAACCATGTGAGGACATGATTTTTCCAGGCCTTACATACATATGACTTAAGAAAGATCCTCAAGGGGCATAGCACACTGTATTACAAATTCCTCATAGATGACACATAATTACCTCTATTTTGGAAAGGATTAGAAGAAACACTGGAGGGGAGTCCAAAATACACCAGTGACATTCCTTAAACACCATACTAACAATTTAATTTCAATTGCATGGGTGCGAAAAGATGTTTGCACTGGTTTTGGCTGGGATAGACTTAATTTTCTTCACAGTAGCTAGAATGGGGCTATGTTTTGGATTTGTGCTGGAAACAGTGCTGATAACACAGGGATGTTTTAGTTATCGCTGAGCAGTGCTTACCCAGAGCCAAGGCCTCTTCTGCTCCTCACCCCACCCCACCAGCGAGGAGGCTGGGGGGGGGCACAAGGAGTTGGGAGGGGACACAGCCGGGACAGCTGACCCCGACTGACCCAAGGGATGTTCCAGACCATACGATGTCATGCTCAGCAGATAAAGCTGGGGGAAGAAGAATGAAGGGGGGGATGTTGGGAGCGTCTTCCCACGTCACCATTACATGTGCTGGAGCCCTGCTTTCCTGGAGATGGCTGAACACCTGCCTGCCCATGGGAAGTGGTGAATGAATTCCTGGTTTTGCTTTGCTTGCCTGCGCAGCTTTTGCTTTACCTATTAAACTGTATTTGTCTCAACCCATGAGTTGTTTTCTCACTTTTACCCTTCTGATTCTCTCCCCCATCCCACTGTAAGGGAAGCGAGCGAGCAGCTGTGTGAGGCTTAGTTGCCGGCTGGGGTTAAACCACGACAGTGATGTATAAACAAAATGGCAAACTATTCCAATATCAAGCCAACAAGAAGCTATGCATGTCTGTAGTGTTATAATGTCACTATTCTCCAACTCGAACTTACTGTTTAAAACAAAAAAACCCCAAGCATTTTCCCTAAAAATTATTTGTATGAATTCTTTTGAAGAGAAACAAATAAAAACCTGCATCCATTATTAGTCATTTGTAGGTCCTCTTTAAAGTAGCAGAACATTCCCTACATGAGGAGATAAATATTACTATTACAAGAATGCTGTCTGAATGTAAGTGGGGCTTATAATGATCCAGTCAAAAGGAAGCCATGCAAACTCAGCACCTGAAGAATGAGGCCACTGCAGACTGGATCCTTAACTTCACACATTTCTGCTTCAAGCCAATGGAGCTTTCAAAATTTACACTAGCTGAGGATTTGACTCATAACATTTTATCAAAGGGACAAACGATCAGTGACATGATCTGCTTTAAACAGGATTTATGAACACCCACAACGTGCCACAGACTGCTACCCACGTGTTATCTCTGCTGAACATAACGCAGAAGGAGGGTTTACCCGCTTGAGGCTCTCTGCTTTAAATTTCTGTCTTTTTAGACCTGTCCTGTGTGCTTTCCCTTCTGTTGCTGTCCTCCTTTTCTCCTTCAGTTTCTTTGAAGAATCTCCCCAGGTAAACCAAAAGCAAGCAAATGTGGGTGGGGTAACGTAATTTGGGAGCTCCTCCCAACTACTGGAAATGCAACTTCAGTTTTAGCAAGGAACATTTCCAAATCAACTTTCATCTCAGTTGAAAAACAAGTGAGGATACCTAATCTCTTTCTTTTTTTCTCCTTCAGCTGATCATTTCAAGAAGAATATAACTAACTTTGGTCTAGGAGCTTCAAATTATTGCAGTGTTACAACAAGATGAAAAGCTTACATTGCAAGGGCATGCAATGTTTACTCCTGCTTCTTAAAAACTCTAAGGCATAGGGGTCTGACAGATAACAGAGATCTACCACGTACATAATACACATCTCATACCATATGCTCACTCTGAGCTTTGGATTTTTGTGACGTTGCCAAACATTCAGATGCCAATTAAGAAACTAGAATCCAGCCCTTACACAGAGATTAAGTAATTCAGCACAGTGTCTCTGCAAGCTATAATTAAAAGCAGTTAGCTTCATTACAGGGAGAACAAAAGTAGAGAGGCAGATACTTATTTTTGGTATTGTTTTCCTATAAAATATACTGTATGCTACAACTAACCCATTTACCGCTCTCCAGCTGCATTCAGTTAAAATTAATCAGAACAGACCAAATCTAAGCACTATGGCTAGCACATCAGAGGAGACACAAGGTTAAGGACATCTTAGAATCATAAGTATTAACTTCTACAGTATTACCTGGTGTCTAATTAGCCAATTCATCTCAAATATTGATGCCAAATTTAAAATTATTATTAACAGTAACAAGGCCAACTGTGCTGATGATACCTATGGCCAAACAAAAAGGGACCTTAGTTTCTCAGGTGCAATACATACATATGTGCAGAGCATTCTCCTTCCCTGAAAGGACTCACAGTTTAAACATCCTTGCATAGAATGGTGACAAAGATATTAAGCACAACAAAGGGACTAATGTGAGGGCAAAACCAGTTTTACAGCTATTTTTAAATCTTGATTATGTCTAAGTATCTGCATTATTGCTGACTATGGGCTATGAGAACAATAAAATACAGTTATTCACCTCAAACTTGCTAGGAGATTGATATCTAGGCATTCACTGTGAGACAGTAAGTATATTTAACAGTAGCTATTGTATTAATACAAGGGTAATAAAAGTAACGTAACATTTGTATTTCTGCCCCACTTGTTCCCAACCCAGTATCAGGTATCTTAACACACTGTCTCTACCCATTGCGCTGATAACACAGAAACTGAAGCAGATGACTATTGACATTTGGCAGGAAGCTGCACTTGCAAATATCAACTTAGATTCATTACGGTTAATTACATTTTTGTCAAACAGTATGATGTCATAGTATCTGAAGTAAAAAATGTTCCCTCATGTCATATAGCATCTTAATTATTGTCCTAAGAACATGCACACAAAGGTTTCTTTTCATTCTGTCCTGATTCTCCATGCAAAAATAATATGAAAGTGTGTAACACATTTAAGCCTTGCAAATATATTATCTGCAACTTACACTTTGGGATACCATTAAAATGTGAAAGAAAATACATCCAGATGAGCCAGTCTCCATATATACAATAGTACATGATCGACTGTCTAGCAGACGGAAAACCCACACTTAAGAGACATGTTTTCAAATTCAAAGTGGCTTTGGTGGACAAAATTTACCTTTGTTAATATCTCTTCACACTTAGAATATTCTAATAGGAACATACACATCTGTTTCATATTTTAAGGGGTATCTTTCATCCTTTCTCTTGCTTGTGCCTAGGAACAATTTTAGAAGTGAGAAGCACTGAATTCTTACCCAGAGCAACTTTTGACCCATTCTTTGTTAATCTGGGTACCTTGTGAACAACTGGTTTTGTGTTCTTCACTCCCACAGGCGTCTTTCATGTGCAGATTAGAAGTCAAGGGCCAATGGGTACCTTACACCTTCTCTCAGTACAGAGACTTGCATAATGTGATCTTGGTCTTGACAGACCGTTATTAAGCACTATAAAGCACTGCTACTACTATTAAAATGGAACTACTGGAGGAAACAACAAGGGTGAATGAATGAATGAATAGCAGCATTATGACAGTTACACATCTGATGGTTCCAGATAGAGATGTTCTAAAAACTCTGTTCCACATTAAATCAAATAATAGATTTTAAGCAGAAAATAGTCTAGTCTAACACACTGCATATTATAGGCCACAGAACCACACCCAATAACTCAGGCATCACACGCATGGATATCACAATGAAATAAGAAAAGGATAGGTAGTCTCATCTCTTAAATTATGTCAAGATAGCAGGAAGTTTTAAAGTCTAGTCTTGGTCCTTCCACTGTCTTGAGAAAGCAGTATAACCAGTTTGCCTGAGTGTCACTGTTTAAAAAGTTGGAGTACTTACTTATCCCACAAGGGTTCTGTCAGGTTTAATTAATGATGTCTGTAAAATCCTTTCTAAATGAAAAGTGGCAAGCATGATTTATTAATTAAGTCTAAAACACCACTGCAGAATCAGAGACTGATCATTGTTTTATCAAGAGAATAACATTTCTAATAAAATACATTTCAAATGGGAAATTATAATAGCAGCCTTTTTGACTTATTTAAACTTTTTTGTGAGGAGCAAAGCAATAGACTTTTGATGAGTTCTAGGAATAGAAGCGTAATCAAGAACAAGAGAGACAGGAACGCTCGCCCACTGACATTCATGTGGCACTAAACGGCATTGCATAAATCATGAGAATGGGGGCTACATACCTAGCACTGCTGTAGGACCAAGCTGACAGAAAACTACTCCTCTGCCTATTGGATGTCACTTGCTCGTAGCCTGGCTACGTGCAAGGATCTGCGCAAGTCGCCTAGATATAGCCACCCACAACCGACCACGGCATTAGTAGCCCAAAACTACCTATAAGATGGCAATGTATGATCTACAAAGGGCCTGATTTATGGCAGTATGACGCTACCGCTGTCAGCTCTCATGCTCACAGGTGTACCAACAGCTACAGCCCGTACCCGCAGGCAGAATCCGGGTGTCAGTTATGAATAACAGCTGTCATTGATGCACACTCCCCTCGGGGTGCAGCGGGCCCTCTGTTTTGGTCCCCTTTTCCCTACGACGGCAGCTGTGTTAGCTAAGGTGCTCCTCACTGGGAAATTAGAATTCAGCCGGTGCTCACTAGGGCCAGGAATCCACCGGCACAGATAGAAGAGTAGTTCGAAACATTCAGAAGAAGTTGTGGATCGAAGGACCCGTGAATGACACCGGTTCAGCACACCCACTGGACAGTCAGTCCCGCAGCCCAACTCTTTCCTGGACAATAACTCCGCCTGCACTGGCGAGCTCCACACCCTCACCGCCGGTGGCCAGAGTTTCAGAGGAGGAAATGAATCATGCCCTCGGAATGCAACCGAAATCCTGCAGATCCCAGAAAATACTTATTCATGTGCATTTGTATACGTGCATACCTCATACATTGCCAGTTACATTTCAATCAGATACCGCATATGAATAAGAATACCCCAGATCTAGTGGTATTTAACATTAGGTGGCATTCCAAAGGTAGGGCACGTGATTATAAGTGAAACAAGCGGTACCACATGACTTAAAATATAACATCAATTGAATTTGGGCCCAATCCAGCACAAAATAACCACCGCTTTTCCAGGCTACACAGACATCAGGTTTGAATGGTCACACTGCAGCAACATGACACATAATTTGGAAATATCAACTTGTTATAGAAAGACAGTAAGGGATTGTCTAGACTGGGTCAAAACGCTGTGCAGAAACATTTTAGCTAAAATTAATACAGCGTAAGAAAGGGTGGGCCAAGTTTGATTTGTGAGGTGGCCATGGCAAGCCCATGGGAAGATCTCCTCAATTAAATTATTACTAATTTGTTTACATTTGCCTGTGACGTTCCCAATTGTGGGTCACATCACCTCTCTGCCTCTTTGTTTCCCAGCTTCCTCCTTTTTTACCACATCGACTTAAGATGACCAGGCACGAGAGCTACCCCTCCATGCTCACACAGACCTGGCCAAGCAGCATGGCTCCTCCACAAGCAAAAAGGTTGAGACGGCCACAGCACCAAACATTCTGGAACAGCCAAGCACCTCAGACGCAAGCCCCATCTTTTTAAAGCGGCGTCGATGCCTAAGACCTTGGATTTAGCCGCAGGCTCCGACGTAGGCACCAGTCTCGCTTGCTAACTGGGGATTTTCAGTGTGGCAGGCGCATCCCTGGCAGGGGACCCCCCCTTGGGCAGGGGCAGAGCTGAAGCGGGCAGATGATGCCATGAGCAACAGTCCTTGCCCATGCTGCTACTCCACAAAAAGGCACTGCAGGTAACGTCGTTATTTGGAAGTAAGGTGACAAGAGTATCGCGCTGCAGATCTCGGGGCAGCCCAACCACGTCTTCTTCACTAGTGTTTGCAACAGTTCCAACCAGAGACAGCTGGTCATGACCTACCTTCAAACATCCTCTAGCTGGATGGTTATGTTGAAGACATGGAGGAGATTTGAAGCCACCAAAGAATGCAGTAGTTACACGGCCTGGATCGCCATCACACCTCCGTACGCGTCCTTTCCTGGAGAGGTAGAGGTGTGCATTTTCTTCTAACCAATTCTTCAATCTCCTGCTTACGGGTAGTTACCGCATGTCATGAAGAGCCGAGTGCGGCCTCCTGCTCCAGCTCAACTTTCACCCTGATTTAAAAACATATTATATGACTCTGTAACCGAATCTGCCCCAAACATCAGAGTTCGGGGCCTCTCCCCATCCATATGCTAAAATGCACATAGGAATAAGCAGGACAAAGAAGCCAAAGAGATGGAATCCATCGTCCTGCAAGTCCTTACATGAAATCTGCACCATATTTGATTGGACAATTAACAGCCGCACATTTCCATTACATCTTACACTTGCAGTGCTTCGCCATGGCAGCGCTGCCCCTTCCCAGCCGCCTGAGGTGGCACGAGTATTTCCATTCTCATGCTGCCGCTGCCACCACCGCTACTAGAACAGCAGGGAAGACGAGCTTGTTCGGAGCTGTGGTCCATTTTCCCTGCCGTTACGTCCTCACAGAGTCGATGTGACAGGTTGTAAAAAACCTTTACAACCTGGTAGGCTGCACATAGCGGTCTGAATGAGAATTATAGGGCTGCCTCGTGTGAAAAAGGTAAAGGACAGAAACTGCTTCCCGGGATGGTTTCTTTTACCGCTTATGCTTGGAGACAGGGATGCTCCAGACAAACAGTGCTCAAGGCCATTTCCTAAAACAAGACACCAGGGCGCACGTGGAAACGGATTCTCATTTAACCTTACATGTATAAAATGATAAATTGGGTCCCTAAGAATTGAAACGTCAGACCGACTCGAGAGTTTCAAATGTAAAAAAACACAGGTTACCTTTCAGGTGTAAAACTGGTCCCTAAAACGACTGAAACATCACATTGACTCCAAAATATCAGAAATACAGGTTGCCTTAAAGTCCGGGTTGAGCCTCCAGCACTTAAAAAAAACACCAAAACAAAACAAAACCACAAAAAAGCCCCCAAACCCATCCGACTAGGAAATGTTTTAAAGCTCCAATTAGGGGAAAAGCAGCTAACAGCAATTAGCAGCCTATTCAAACCACCCGTCGCACGCACCGCCAAACGGGGGGGGCGGGCGGGGCCGAGGCGGGGGGCGGGGCGCGGAGGGAGGCGGAGCCTCCCTCCGCGCCCCGCCCCCCGCCTCGGCCCCGCCCGCCCCCCCCGCGTCACCTGACCGTGCGCCGTTTCCGTCACAGGCGCAGGCGCAGTGGCCGTTGGCGTCGCCGTGGAGCAATGGCGGTGCTGGTGCGGGAGCCGTTGGCTTCACGGGCGCGGCCGTGGCCGCTGCCCCCCGGCGGTGGTTCGGTGCGCGGCCTCCTCCGCGATCGGGCTCGGGCGCTGGTGAGTGAAAGGTGGGAGGGAGAAACCGGTGGCGTCCCCGCCTCAGGCCTCGGGGCGGGGGGATGGTACTGCCGGTCCCGGAGGGGGCTAGCAGGCCTCATGTCTGCCCTCGCCCCTGTCCCGCTCGCCGTCAGGGCGACGGGGAGAGGGCACTGAGGGGGCTGTCGCATGTCGCGACTGCGGGCACGCTACTTCTCGTTGCTGTCGCTTAGCTGAGCAGGAGGGTTGGCTGTAAGAGAATCCTGTAGTCTCTTACATATCTTTTACATATATATGAAAGATCAATCTTAAATTCTTCACAGTTCAAAAAATGTGGCGTCTGTTTTTAATACGGAGTTTGAACGTTTAGTGTAAATTTTCCCGTAGCATGGCTTTTCCCTATCCGTGTTTACAAGCTGATTTAGACTGTGTTTAATTCTTTGGTAAACAGGAACTAAAAGCACCACAAAGAATGTTTATGCTTTTAAGATCGTCTGATTTTTGCTTGCCTTCTGTTCCTGTAGGAAGGAGGGAAACATAACTCCTTAATGATCTTTTTTGTCAGAATGTTTCATTTTAAGTCGATTATATGACTCAATTTTGCTGTTTTTTTAGAATATTCCTGAAGAAAGCTTGTACGTGAAATGTAACGGACGACTGGTTAATGATGAAGATGTGTTGCAGAATGGAGCCGTTTATAGTCTGGAACCAAGACTTTGTGGTGGAAAAGGAGGTTTGTTGCTTAACTGCTTGTTACCAATTAAAAAACTTTTGTTATACCGTAGTCTATACTGATAGCAGCAGTCCTAATCTATTAGCAGATCTCTTGTAACGTGGATGACTGTGATATAACGTCTCTGAGCTGAAACCAAAGTCGACATGCAAAGCTGAGAGCTGACCAGGGAAGCTGCAGTTCAGCTAACAGCTTTGCTGGCGTACCTCTTCGCACCCCTGGTCAGCTTAGCTCTATTAGTAGAAATCTGTGACGTGCATCAGAGTGACTTCAGAGTTGAAATTGTGTTTAAAAGCACCTGGCTTCTTTGGCTCCTAAGTTTCATTCGTGGTCACTTAGGACAAATATTCCAGGTACAAATAGTCTGTGATCTGAGTATGTTATGTGACCTACCTGATTTTGTCTTCACTTACTTGAAAAAGCATGTAAATGTCAAGATCTCAGTAGCCTAAGACCTAAAAAATGGACATTCCCTAAAATGGAATATGACGGGTGAAACAAGTTTAGGAGAATATTTGAGTGTAATTGGAGTCAGTATGTTTGCTTTTTGAATCCATTTTTCCGGCTGTTGCGCTAAAATGCTGAGTAGTTGTGCAGCCTCGCGTTAGACTGCAGCTCATCTTACTTTGCCTTCTTCAGTTTTAGATAGAACTGGAAATAAATACTGTTGCGATAGCTTATGAGGTATTTTGGTTTCTTTAAGAGCCCTAAAAGTGGTACACGTGGTAGAAGTTCATAGTATAGGATGCTTCTTCCTCACCTATTGTCCACCAGCTTCAGTTATCCTGGGATGACACAGGATATGCATTCTGTGATTCACTCTGTGTTACTGATGTGCCATTGGGGTCAGTTTAAAATTGTTCTGTAACGATTTTGTCTGATTTCTAAAGTGTTCCTTTTGTTTTGACTTTATGACTTAAAATCCTGATAAAAACAGGGAAACAAACACAGGTCAGAACTATTGAGACTTACTGTGTAATCTCAAGGGAATAGAGATTATGCAGGTTTAGAAGAGAACTGAGCATTTTATTATCAGACCTAATTTAGCACCTGCAACCTTAGTGAATGTATTGCTGTTGATTTTGGGGAACATAGCCTGGCTAGGTGTAGCAGCTAGGCCCGTGTTCTTCACAATGTAAAATTCAATGGCATGTTTCATGAGTTACAGAAGTTCTCCTCACTAATGGCAGCACTTTGTTTTATTAGCTGAACACAATACTTTTTCTGCCTCATGATACAGTGGGCTGTCTGGATTGGATACTGTTTGTAACACTCCTCAAAGGTACTTTTGGGGCACTGAAAAGTATAGATTTGTCCAGCTTCTAGTTAAAAAAACAGTGCTTGGCACTTTCAAATTGCTTGAAGGATTATATTAATATTAATCCACATTGTGCTTCTTTGAGGTAGTTAAACAAATGTCTTTTCTCCAGCTGGGGACAAAATAAGATGGGACTGAGTGAGAGAAATTAGCAATCTTGCCTATGAGTAACTAGTGGCTGAGGAGTGTGTAGAAATCTGTTTTGGGGGGCTCTCCAGCATAACATTGTACATCATGATCATCTTGATGAAGCGGCTAAGGTTGTCTCCTAAAAAAGTTATTTTGTTTTTTTGTTAGAGTTTTTGAAAAGGGAATTTGAGTTTGGCAGGGGCTAAAGGGGCTTAAGGGAGAGGTATATCCTGGTTAAATTAGAAAGGACCCAAAATGTTATCTTGAGAGAAAAAAGGTTGCAAACCATTTTGCTGAGGGAGTCCAGAAATAGGCTTTCATGTTAGAAGTGCTGCACAGGTTCTAGTAAATCTGGAGTTCATCTGGTGTGATATCAGGAGCACAAAAACGAGATGAGTGGTAAGTGCTGGATACCTTTTTTCACTTAGTGTTTCAGCATTTCACCCAATGACAATTGTCCAACATGTTGCAACTTTCAAGTTACACTTTATTTCAGTTGCATCAAGGGAGAGAAAAGTGTTGAATTCACTGTATTCTTTTTCCATAATTAATTCTTTTGTTGTGTACTAGCTCATCTTCATTTGTTTCTGTTTAGCTAATTCTTGATGACTTTTTTCCTCAGGGTTTGGGTCTATGCTGCGAGCACTTGGTGCCCAGATTGAAAAGACAACAAATAGAGAGGCTTGCCGAGATCTCAGTGGAAGGAGACTTCGAGATGTCAATCACGAAAAAGCGTAAGGCATTTTCTTAGAAGCTAGAATTACAAAATAAGCTGACCATGTAGTTCACTGTTAACAAAAGAGGTCAAATGACAGGCTGTTGTAGCAATGAAATTTTATTTTGAATACTAAAAAGAGCACAAGTGAAATCTTAAGCACAGATGGACTGGAAGCCAACAGCATTCTTCTGACTTTAATTCTATTACTGCAAAATAGGTGTGATTGTACTGCAGCCTGCTTCTGAGAGACTGTTCTGTGCCTCTTAGATGTCTCATCTGGAATTTTCATAGTTCTCTCTGAAGCTGCAAGACCATGGTGTTGGGGATATGTGACCTTATTGCTGTTTCTGGCTTCCAAAATAAACTTTACTCTCTTCTCTGTAGCAGAATCCCTATATATTCCTTCAGTAATTCCCGTGGGTGTTGTTAGTTGTCTTTTCCCATTGTCTCCCATCCTAGCAGGTGGTAGAAGCATTGAGTAATTGCAAAGCAACAAATTGATATTATATTAAATGCTGGAAACACTCTCATTTTCATGGTTCTGTCACCTGCAGGATGGCTGAATGGGTGAAGCAGCAAGCAGAACGGGAAGCAGAAAAAGAGCAAAGGCGCTTGGAAAGGCTGCAGCGGAAACTTGCGGAGCCAAAGCACTTTTTCACAAATCCGGACTACCAGCAGCAGTGTCATGAAATGGCTGAGCGACTGGAAGATTCAGTCCTTAAAGGTATTGCAGTTTAACCTCACCTTCTCTCCTCAAAAAATAAAGCAAACTAAAAGTGCCTATAGCGTCACTCCGGTATGGAAATTTTAAAAAAAAGGTGCTGACAGTAACTCTTTCAATGGAATGAAATATAAATTCCAGTAAAATTTGTTTGACTTCATTTTTCCTCTTTGGCTACTGCTTTTCTTAAATTGCGTTGGAACAGTGTAACACAGATACAAGTGATGCTTCATCTTGCTGTGCTATAGTGTCATCATAATAAAAACAAAATTCTGTGAAGGTAGTGTTGCTAGTTCAGCTGTAAGAATTATGTAATAAGTTTCAGAGAAATGATAATATATAAATAGGTCTTACTAGAAATAGAATCTAACTACAAAATACCTTTTTTCACGTACTGGTTTTTGTAGTTAGTTACCCATGCAGGGTTCCCTTGCTGGCAGCTTGATAGTGAAACTTGAGGTTGAATGGGATGTAGAAACTGAGAGTTCAGTTCAAGAATCCAATTTTAAGATTGACTCCGTGCCTTAGTAGAGCAGTGTAAGAAAGCTTTTGCTGTTACTGAGTTTATTTCGAAGTTTTGAGTCTATGTAAATGTGCACCAATAGTGATTATTTTCAGCTGGTGTTTTAAATTGCATCTGAAATTACAAGGTAAGTAGAATTTACAACATATGTGAATTGTGTACTGATGAAGTAGACTTTTAACTTTGTTTTGAAGGATTGCAGGCCACTTCAAGCAAAATGGTGTCACCAGAAAGTGGCAGTAGTCGGAAGCGTCCAGGTGAACCTGGAAAGAATGGAACAAAATCTCAAAAAAGAAAATGTTTTTGGTAAGTATTATGATTCTCTTGAGTATTAAGTATTAAGCCTTGAACAGGATGACAGGTTAGGTGCATACAAGCAAGCAACATCTTATCAGAGATGTAGACTTAAATAGTAAAATTAAGTTGAACTGATTAAATTGGAGAACTGAAAGTAAATCTTTCTGCATTCATTTAATTCTGTCCCAGCTGAGCAGACGAACTTTATTTGTAAAAACAGGCATCTTTGCCTGCCCCCCCCCCCCCGCCACTAATACAGTTACATTCTGTATACCTCTCATGTCTTTTTTTTTTTTTTCATTAATGAATTAAATATACAATGAACTAAATAAAGATTGTTATTTTTTCCTGGCATTTTTCACCTAATGTGACATGAAAGAGAAGTCTTAATGATTCCAGCAGTGTTTGGAATAGCAATAGGTAGCACACATTTCTGTATTGGGAATGCTGTAAAAAGATACCTGTTTTCTGGGGATGTTGGGTCCTGTTCAGTTTTAGCAGCTCTTCCATTTATTAAACTATCCTAAGTAGCTGCTGCAGTAGTTCACTGCAGCTCCCTGAAGTGAGTTTTGGAAAGAAAGTGTGACAATAAAAATAATTTTTTAAAAAGTGAAAATAGATTAATATTAATTTGTAATGTACTGCTTATGCCAGGCTGGGATTGGAAGGATTGGATGATCCTGACAGTTCAGATTGTGAGGATGACAGTGAAGATGATTCCCCACATGCATCTGATGGAAGTTGTACGTCAGGCAGCAGATATAATGAAAATGCTGGAAACTCAAATGAATGTTCAAGCAGCTCTCTGGATTTGGTAGAGGATAGTCCAACTACCAGTGCAACTGAGAAACCACTGGAGCAGCCAGAAGGTACTGGAAGAGATCTGCAAGGAGAGACACACACAGGTGGGCAGGCTGAAATTCCAGCTGAAGAAAACAGTAAAATGACAAAGCCCCTGAAAGAAGAGGCCCAAGAAAAGAATGAAGTAACCCCAGCTCCGAAAGAAGAGGAGCAAGAAAATATTTCTTCTAAGGCACAGGAAACAAACCAGTCACAGAGCACAGTAAGTATGAAGCAGTACAAAATGTGATACATCTTTTTCTTCAGCTGCTTTTACTCAGTTAGTTTTCCCTTTGTGGATCACAGAAAAGGGGAGGGGATTTGTATCTGATGACTTCAGTGTGTTAGATGTACATGCTTGAATTAGAATCATGGTCTCCATAAGAAGCTAAGAGAATCTCCAGAGTTTGATTCAGAGCACAATCCCAAGGTTAAAAGGAAAAACAGCTTACCTGAAGATTCATCATAGGACTTGTGAAAATGGAATGTAGCAAGTTAATGGAAACTGCAGCCAAAGAAGGCTCCTGGTTGACAGTGTCTCCACAGAGAAAGCTGAATTGTAGTATGGTAGCATTGTCTTGAAAGATGCTAAGTAGAATGGGTCAAGGAAGAACTTCATACGATTAAGATTTTAATAGTCTAGAGTTTCTACCAGGATGCAGTTGCCCTTGGCTGTCTAGTATTGTCTTTCCTGAGATCCATGTTTCTCTTGAGGTTTTTTTGTGTTTTTTTTCCTCCTTTTACATAAATAGATACACTCTGGACCCAAAATTCTTCATTGAGGGGAAGAAAGGAAAAAACCCTTTTGTAGGATGAAAGACTTACTGATTCTTTTTGACGCATTACCAAACACTGTCCAATTTGACTAATCTTATTTATAACATAATTTGACCTTAATGTTTATAATTGGCCTCAGTGTTTAAATCAGAAGAATCTACTAAACCAAGTAGATGCCCCCTGAACCAATCAGCTGATCAGTCTTTCTCAGTTTTTATTATAAAAAGACTTGAGTCTAGTTCATAGAGAACCTTAGTAGTCTGCTGCAAGCTTCAGTTCTTCATTGACCATCGAAAGTCTGAAAGCAGCAGCTCCTTCACTAGAGAGTGTAAATGATGGGCCTCATCTGAACTGCAAAGGATGGTGGAAGAGTGGTTTTAAAATGGATCATCTGGTATGTCTGTGGTGGAAGCAGGCCTGTACTGTTGCCATACCATTATCTCTGCTGGCAATCTGGGTTGGTGTCACAGCCCTCAGCCAGATCAGAAGCAGTGCTGACCATGAGGTTCCTTCTCTGATGATTGACAGGAGGATGGCTGGGTTTCTTCTGCTGAAGAGGCTTTGGATCCGTCTTCCAGCCAAGAGGGAGTGTAGCTTTTCCCACTGAATTGATGAAAGCCCAACTAATAATTGGCAGTAAAAGGTGCCAATACTTGTGCTTCATTGCTCCTTGCATAATATTACTATTAAAAATCTTTAGGGGTAATGAATGTAGGATTATTCTAGCAATAGCTTTTTTTTCAGGCTAGGGAGTTGCTTGGATTTTCTGCCTTTTTTCAGCTTGAGCAGAAAGTCTACCATCAGCTGCTACTGCCAGTGACTGAATTCCGATAAGTGAAAGTTTAATACAGTTAAATTGAAAAAAGACCAAGGATGTAATCTGATAAATTAGAACCTTACCATCTACTGTACTATTAGAGCTGGCAAATTTTAAACAGGATGTTTACCATTCTTCACTGTTTACCTTTTGCTCAGTATTTGTGAGACTGTCTATTCTTAGAACAGGAAACTCCACCAATGCTGTGGCAGATTGTTATTGCAGCTGGAAATATTTCTATAATAGTCCTTGATGGATTTTTTTTTTTAATTTTTTTTTTTTTTTTTTTTTAAGTAGGATGAGAATAATGAGGCAACCACTCTTTTTTTGTATGCTTAGCGGGACAAAGGTTCTAATTCTGCTAGCATTAATTGTTTTTGCTGAGTTTATAATGAAGTGGTCTCATTCCCACTGCTGGTATTACTTGCTCTGAAGTCTCTTTGATAACTCCACCATGATACGTACCATAAGACTAATATGTGCTTTTAAGTATTGAACTAAATGGGCTTAGATTTTTGTGTCCTTTTTAGTGTGTTAATGTTTAGTGTTAATGTTTAGTGTGTTAGTAATTCCAGCATTTTAGTTATTCAGTCTTTGCCCGTATTCTTGTGTGGACAAGGCCCTGGGCTTGGACTAGACGATCTATAGAGGTCCCTTTCACCCTTGATTATGCTGCAAATATACTAATTTCATTTTAAGATTAAATTTTAATCCCTTTTCTTGTGGCAGGATGAGGTGAATTTCAGAACTTGCTTTTTGGTTAACCTTACTAAAAAGAGGGTGCTTTTATATCTGTTTCTATAATTACAGTGTAACTGCATTAGAAATAACTATTCATCCTCCTTCCTGCTACTGCTGGGGGTGTACTGGTTATATTCTACATCGGGCTAAAAAGGGGCTGTTAGCTTTGCTGTGCCTCTGGAAGCCAAGGTTGAGCTACTTAACTGCTAGGTGAGATGGTGGGCTCTTCTTTTATTTCAGTTTTCTTGAGAGTACTTAATTTCTGTGGGGATAAAAACAGTGTCGACTATTTTGTCTCCAGAGCAATAGGATTAAATACTGCCACTTATTTTTTTTTATTTTACTTTTTCGGCATTCCTCTATTGCAGGTAGAATGTGTTAATTGTAGTGGCATAATTTTAAAAGTTCAGCAGTGTTCATAATTTAAAATGACCAGTGCTTCTGTCTTGGAGGCTGTGTACATTGCAAGCCTAAGCACATCTGCAGCTTGTCTGGACACGTAAGAGTGAGCCTTTAACTAGCTAGCAGAGGCACTGTGAGGAGTAGAATTGTAGCAGCACAGTTGGACGCCAGGTACAAAGCTCACCTGGGCATTCACCCTGCTCTTGGGTGTGTTACTTCTGCTAAAATTTGCATGTTTTACAATTACACTGCTAGCTAGCTTCAATTTGCTTGTACATGATGCAGTAATACTTTGCCTGGCTAGCATAAGTACCACTAATAATGAGAATATCCAACATAATACATATTGAGACATTGCTCAGCTTTATTAAGTAATTAGGAGTTTGAGATTAATCCTAATTGAAGGTCTTCCGTAAAATGAAGCATTCTGTCTATACTTGTTTCTCTCCCCCACCCCCAATCAGGAGGAAAATAATAATAGTCTGATGGGATGTTTTTCTCTTTGCAGGAGGTGGAACCAATAGACCTACTGGCGTTCAACTCTGCTGCTGAAATGGAAGCCCTGGGTTTAGATAAACTGAAGATGGAATTGATGTCATTAGGACTGAAATGTGGAGGCACTTTAAAGGAAAGAGCAGCAAGGCTTTTTTCAGTGAGAGGTCTGTCTAGAGACCAGATCGATCCTGCCTTATTTGCAAAACCCTCCAAAGGGAAAAAAAAGTGATTTAAAAAAAAATTTATTTTGTATCCACATGCTTTTAATTTTTTCTTACTCTGTTGTCATTCTGTACTGCCACATATAATTCTTTGGCATGCCTGGATAGTTTTTGTTTCTATTCTTGATGAAGTTTGATTAATGTAACACAGAGTAAGTTGCTAGATAGCGAGTTAGTTAATGCATTTAATACGATCAATATTAAAGGAGTGAAACTACTGTCTTTTGATAAGCTTTACAAATGGTTGTAACAAGTCTTAATGCAACAGGTAGAACAAACTCTCTGTATATGGAAAGAAATAACCTGAACATTTTCTGGAAAATGGTTGTATGACACTGTCATCACCTATTTTAAGAAAAATAGCAATTGTTTCTTAGCTTTATATTGAATCTCCTTTAATGTGCATTCCAGTTAGGGCAGTTACAACTGTCAAATGAGAAACATTGAACTTATGATCCAGGCTTAAAAGCTGAAGTTTCTTTAAATAAAAAGAACATTTTTATATGGATGAGATCAGTATAAAGAAAGATGTTGTTCTGTGAGTTTCTTTGGGATGTCAGGTATCAGTATGATATAAATGATTAATGTGTGTAAGTATTTCTTTTAGAAGAAGTTAAATAAGGGTATTTACTTATTTTGCTCTGGAAAAGTATCTGAGTGAGGGAAAAGAGAGAATCACATCCTTAAGAAATTAAAAAGAATACGCTTGCTGGCTGCTGAAGGTCTGTAAGATACAGAGTGATCATCTGAAGCTGAATGGGAAATTCAGGATGTGTTTTTTTTAATTCTTTCCCTATGGTAAAAACAATGGAATGGTCTCCCAAGGACTTAAATATCTGCAGTGGTGGTGCTTTATCGTAGAGCAGCATCTGACATCTCAGTGCTGGGAGTTATCCTGTGAGGTGGTGAAGGCCCCTTGCTGGAAAGGCAGCATGTTCGCATGACTGCGGGTGCAGCTGCCGCTTCTCTGGTTTGCGAGGCTTTCAAAAAATATTTAGTTCAGTGCCTGACATGTCAGATTTACCACCGTATGCTGGAGAATATTATGTTTATGATCTGCTTATCTGATTTTCTTGTAGAGATGCTTGAAAAATATTTTATCTCTCGTGTTCTGACATCATACCATCCATTTATCTGTTTTAAAGTTTGGCTCGTAAAGTAAAGTTTTTAATTGCAATACTGGCAGGAAATGGGCTGCAAATGCTAGGAAATCAGTTCACTTGTGTGGTATTTAATGTTTCTGACATGAGCAGCTTGTATCTGATACTTCAGTCAGTTTTGCAGTCTTATGACCTCTCTCCTCAGAAGCTGTTTTGTTCATGCTTGGAAGTTTTGGATTGAGAGAGGGCGTCAAAGCTCAAGGATTTGTCCCTGACAGACTGCAGGCAGGCTGTTGGGTCAGTGGTGGTGGTGCAGCTGCTCCAGCGTGCTGGTTAACCTGACAGCTTGTCCTTCCCTGACCTTCCCGGGCGCTTTGTTACAAAGGGACGCTGGAACGCTCACTCCCCTCCAGGTTTGTGTGTGTCCTGTGCGTGTCCCCCTTCCGTGGGGGGGGACACACGACCCACGCCGGCAGGTGTCGCTGCGGGCCTGGGCTGTGGGGCCCTGGCCCCCCCCCCTCGGACCCCCCCTGGCCCTGGCAGCCAGCCGGGAGGGAGTTCTTGGGGTGTTCTGCACAGAGACGGGGCTCGGCCCTGCTGCGGACAGGGGTGGGCATGGGGAAGTGCGTGTTGTGGTTTAACCCCAACCAGCAGCTAAGCACCACGCAGCCGCTCACTCACTCCCCCCCCACCCAGTGGGATGGGGGAGAAAATCGGGAAAAAGAAGCAAAACCCACGGGTTGAGATAAGAACAGTTTAATAGAACAGAAAAGAAGAAACGAATAATGATAATGATAACACTAATAAAATGACAACAGCAATAATGAAAGGATTGGAATGTACAAATGATGCGCAGTGCAATTGCTCACCACCCGCCTGACCGGCACCCCGCTAGTCCCCCAGCGGTGATCCCCCGCCCCCACTTCCCAGTTCCTATGCTAGTTGGGACGTCACACGGTATGGAATACCCCGTTGGCCAGTTTGGGTCAGCTGCCCTGGCTGTGTCCTGTGCCAACTTCTTGTGCCCCTCCAGCTTTCTTGCTGGCTGGGCTTGAGAAGCTGAAAAATCCTTGACTTTAGTCTAAACACTACTTAGCAACAACTGAAAACATCAGTGTGTTATCAACATTCTTCACATACTGAACTCAAAACATAGCACCGTACCAGCTACTAGGAAGACAGTTAACTCTATCCCAGCTGAAACTAGGACAGTGTGGAATTTATTTCTAATGCAGCAGCTGCTGTCTAGGCAAGTCAAAAACACTGTATGGACTGTAGTTTTTCTACCCACAAGATAGATTTGAGAGCATTTACCTATTTGCAAGCATATTTGATGTGGTTAAACAAAAGTTCTTGGTATCCTTTCAGCTCAGTATCACCAACTTCTAAATTCACATCCACAAGATAAGCTTTGTTAGCACCCTGAGGAGTTATGAAAAGGATGGGCAGGTATTTGCAGTGGTGGTAATTACACCGTGACACACAAACCCAGCACTTGTGGATCTGTTTGACACAGTGTTCTGAAAACATAAATCGTGGCACTTGAGGGCTGAATTGTTAAAGCCCATTTAAACTGTTCTCTGTTTACCTGCATGTGAGATCCAAAAGTAATGAACGTAGCATTCTGCAGCTTATCGTTAGTAAAATCTGGTTTATATGTTGAACAGTGACTTAAATGCAGCACATGATCTAGTAGATCTAGTACGTAAGAAGATGTTTGGTGGCAGTAAAGCACTTCGCATATCTGACAATCTGTAAGAGAGTCTTGGAAAATTAAAAAAAAAAGGGGGGTGGGGAGAGGAGAGAGATGTTGAGGCTCTGCACATCACATCTCATGGGGGTTGTGACAGGACAAGTGGACCCTGGGTAGAAAGGAAATGGGTTTTAGTGAATATATTTCATTAGGAAACTGGAATGCAAGGTACCTGGGAGGTCACCTCAACGTAATAAAGTTTCGCTGATGTAAATGTGTCAGCTGGGAATGTTACATACCGGCAGCAGTCCCACTTGGGTGGCAAGCCTTCGGTGTGCTTACAGCCAGCTCTCATAAACACGGGCGCATCATCTGGGTCAGGAGAGCCTTCAGCTGTATGAACACACTCAAGCTCCTCTGGAGTAGGGCAAGGATGGTGCGGGCCAAGACAGAACAGGCCAGTTTAATGACGTGTTTTGGCAACAACTCTTGCCTAAGTTATTTCCCCTCACTGTAATTGCAGCCTTGCTTCGGTTGCACTGATGCAGCCATTTCCACGTCTACCCCATGTGTCACCCATTTGCCTTTTGTTGTTGTTGTGGGTTCCTTGTTAAACCCGATCAGTTCCCTCATGGGGCATATGATGTGGCGCTCACAAATTTGTGCCAGCACAACTGAAGTCGCATTACACAGGGTAGGGAATAAACACTGGTTGGGGAAGGGGAACTGGGATACTTTAAACCAGCAGTAGTGCTGAACACATTATGGATGAGCTGTGTCTTCAGTAGTGCCAGAATTAAAACATACACCCTATATTTGTGTTAGAGGACAACAGATTGTACCTTTAACCAGCTCCACGCTTCGGCACATTTATTTGGGAGTTGTTCAGCTCCTGCTGAGCTAGAGGAACAAGTGCTTGCTCTGGGATCTGCCCATGTGTTGTGGTTCCTGGCTGTACCTTGTACCAGCTGCTAGGAAGACAATGAACTCTATCCCAGCTGAAACCAGGACACCACGTAAAGGGTTAGCCTAGAGCAATACTGTGTCTGGAGAGCCGTACGGGCACTCGCTGGCGATGCTAGACTTTTCACGTGTCCGTAAGGCATCCTTCAGAAAATAACTGGATAACAAACAGGACTCGGACTGATCCTTCAACAGAACAGAAACAAGTAGGTGAAGTGCTTGAAGCTTTCTTAAGAATTTGGGCAAGAAAATAAAGAAGTCGACAAATACCAGTAAAAAAAAAGAATATAAACTGAAACCTTCCAACATCATATGGGCCATTTCCATAGGACAGAATGGCCTCAGAATAGAGGTGGTCTTTCTTTTTCCAAGGATTAATGCAGCTTTGGATTTCAAAAGTGTTTCTGGTTGTAAATGCACCAAAACCGTGAACATCTTTCCAGAGAAAAAGTTCATGCTCCCACGCAAACACTTCCCAAACAAGCAAGTGGTATGACTTACAGAATTCTTCTGAACTGTCATTTTAAATGCATTTCAAACGTCTAGAAGATCTAGAGCACTGCCTCGTGCTTCTCTTGCATTTCAGAGTTACTGACTGAAAAAAATTAGTTAGCGAAAACACTAGCACAAACCTGAGGGCGGGCTTTTCCTCACCTCATACAGATCCATCTATACCCTGGGAAGAAATGTGAGTACATATAATACACAAAAAATAGCAGACAATAGGGCAGGTCGGAGAGAGAAATAACTTGGGGAAGTTTAGAAAGATCATCACCAGCAGACACAGCGACAGCTGCCAGCCTTCAACCAAAAGGCTCCCTTCCCATTTTCCTCGCCTACGCAGTCCTCCGCAACACGGACAAGTAAACGAGTAACTAAAAAGCCACTTTGGTGTTTTGACCTAGACAGCACTTTGCTGGAGCGTGCAGGAATTTCTTCCTTTGGTTTCCTGAGTCTGACAGCTTCTGCACTTGCTACTGTAGGTGGCACTGAACTAACGGCAGAGGATGTGTCCAGTTTGTGCAGCGCTGAGCAAACCCTCAGCCCTTAGAAGAAAATACCTGACCGGAGGCCCTGGCTCTGTCCCATGGTGCACAGGCATACGGTGCTGCTGCAGAGTGGGGATATTAGGTCACATTTATGTCATTCTGCCTATTCCAGAAACAGCCAAAATCGATCATTTTGATCCCCGTGAAACTCATCCAAG
This sequence comes from Aquila chrysaetos chrysaetos, assembly GCF_900496995.4. NCBI lineage: Eukaryota > Metazoa > Chordata > Aves > Accipitriformes > Accipitridae > Aquila > Aquila chrysaetos. The sequence continues at coordinate 6,309,438 of NC_044016.1, forward strand.
ATTTTGCTTTCTGGAAAACATTGACATTTTAAAGGTTTGTTTGTAGCAATGTCTAGTCTCAGGAAGGTGCTATTTTTAAATCTTAAAGGTTCCTCCAAAACATTTAACGGGAGATGTTAAAGACCGCACCGCAGTTAGTTAACCCAGCCACCTCGCAGCCGGCTTTGCTTTCAGTTATAGCTGCGCAGTTAGGGTGGCTTTGCGGATTAACATACCTAATGGCACCTGACGGTGGGGAGGTGACAACTCCGCTGACCTCCAGCTGTTGAGGAGGGCTGGGCAGGCACCGCCGCTTTCCAGCACTGCCAGAGGCCGGGCAGGCGCTGGCTGATCCAGGATGGTTAGTCTGGATTTAGACCCAGCAGCTGTCCCTGCCTGGGAAGCGTCCCGGTGGCCTGAACGCATGTTTTGCCTGTCCTGCTTCTGCCCGCTGCGTTCCCTGTGTGTCTCTAACCAGGCACAAGGAATCAGGAATTTACACAAAACTTGCAGCGCAGAAAGGAGCAAGAAGCTCTTGAAAGTCCTACTTGGGATGTACGGAAAGAAGAGCAGTTTATAAGGAGCCAGCCAGCTTGTGAAACATCTGCTGGAAATATTACACGTTTTGGTGAAAACATGATGTCTAGCGGTTATAGATGGTACCTTATGACCTGTGTAGTATTGTATCCAGCATATGGTAACTAGGTGAGACCTCCTAAGGGTGACAGAGTTAATGGACTACTGGGATGGAAGTTGGCGGTCATGGGAGAGGTAGCGATTATGAACTGATTGCGTTCATTTTCAGCAAAGAGAAAACAAACTTTTAGAGGGGATACAGGTACTTAGACTTTCAAAGGGGCAGGTTTATCATCACTGAGAAAATTAGAAGAAGGAAAAATGTAAACAGAAAACCACAAATAAACATTAGGAGTGCCTTTAAAACAAAATTACTAAATAGCTTTTTTAAAAAAAGCCCTGATTCAGCAATTGTCAAAAGGATACTGAGAGCTGTGGTCTGATGACATGACTTTCAGGTGCCCAGTATCTGCAGATAACTATTCCCTGCCATGGTTAAAAACTGTTTCTTGGCTGTTCTGTACCTGCTGGTTTAGCTGTAGGAAATCCCAGCACCCACGCAGCTCTGGAGTGCCCTTGTACCCCTGGAGAGTAGGCCAGAAGACAGCAGTTGTGATTAGCTTTTTATTCTGTTTTACTCTGAAATGGGCTGACATAGTGCACGCTGCCCTCCTGCACCTGCTCCAGGAATGGACAGAGGAGTTCAGGTCCTGGCTGCAAATCCAGCGCTTTGCACAGGAGCTGATTTCACATTAAATTAATGGCAAAAATTGGGAGAAGCTGAGACTGTTAAGAGGCTCCTCTAAAAATATCAAAGTCCTGCGGGATCTCCACCTCCCGCCTTCTGTTTGCTCCGGGTTCCCCTTTCCCAGACTCCAGCTGTTCCCAGCCAAAGCCGGAGGAGCTCCCCTGATTATCACCTTTGCCGGGATGTGGATTGGGCATCTGACTTTCCACTTAGACTGGCAATTAGAAGGCTGCCCTGAAAGGCAAAGTGTCAGACACTCTTGGTAGGAGTTTGTGAAATGCAAAGGGGACAAAAAGAGAGAGGGAGAGGAAATACGGTCTCAGCGGCAGGGTAAAGCTGCAACTTCTCATAGGTTTTGAAAGAAAATGGGAGAGCATCCTTGGTTCAAATGAAACCATGGAAGGATCAGAGCAATGTAACTCAGCTAGCAGTGGCATTTAATACAGCTGAAAACTTTTTTTCTCTCTCCTAAAAGGTAATGATAATGGAGAGAGAAAGTGCTGCTCTGCTGCCCAAGCCTTACTCATAAGAAAAGCTTTTGTGAGACCAATAGATTTCCCTACGTCCAGCTCCATTAAATATTGCAGGACGTCACGGATCATGTTGTGAGCAGTGCCATGAAGGCAGGTCAGAGCTTACGCTCGTGATAAGCTTTAACTCGCACACGCTGCCACTGTGAACGCTTACACAAGAGCTTAACTTAAAGCGTGGGACTAACACTAACTTAAGGTGAACGGCACACACCTCCGTCTTCTTGAGCATCACACGGGTGCTCTGCGCTTTCAGTAGTGCAGGAGGATGCCCGATATTTTAACTCTGGTTTTGCATCAAACACCTTTACATTTTTTGAAATCGTTTCTGCGTAGATGTGGTTCATTACGCTGCTGCACTGCTCTGCCTTTTTTGTTTTACAGCACAGCATAAATGTTAATGCTGAACCACGCTGCTGCCAGGTACATAAGATGTTCTGCCTTTCCTCAGAGACTCTGGTGCCGCTCAGACGGAAAGGATAACATGACAGCTTGACAGCCTTTGTATGCGTTACAAGTTGTACCGATATAAAAGCAGTGAGGTAGCACACAGAAGGTATCACAGTAAATGCAGCCCGTATTGAAGATTGCAGGCTGGAGATAATTTCCTGCAGCATGGGCTGATGTCTGAAAAAGCCCCAGGTGTGGCAGTATTTCATCCACAGCCTTCTGCCTAGAAGTCTGCGCTGTAGAAATCTCTGCAGCCTTCCCCACATCAGCCCGACCTCCGAGCCCACTGCATTTTCACTACAAAGCCAGCTAGAGTTTGAGGAGCGCTGTCCTGTCCCTGCAAAAGCAGGGAGTCTCAGTCCAAATGTGGGTTAAAAACTAGCCACAGCATCCATTATACAATAGCACAGCTAGTTAATTTTCAATTAAGCAGCTTAATTTTTCAGCCACTTCAACGGATGACGGTGCTGCTGTGCACAGAGTCAGGGTAGGGAGGGTCTGGGCAATCCCGAGGGTCCCCAGGAGGCCCCACATGCAGTTGCTGGGAAGGGACCGGCGTACAGACTGCGGGCACAAAGAGATGGGGACGCGAGGTGCCAGATACGGGTGTCAGTGATGCCCAGCCTGGCGCGTAGCCACCCAGGCTATCTATGCTTATAGCTTTCTATAAATCACCTCTTCCCCAGGCTCCCGGCTCTGTGCTTACCACCGGCCCCGGCGGGGACCACGCACTGGGCTCGAGGGCTGCGAACGCAGCGGGGCGGTGGGACCGAGGAGGGAGATGCCGTCACATCTGTGCGGCTCCCCTAGCAATAAATAAGTATCCCCGCTGGTGGCAGGGCTGGCAGGGCTTGATCGCTCACAGCTTTGTGCCCTGTCCCTGCACTGCAATACCCACAGTTGGGGTCCCCAGAGTAACCCCACCGGGTCTCCTCGACCACCGCCTCCCCCTCCCCATCTCCCCCGGCTGTCACACACGTCCACACAGACCCACTGCTCGCTTTTATGTACCTTGTGCTCACAGGACACCAAAGGGAGCCAGACGCAGAGCAAGGGGAGCGGGACACGGTGCAGGATCCTGGTGGAGGGGAGCAGAAGGGGGCTCAGCCCTCGCCCACCCCGCAGCTCCCAGCCCCGCATCCCTGCTTGCCACACGCTGCTCCCCGCTTCCCGCAGCAGCCCGGCCCCGATCGCGCTGGGTGGGATTTCTCCCAGGCCTGCGGGATGATGTCTGGAGTCTAAGTGCTGGAGAGAAGCCAGAGTTAATGCTCTTCTGTTCTCAGGCCAGAACCAGTTCAAACACTGTCTTCCCCAGGAGTGTGTGTGGATAAATCTTAGGCTTTGTTCTTCAGGGTGGTAGCTGAGCTCATGGCCTTCAGGCTATGCCCTGCGAGCTGGGTGGGGAGGAACTGGGGCTGAATGCCAATGCCATTACCTACTCATGAGAAGGAAATGGCCAGAGATCGATTGGGCTCATCCAGTTCTGATTCCAGTAACCCATGGTGCTGTAGCCCAGTGCCACTGACCGGTGAGTCTGTGCTTCTGCCTTTTTTTCTCACCTTAAAGCTCTCCTTTTGCAACAGGCGTTTGCACAAGTGAAAGGTGCCAGCCTACCCACGGGCCAAGGTGAGGGCAGGGATGCCGGGGTGACCTCAGACCTGGGGTCCTGCAGGGCAGCAGGGACATTTGACATCTCAGCCTTCCTGGTGAATGACCCAAAGCCACCGCAGAGACCAACAGGTCCCTCTTTTTAACTGGTCCATGGCCCATGGCCACCCTGTCTAGCCAGACAAACTCATTTCCTAGCCTTCCCACCAGCAGTGGGTTCAGCCAGAGCCCCAGGGACCACGTCCCACAGAGAGAAACAGCAGCGACCACTTCATCCCCAGAGCCACAGGTATCTCAGTAGGTTATGAACTGCAGAGTCTGACACAGTGTGGTAATCACTGTCATTAGTGACACCCTGGCCAGCAGTTCAGTACAGTTCAAAAAGGGATTAAACCACATTATCATTGCATTTCTCCAGGGGATGTGTTTGTTGGTCAGATGTCCATAAGGAAGGGTCAGGGTTAAAACACTTCACCTGGGAAGGGCGAGGGCCGGAGGCAGCTCATCTCTTTCTGCACCACAGCTCCAGTTGATTGCCTGCAGGTTCTGGCACTGCACTGCTGCAGCTCACACCAAGAGCATCACCTCTTGCCTGTCAGATATGTTTCTAGGTTTTTCTCTTTAAGAAAGCGTTGGCTCAAACTCCGCAGCAGCTCAGGGAGAAGTGCTGGCGGTGTGCGCTCTGCTTCACCTGCCCATTCAGCGCAGTCCCAGTCCCTGCCTGAGTAGGCAAGCTTTACCAGAAGCAGGCAGGATCACGCAGGTAACTGAGAAGAGCTGTTAGTGTGCATATGTTTATAGGAGCTGGGCACTGGGCTACCTTCAGAAATATGACAGATTTTTTTCTCTCCACTTTTAGACCTAAGAATAAATATAAGCAAACACATGGCTACTTTAATAATTGTATTTTATTGTTGCCTTGAGTTTGAAAGCATGCAAAACTTGGAAAATATTCCTAAATTGAAATAACTGTAATACACAACCAGAAAAATAAGGGTCTGATTCTACAAACTGTTACTCACATGAGCAAACCAAATCCTAATATTCCCATTGACTTCAGGACTCCAAATTCTGCCTAAAACTGTGCTAAGCCCATGGAGCAGGGGCCAAAAATATTATCCTTTGACTTCCAGATAATGTTTTACGTTTGTGCATATATGTATATACGCATACAATACATACGCGCATATATATGTTCCCTTGAGCTCTAAACATAGACAATACTTTATGTACATATATGTATGTATGTAGATGGTATGTATATATCCAATATGTATGTAGACAATACATACATATATTCATATACTATATGTATGTACATGTGTGTATGCTTGTGTGAATACAATATATACATGTAAGTGCTTCTGCTCTCCAGTTCACTATAAACATGACTTAGACAGACAAGGACTAAAACCAGGAGTCTAAGAATGAAAAGCTGAACCCACCCGTTACTTCTTCACCTGGTGATGATTGCTCCTCCTTCGCCTGTAGCTGTTTGCAACACTCCGGGGTGGGGACCAAAATAAATTGGACACAGCTCCATCAAATTCAGTGAAGTTTGGCTAGCATCAAGGGGGCCCTGAGAAGCATTAGGCTCCAAAGGTACCCCTCACATAGGTATATGTGAAGGTGGATGCTGCTCTGAGCCCATCTATACAGCCAGTGCCTTTAATTGCACCCTCTCTGCAGGGTGGCGGGGCGCGTGGGAGCTTTACCGCCATCCCCACGGCTGGGGACCGGGGTGGCTCTGAGCAGGGCTGCGGGGAATCGGGGGACTGGGTGACCACCCTGGCTGGCCGCCTGCCTCTCACACCAGCGCCATGCTGTCCGTGACGCAGCTGCACTTCTCGACGATCATGTTGGGAAACTCGGCCGCTTCGATCTCCGTGCGGTTGCCCCTCTTGACGAGGTACATCACGGGGAGCGGGGAGCTCTCCGCCACGGCGCAGGTGCGCTCCCCGTAGCCGAAGCGCCGCAGCGGGCTGGGGGGCTGCAGGCAGCCCCCCGAGCACCGGTAAGCCTGGTACCCTGCCGGCTCGATGATCCAGTACTGCGTCCAGGCGAGCTCGCGGAAGTTGACATAGTGTTTCTGCCGGCAGCAAGTAGACTTCCCCATCACCGCCTCCTCCCTGCAGTCCCCGGGACCCCTGCGCGCCAAGGGAGAAACAAGAACTGGTGCCACAAGTGGAAACCGGGAAGGTGGGAGAAATAATCCCCCTGGTTAATAGCACGGGTGGGCCCTGAGACATGAAATGTGGGCCGTGCTTGGGTTTCGTTTGAATATTCGGACAACACATATGGGGAGAGAAGTGTGATTGAGCGAGCAGCAACTTTCTAACTCCTCTGTTCACAGCAGTTTACTCACAAGGGCAAGAGCTGCACGCCCTGCGTTGGTGCACACGGTACAATAATTCAGGGGCAAAGCTACACCAGAGACAGTACTGATACAGGTTTACGTACCCATAGTCTTCCAAGTCGAGGGTGTAAAGCACCAGTTCAGGTTTGCCTAGGGCTTTATCCTTGGGGTCCTGAGAAGTGAAACGCACAGCTTTGGCCATTTCCGAGGCATGGCTGCCTACCCTTTCCCCTTCAATCCAGACCTCCAGGAACATTGGCTCCCGCCTCTTGTTTCGCAGCCAGTAATGCACGGCCTGTGTCACATCAAAGTTCTTCCAGCCTGACTCGCGTATAGGAACCAGCCTGTGCGATAAGGACTTGGCATTAGAGAAAAGCCCATCAGATAAAGCCCAGGCTCGCAGCCCTGTTATTGCAGCAGAATTATTTGCTTCCCGTAGATTGTCACATGCCTTGATTACACGATAATTTTTGCTGAGCGCTCTGGGCGAGCACCCATGGTAATTAACTCACACCTCAAAAAGAAGCATGCAGATCTAACAGACACTGAAGGCCTAAATAAAACCCTTTGTGCATGCTCATGTCAAGGCATTCATTCATGGTCATACAGAAATATGGCAGTGCAGGATTATATGCAGCCTCAGCATTAGTGACGACAGCTTGGTAAACACCGCTACTCCCACCTGCTCCTGTCCTAGCTGCATTAAGGCCATAAGTTTCTACCCATGCAAAAAATTGGTTTGATGTCTAATTCTGTCTTCAAGGATTGTAAAACTTCCACAGAGCTCAAAGCTACAGAATCAGATGCTTTTTGCATAATTTACTTGTTTATATCAGCTACTGAAATGGCCAATGGAAAGAATACCAGCAGCCCGTAACCCATGTGAGTTAGAGAGTGAGGGAGAAGTGAACCAGGTGGAGGGTTTTAGAGGGGAAGACCTAGCAGTACACAGCATCGTTTGACACAGAAATAGATTATTTCAAGGAATCATCATATATTGCAGTCTTAACCTAATATCCGCTCTTCCTAACTCATTCTGGATTTAGAGGCTATAGAGCCTGATTCTACAGATGTAACCCCATCAGACTGACCAGAGGCACAAACACATGACACCCAGAACCTGGCCCAGAGGACCCATACCCTGTAACTAGAGTCCTGCCTTCAGGAGAGGTCCCTTTCTTACCTGGAGTCTATCAGGGAGGTCCTGTTGGTACCATCATGCTGCCGTTGCACCCAGTACACGCTGACTCTGGCGTTGGAGATGGGCCTGTGAGACTGCTTGGCAGGCAGGTTTGCTCTGTCCAGAGGCTTTTTGAAGAGCTTCAGTTCAGCCATCGTCACTTCGCTGTTTTTAGGTATTCTGCCCTCCATGTCAAAGATCAGGTTCTGGCGCGTGGTGGTGTCAGAGTAGAGGACTTCTCCTGCCGTGCCAGTGCACGTTGGGAACAAAAAAATCAGGCTGCCATTGCCATCCTGGTGAGCAAAGCCCCCACACTTCGTCCACAATTATCATCACAACACACTCCTTCCATGCTCCCGAATCGAGCCCTTGTGGCAGAGACAGCCACTAATCACACCTTTTCTAATGCATACTTGAATCAATGTCTTGCAAATGCCCTAATTCTTCTCCTACTCTGAGTCTCTGCAACCTGGAGGAAAGAAGTCTCCTATATAATTTGACCCCAAATTGAGCAAACCCTGAAAGGTGTGCATCTCTTTGTGCCAGCGCTGGGTGTGAAAGCAGGAAACTGCACCACTTGCAATGAAAAAGTGTTTTCGTTTGCTGCCCAGGGTGCTGTGTATGTCTTTTGAAAGTGAAACAAGCTCTAAGTGTCCTTGTACAGACACCATTGTGCCTGTACAGCTGATTTCCTCCTTGATACTTTTTCCCAGACCAAAAAAAAGAAAAGGAGGGGGAGAGTGAAACATCTTCAAAGAGGTGTGATTCCTACTAGAGGACTTTCTGGAGTTTTGACCCAAAATCTGCAAGGTCTGCACTGTCTACTGACGTTTTTCTTATTTTGACATCGTTTTTCTACCTGCCCAAAATGTTGCCTGGGTACCAAAGCTTTTCTATTCTATTCTATCAGGCGCCAGCAGCAGCCTGCTCTTTGCGACGACTATGGGACCCCCTCTCCAGGTGCAAGGAGTTACAAGTGCGTGTTAATCTTTAAGACGCTGTTACATGCACTTCTTCTACCCAGCTCAGGTTGGCAGCCAGACCCAAACCTCATTCCCCCCCGTGGGTTTGCCTCTGCCCGTCCTGTGGCCGGGTGGGTGAGCGTGGGCAGCTTCCCCTGGCAGCGGCACAGGGCTTTGTGAGCTCCCGCCAGCGACGGCCGAAATGTTACCTGCGTTGCCAGGGATCCCTCTGAGGATGCCGGCCAGGCTCGGCAAAGCTCGGCGCTTCACCCTGTGGCGCTTCAGCATGGAGATGTATTTGTTCTTTACGTGGTCTGGGATAACCAGGTCCACCAAGTCTCTCTTATGAAGTTTAGGGACCTCAGAGAGCCCCAGCCGCTTCAGCAGCACCTCCTTGAACCCTTCCTGGGTAAACGCTCCGACCGTGATGACCAGGCAGAGCACGCAGAGCATCCGGGCGAACCTCGCATCCATCCTCCTCCGTCGGCGAAGCGGCCGCCTGCCCGGCAGAGATGAAGGGGGGATCTCCCCGGGGCTGCTCTCGGCAGAGATGTGGTGGCAGGCTGCCTGAGTGGGACCGAGTTTTATAGCCAGCCTTGTCCCACTGGCACAACAAATTCCACAAGTGGGGACGAAGCAGAGGACTTAAAAGGATCACTCCCCCATCGGTAGACACATGCCAGTTTAACACCTTCATCTACTACAAAGTTAATACAAGAAGGTTTAGGGGAGCTTCCAGATTCCTTCACGGGGAATAAGTTTCCATCCTTTTTTAACTCCCTGTAAACTTTTGCCCAGAAAACACCTGAGTCATCAGTGTCTCATGTTCAGCCTCGGTCAGGGAGGAAACACAACTGCAGAGTACATTGCTTTATGTACCGCACCATACGATTCTTAAAGGAAGCGTCAATCTTTACCGCAGGGGACTTGCTACCTAAAATAGCCAATATCAGTCAGGAGAATAATGCTTTAGCTGGAAGTTCATCTTTATGGCAAGCATTAAAAAAATCATTTAAAATCTTTTTTTTAGGGGGTAGGTACCGCTTTGATCTCTGAATATTTGTATCAAGCGTGTGAATCAGGGCAGTGAATCACAGCAGTTGAATGGTTTATGGCCTTTTACACTGCTTCTGAATCACAGAAGGTGGAAGATGTACAGGCCTGACATTTTAGAAAAATGTCCCATCACTCTTTATGGATTCCTGTGGGTTTCATAATACTTGTGCTTAAAAGAAGGCGGCTTTATATAAAGGCAGATCACCTTTCAGTGAACATGAGAAACCACTCTGCTTTTCCACAGTGTGGATGAAGAATATTGGTATTTTGAAAGCTGTTAACAACCACAACAGAGAGCTGTCTCTGGAGAGAGAAGCTGACCTGGAGGCTGGGGGGGGGTTGGATGTTTGCCTTGAAGTCAACCTTTAAACTTGAAGCTCACCTCCTTTGCTTCCCTGGCCTTTGCTGGCATAAGATGCGGAAGTCTATTTTTGAAACCAATCCCAGGAGAAGTGAATTGAAAAAAATAAAATGTGATCAGTAAAAGCGTGAAGGAGCGTGGCACTTGGGGCAGATTCTCATCCTCTTCAGCAGTAACATGCCTGAGCATACATACAAATGACTTCAGCATCAAAAGTCCTTTGGATTTCATATGTCTCTGTAAATGATTTAAAATTGGTCCAGTTTCATGTCTCTGTAAATGATTTAAAATTGGTCCAGTTTCATCCAATGTCCAGGCTGAATGGTGTGCCCTGAGAAAAGTCTGGCTGGAGGACCCGACGCAATGAACTTGTACAAAAGCACCCCATTGTGGTTCATCCCTCATTAAAACAAGTGTCGTCCAAGGCAGCCTGTTTTGTGCGCAGAGGAAGGCAACAAAGCCATCTGAAAGAGCCTAACTAAACACTTCTGTTACTGCTCATTTTGTCTTTATACCCTTTTAAGAAACTTGTCTCCTTAAACATGATAAAGCATCTGTTAGATGTTAAGGGGGCACCTTATTTAGCAGAATTGAGTTTTAAGGCTAAAATGGAAACATAGACTACAAACTAAGTTTGTGCATGGCCCGAGGCAGTACATTCTTTAATCTTTCCCTTTGTGTAGCGTCTTTCTCTGAATGAATCAATATTTTCTGTTATATTCATTCCCAAGACACAAATAGCAGTGAAAAATATCCACTTCATTTGACCGCCTCAACTTCAACTCATGTCAAAATCTCCTGCTCTTGTGGATAAGAGGAGGGAAGTGGTTTTTTGCTGAAATCTTGCTGACCCTCTCAGCCTCTTAGGAGGGCACCGTACACCCAGCTGTTCCCTCTGGACTGCCTCTCCAGCTAAAGGGCACATTACTGGTTCTCATTGGGATGGGACAAATGCAATCACACGATGAACCGCTTCGGAGGCTTGGGCAACAAACTGCATCTAAGCAATGTTCAGGTGGCTGACAAAGTTTCCTTCGGATATGCTCTGTAAGTGTGGGCTAATTCAGTTCCAGCAGTGAATTTCTTATGTTTATACAGTGACAGTCACCTGGATAAAACTGCAGTTCACGGATTTGTAATGGTCTCTCTCTCAGAAGACCTGATCCTGTAAACCTTTATCCATCCAATTAGTCTTCGCTTTGGAGAGTGGTCCTACTGTGTAGTGAGGGCTCTTCAAAAAACCATGATAACATGAAATGAAAATGCCTGATTGCTCCAGCAGCACCCAGCTTTCCTGGATCCAGATGTGATTTCTCCTGTGGCTGATGTCTAATCTACCAGGACTCTTCACTGTCCAATGTGTATTGGAAGGTGATTTATGGGCTTCACATGTAAAATAAAATTATTGACCAAACGCGGTTGAAACTCAGCTAAGAGGAAAACAGAGGATGTGGATTGCAGGCTTTTCACAGGAGAGTGATTATCTGGTGCAATTGGAGGATTTGCCATTCCCTCTTTGTCATGCAAACAAGAAAAAGTCAGGAATTTTATAATAGCTCTTTTTGTGTAATGTGTATTAGAACCTGCATGGCACATTAAAAATGTCAAACAGAGGCTTTAAAGAGGCTGCAAGGGATGAAGTATGAGCAACTCACAGTTTTAATAAAAGCCAGTACTTAGTGAAGAGAGAATCTCTGTATTTAAGCTTTTAATTTGGTTACAAACGGTTCTCTAAGACATTTGCTGGGCATATCTATGCAATGATTTTTGGTAAATAAATCCAATGGGTTCAAAGAGAAAGTGTGAAAGGCTTAGCCTAATTATGTAGCTATTATCCTGGAAAGGAAAAATGTTTCAAATGTATTTGCAGTATGTCAGTGAGGATCTGAATATTTAGTTTTGCAAGATTCGAATTTCCATGGACATAATTATTTTGTGTTACAGTTTGGCCCATATTAGAACAGCCTTTGCTTGAGTGATGTGAAAGGCAACAGTTTTTGTGTGCTCCAAGAAATGCCCTGATTTGTGCAACAGGCATAGCGTACAGAAATGAGAGCACATCTTTATGTAGACTTTGGTCTGTTTTTCCCCAAAGTCAGGGTCTTTTGAATCTAGGAGTGCAGAAGTAAAAATAGTGTGGTTAAGATGCAGGAATAAACTTGCCAAGTTAAAAAAGAATTCAAGTAGAAGTTCTGTTTCATATTCTTTTTCAGTCTTAAGCACACTGAGTTTTACATGGCTAACAAAACACTGCAGAATAGACTGGTCATGTGAAGTGCTGGGTTAGAGGTTTCAAAAGCAGAAATAAACTGCAGGCTATGCATGAAGGCATGCCCTTCTCGTGCTGCCTCACCAACACACCCCAACAGCCACCAGCTGGTGCTTCAAACTTAATATTCCCACCAGCATTTTAAACCCAGGCTACACACCTTTAAGTGGGATTTCGCAGGCATCTTTAGCACAGTCTGTGCTGGTGGTGGGACCCCTGTTCCTCTGCAGGGACCGTCCCTGTGTCAAACAAGCCCAGACAGTGAGTGAGGAGGTCACCAAGCCTACTGCTGGAAAGCCACCCCACTGCCAGCAGACAGCAGCCCCATTTCAGTCAAACTGGGTCTATGCCTAATTTCTAAGTAGTGACCGAGGCAAAAAGCATTTCCTTTTCCCATCCCTCAAGCTGTGCAGCACAAGAGCGAGGTGTGACCAAGAGCAGGAGATGGCATTCGCGTGGCTTGAGCAGGAGATGGCATTTGCCTGGCTCGTGGCTTAGCCTGCCCTCGGTGCAAGCACGGCTGGAGGTGCAACACAGCGCAACACTTGTCCCCTGCCAGAGAGGCAGCCCTGTATGTTGATGTTGCTTTTACGTAAGGAGAGAAGGGCAACGCATGCCTCGCTCCGTCCGCCCTGTGTGGCTCCAGGGATGATGCAAAAGGACGAGTGGTAATTCCTCAGTAAGACTCTACTATTCCACAGAGGCAAGACCTTTGAGAAATTCTTCTGGCACAAAGAGCAAGTGAGCAGGCCACAGGGTTCTTATCCCATTCGTTTGCCACTTTAGCTCCAAACACCACCGCCCACCGGCCTGGTCTAGAAATGCTCTGATTTGTGCTATGCTTGTTAGAAAATGGCTTAGAAAACGGTATATGCCTGCTGAAAGATACTGGGAAACTATCTTGCCAGAGTGGTGGCTTTCCATCCTCCTCTACTTCAAGAGACAGCTGCTCTTTCTTTAGGGCATGAATAACTTGCTCAGTGTACAGAGCCAGAATAACAGCACCCAGGAGTTCTGTGGGGCTGGTATAGCTCGCTGGAGTTTGCATGTGTCCTCCCCATGGCCTCAGCCTGCTCTGCAAGAGTCTGGCGTGGAAAAGTTTCATAAGATATGGCCTGATAACACAAGACATCCAGCTCTTATCTGGCTCCCAGGGCCAGACTTTTAAAGAGCAGAGCCACTCAGTGCAGAGTGTTGATATGCACTAAATGCTTTCTGCTGCTTCTGATTTGGTCCAAAAATTTGGCCGTGTTAATTTTTGTGCCAAAAGGCTTTTTGGTCTATCAGGTATCGCCTGACTTACCTGTCTTTTCCATGCATCCTCCACCCCAATGAGCATAAAATCATAAAATGGACTTTACATCCGTATTGTGAACTCTAGCTAATACGACTCTGGGAAATATAACTTTGTCTCCCATGTCTGAGCCAAAACATGTTTATCGTGACCTGATACCACACAGATATCACGCCAAAGACACTGCAGCCACAGCCTCAGTCCCTAACATTTAATCCGCCTGCCAGCTAAGGAGCCAGTTTCAGTAGCAAGTTTTGTGATGCAAACAATCACTTACTTGAGCTATACAGAAATTATCCAATTCATTTAATCTAGGCAAGGCCATGAGCCTGCTTTTCCTCATCACCAGTCTAGGCCAGACTGAACTGGCCATCTCGAATGGAAATATCTTACAGATCACATGTCCCGTTGGGTTCCTTTCACAAATGCTGGTGGTGAAGCTGCAGGCAGCAATGGGGATAATGTTCCCTTATGCATTTATCCCACAGGGTATCCAATAGACTAAAAACCCCAATTTATTTGAGAGAGATATTGCAAACCTGGTTTGATCTTGAGCTCAGTTCATGTAACTTCTGGTGCTGTGTATCTTAGATTGCGTCAACTTAAGCACGCCTTCCATAGGCAGGCTTCTGCTTTTACTCACAGGCTTGTTTTGGTCAAACGGCCCAGACAAAAGGCTGCCTGTTTGAAGAGGAATGGATAAAATGTCCAAAGTCCCACCATGTCCTTGGTCAGCTGATGTCAGCTGGCTTGCTCGCGGGGTTTGTGTTGGCAGCATTTGCAAAGTGCCAGTGTTCTGGCAGAAAAGAGATCTCCAAGATATTTTTTTTTTTACAGAAAAGCAAACACAACTGTTTAAATACAGCCTTTTCTGTCCCCTCAGCAGTCTCCTCCCCACCGCCCTAGTCTGTGCCTTGTTTGTAGCTGGGGAAGCAGGATTTGTTACCACTCCTATGGCTACAGAAAAGGCTGCTAGGAAAAACGCTGACATTTAGCAAATGCTGTTGAATCAGATAAATAAGCATATGGCCCTAAATTGCTTGCTTTACACCACAGTCCACTTCATTAAGGAATGTCCCCATTACTGAGAAATAGCTGTATTTTGTAGGAGCACCACTAAATTTTCTAATAAGAGCCCATTTATCTGCCTAGTTAAAGTGCTGCCTTTTTTTTTTTCCTCTTTGCAGCTGTGTGTTTACACTGTAAAAGTTTATCAGCTTTTTTTAAGAGTATGTTTTTCCTGCCTTAGTGATGCAAGTGAGAGCCCACCTCCGGGCCAGGCAGGGCTGGCGAGGCTCTGGGAGTCCGCACAGGCTCTCCCTGCCCTCGGCGGTGCTTGTCGCCAAGTTGGGCTTTAACCAACATGCTCCAGAGAACGTCAGCGTGAGGGCTCAGTGTGCGACCCCCTCAGCTGCCTGGCCCAGAGCACGTCCGTCCGTCCGTCCGTCCGTCCGAAGGGAACCTGTGTGCGAGGGAGGCATCAGGCACGCTGGAGCAAACTGTGACAGCAGGAGGTTTTAATGCACATCCTGCTATCAAGAGAGATGGGGTCCAGGTTGACACAGCTTTCCGGCTGAACGGCTCTATGGACTTCTGAAAGTTTGGTGCACGACCACCAACATGAGCCAGCAGTGTGCCCAGGTGGCCAAGAAGGCCAACGGCATCCTGGCTTGTATCAGGAATCGTGTGGCCAGCAGGAGCAGGGAGGTGATCGTCCCCCTGTCCTCGTCACTGGTGGGGCCACACCTCGAGTGCTGTGTTCAGTTTTGGGCCCCTCACTACAGGAAAGACATGGAGGTGCTGGAGCGTGTCCAGAGAAGGGCAACCAAGTTGGTG
This sequence comes from Aquila chrysaetos chrysaetos, assembly GCF_900496995.4. NCBI lineage: Eukaryota > Metazoa > Chordata > Aves > Accipitriformes > Accipitridae > Aquila > Aquila chrysaetos. Next base: position 6,324,643 of record NC_044016.1, read on the forward strand.
AGGGGTCTAGAGAGAACAAGTCTTATGAGGAGCGGCTGAGGGAACTGGGGTTGTTTACCCTGGAGAAAAGGAGGCTGAGGGGAGCCCTCATCACTCTCTACAACTACCCCTTGCAGATTCTGTGCCAAGTTTGCGTAGCAAGCGGCCTTCCAGTAATTGAGAAGTGTCCCCGTTTTCCTGTCATGCTAATGCACTTGGAATACTATTCATATTGCATCTCTGGCAGTGAGTAGCCTGGCTTAATTATGGATTGTATTTCCTCCAGTTAGTTTCAGCTCTAATAACTTTTGCTTCACTGAACAGACTTTCCTCTTTTGCTAAGAAAAAGAGAAAACGGATCACTTTTTCCCAACTCAGATAGATAGAGAAAGAATAACACTATATTCTAGCAGCTGTAATTTATTTCTATTACCAGCAGAAGCTGCAAAGGCACAAAGATTATGAACTACATGTTAATGGAAGTTGAATAATTTGCATTACTAACTTCACTAGAAGATGTTTTTCTTCTGCAGGCCAAAAAATAAAGATGAAAGGCCACGATGAGTGAGATCTAAAAGGAACTTCTTCTGCTAAGCATTGTGAGCTGTCATGCAAAATAGTAATTTGTTAGTGTAGTGCAAAAAAAGAAAAAGGGACGCTCCTTGCACAGAAAATTACAAAAACCAGTGCAAGATTGTAGAAGACAAAATTAAGTCATAACACACACAGACATGACAGGATAGAGTCGATAAATACTTTAGACTTCTCTAATTTGGTACATCAGATGGTGTGTGGAGTAACTGCCCAAAGGCTTCCATTAGTCCTCACTGAGATATTTAAAATTAACTTTGGCAGTGCCTTTGCAAATACATTGATTGGAAAAAAGATACCTGCAACAGCAGGAAAATGAGCTAAACTACTTATATAGTTGTTTTCCATCTGTAACATCTGCTGCTAAAGTGACTTTGAGGCTATTGTGTGTCAGTAGGTTTTACACCATGGAACATAGATGTATTCAGTTTCAAAATAATTACTTGCACATGGCTTTTTTCCTTGATGTTAACAGCACGCTAGTGCTGTGATCAAAAGGGTAATGAAGTGGAATTCTGAATGGGTCCAGCAACAACACCAGACCTGCCTGCCTGAGCTCTGGGTGAGCTGGGCTGATACTGGGGGAGGATGTCTGAGAGGCTTCCAGGGGGGCCAGGAGATTCAAGAGGTACCAGACAATCTCTTGGAAATGACAATCTGGATCAGACTACCATCCCTCATCCCGATGCTTACTGTTCCTTCTCTTTAAACAGAAAGAGCCTGGCCTAACTGGCTGTAAACGTTGCATTGAACTTTGCAGGCATCTTTTCTTTGTCTTCAGAGTTCTGTCATCTCTTTTGAGAATGGTCTTAAAGGGCTATAGAGTATTTGAAATGCATTTTAAAAGATTTTAGATCTGTTAATACAATTTCAAGTCATTAACTCATTTTTTAAAACCTAGTGAGCTGTTTACTATTTATGCTGATTTATTATTTATCCTGTTCATTCCACTCCCTTTCTGTCCAGATTGGGTACCTCATTACACCTTCGAGAACTGCATAATAAGAAATATCAAAATAGCCCCCCTAATTTTCTTTTGCCTTCAAACAATGCTGCAATGTTCAGAAAGGAGGGTGTGTGGATAGACTGCTTCTACTCAAGCAGTTACTACAAAGCTGTTTTCACTTAAATGTTTATATTATTGTTGTATTGCTTTTGTAACTTTTTTGGTATGTTATTACTTTTTAATGAAAAAGGCTTCAGTAGGAAAGAACTGGAGAAAATACAGTTCCTTGTATATTTGTCTACAAAACAGAACACAAAGGGGTATTTTACTTCATGGCACAGGTTAAATTATGTAATTTCCTGCCATGTACCCATATCCATGTAAACAAGGGGTATAAAGTCTTGGTTTTAACATGGCCCTTGTAAAGAGTAAAATAAAGCTGTGTGACCTGACTAGTTTTAATCCTTTTAGCATTCATACTACAGGACCCTGGGAGATGCATCATGGTCATTTGATTTTAAAAGGGAATCCAGCCACACTTGGCCAGGTCACTTGAAGCGTGAAACACAAACTTCAGTTGTTTTTGGTTTTTTTTCTTTTCTTACCTTGCCATTTGCTTACTCAGAAGCATTAATCCAGGAATGGCCAACATTTCCACATAGCAACCAAATGCATTTCTGAACCTTAATTTTGGATTTAACATGAGATTCTGCAGGAAATGCCATGCATTTGAAGCTGGTATCTGTCAGCTTTCCAGGCTGAATAACTACAGTAAAGACATGGTGTCTAAAATTTGTTTTATTTATGCAGCATGGCTGTTAGCTTCAGCGGTTGCCAGTACAGAATCCAGGGTCTTCTGACAAATCATACACGTGGAGAAGAATTTCAAAGGCACAAAAAGGAATTCAGAGTCCATTTTTCATTGATTTGAGCAAAACTTGGGTGCCTAGTCCCTCTTCTCTGCTTTGATTCTAAAATAGAGCAAGGAATATTTTACCTCTGTGACAGCAAAACTAGAAATAAATTACTACAATCAGAGCAGAGACATAGATGACCCCGGAATTAACTTGAGATACTTACTCAGTTTGACCAGATCTGTTAGAACACCTCAAAGGCAGACTACAGGAAAACAGTATTTTCAATGAAGTTCAGGTCCTGCAAATCCAATAGAAGGGATTTGAAAAGCACGATGTGCAGCAGACTTGGAAGACTGGCTCTTAAAACTCTTCGGAGGCCACACTGCTTGATTTTTTCTCAGTCCCTTGTGGTAGGAAAGCTTACCTCTGGACTTCACCATGTTCCCAGGTTGGTAAACTCTTAAACACATGCTGTCCCAAATAAGAAAATGCTCCAATTCATAGTGGAACATGAAAATATACTATTGCCTGGGCTTGCCTTGAAACTGATCCAGAAAACGCAGCAATCATGGAACACAGCTGTCTTGTTTCCTAAGGAAAGTGGATGGGAACTGGTTTCTTAACATAATTTTATGTCCTCTCAGAAATGCTCTCACTGTGATAATTTGAATATTAAGTTCAAGGTCTTACATTGGCATATGAAACCCTTCTAATCTTCACAGGAACTACGGTGCAAAGGAACTATGATCAACCTAGCTCGCTGTTCCCCAGAGAAGTTGGCAATTTGGGGCCTTAAACCTCAGGTCTGCTCATCTCAGGGCAACACATGCAGCAGTACCAGCTTATACCTGGTCTCTCAGCTGTGCCCATGCAGTCCCAGGAACTGATCCAGACAGGGTATAAAAGAAAAGGTGCCCCGTGTTATGAAGGCAGCAATTGTTTGCCTAGGTGCTCCCACACTACACGGACCACTCCAGAAACTCCCACAAAGTGGCTGTGCCACTTTACAGGACCAGCTTTTGACTCCTCCCAAATTAATTCTGATCACTCACTTCATTATAATCTGGTATATAATCTGAATATATAAACATCTGCTTTACTGAATCTGAATATATAAACATCTGCTTTATTGAAACTGTACAGAATGGGAGAGCTGGAAAGGGAGAACAGGAAGGGAGAACTGAAAAGATTTGGGCTCTCTTCCCAGTTCTGTCCCTGAGTCAGGATAATGACCTTGAGCAAATTGCCTTGGCCAAAATTTTCAAGTCTGTATTTAGATACCAAAATAAATAACCTGATTTTCAAAGGTGCCAGCCAACCACAGCTTCTATCAACAAAACCCTAATCACCAATAGACTCTAACAATTACTGTACATAAAGTATCTTAGTAAAACAAGAGATATCCCTCTTGCCATCTGTTACTGCTTACTTACAGGGAAGAAAGTTCTCCATTGACCCATAGATCACCCACGTGTTTAAGCTCAGCTTGCAGTGACTACATTACTTTCTCTTTTTACATAGATCAGGCCACACTCTCACTCATGAAGCAATGATGTCCAACATGCCAAGTACAGCTGGAAGAGATGCAAGGGAATACCTTTATACCCTTTGCATACATTTGAAAGGAGAAAGATGGAACAGAAAGAAAAGAAAGTGATTCAGAGAAAATAAAATCATCACAGAAAAGGAAATACGAGAAAGGATGAATGGGAGGAGGAAATAAACTACTACGGAAAGGAATGAAAGAGTGGATAGGGAGGGATGAGAATGGGAAAGTCAGAAGGTACGGTGATAATATGTCCAACAGGTGATCACACGCTAAGGAATGGCCAGTATTTAAGCAACTCTTCTTCCCTAAAGTGGAGATGCCAAAAAGTGTCCAGCGAGGACCCACATGCCCGCAGTGTGTCTCGAGTTGCAGTCATGCACTTGGAACAGGTTGGATGCTGCTGCACCCCACCATTTCCAGTCACACTCTAGTAAAGCCAGGCCCTGGGTGCGGGATCTTCCTTGCTGGAAAAAGCCACACTGCCCTTGGTCATGGCTGTTTGCCATTGCGATAGCTCTTCACCGCTTCCTGCTTAAGCCACTTTGCATCCTATCACCAATTTGCCCTGGACACTTGCACCTCGCGTACCCAGCACCTGACCCCCTGCTTAGGCTCACCAGGATCATCCTGCTGTCATTAGTGGCCCCCCGCGCTCGCCCGCTGTGGCATGTATCTGCAAAGAAGCCAGGTCACTGCTGCAGTGGAAAATGTAACAGGGACCTTCTCGGCTCTTTGCAAAGCCAAAATCTGAATTCAACAGATTAGGCCAATTTCTAAAGGCTGAGACACACAAATCTACAGAAACAATTCTTGGTGCAAGCTCCTAGGTAGAACACAGAAGCTAATAAAGTGTAACTCTTAGTTCTGCTGCTTTGGGTTTGCTTTGAGTTAACTGGAGATTAGAATAAAATCAAAGCTCTTTGAAATCCTCACAGTCTGCACTCTGAATTTTTTTCATCTGTAAATCCAGAAGTGGGAAGGGGGAATTTTTGCCCAAGGGAAAAAAGATTACTCCATTTAAAAGTCCTTTAAAAATAATTTAATCCAGATTTCTATTCAAATATATTCCTATTTTTTTAAAAATACACTTATTTAAAGTATAACCACCTATATTAAGGCTTAAGACTTTGACACTTGAAAAATATTGTAAATTACATTTATAAATGTTCAAGCAGCGTGTTTGATGCTGACGTTTTAAGGGAAGTCAAGCTAGTGAACCAGGAAGGGTCATCACCAAGGCCTTGGAACCCAGTTCTTAAGTCTAAAAGCTGGGGATCTCACTGGACCCTTTGCAGATAGAGAGCGGATAAAGCAGACAAACTAGTTTAATGACTAGTTTGCTCAAAGTTGTCAAACTGAGTAGTATTTGGGAAAAAAAAAAAAAAAAAAAAAGGAAAAACTAGTTTTCCTCCTCCGAGCTATTCTGATCAAAAATAGGATTTGAGAGGTTGGTTAACAAAGATTTACTTTCAATCCAAGGTTCCAGCAAACCCTCCTGACTTGACCCTCCAGTGGTGTAGACTGCAAAATCTCCTGGAGCGTTTTGTGGCTCTTACACAGGCAGTCACCCAGCTTTCTGCTCCAGGGAAAGCAGAACCTAAGGGAAGGATGCTAATGTCTGTCCAGGTCTCACCCCAGTACTGTTGCAACAATAGTTACTATGTACGGTCAGGACAGCTATGGAGAACAGAGGCTTTTGAGGACACTAGACTTGTTCGTTAAAACTCATATATATTATACCTGAGAACAGGAAAACATTACAAGCTGTAAGTGGTTTGATATTTTACGCTGGTGACAAATACACCTGCTCCCTGATTCACCTAAACCCAATGGGTCATGTGGCCAGGTGCTGTCCTCTTCAGTGGGAGAGACCAGATTGTGACAGATGGTTTCTCCGTCTCCCTCTCTCTCTCGGGGAGCTGCCTTAATTATAGTTAGTGCTATACCACCTATGCATTAACTCCCTTCAGCTTCTATACACACAGGGTTAACGCACAGATAGGCATTTAGATAATATGTATATTCAGAAAACAACGAAGTCATCCATGTTTCAGGTCACCTCGTCCTACTTTTGTACCAAAGTGTGTCACATCAACAGCGGTTGCATTTTGACAATAATAGACCTAAAAATCCTATATATCAGTAAAAGATTCTCCACAGCTCCAACTATCTGCAAAACAGAGGTTTAAAACCTCACACTGCACACTGGTGAGTGATGAAGTCCATGCAATGCCCCCAGGTAAGGCATAGGCCTGTCTTAGCCCAGGCAGGCCTACGGCAAGGTTCGGCAGTTGTTGCAGCTGGGTTTGGCAGTGTTTATAGCTGGGATATCGGTACAGAAGCCTCAGAGCACTCACAGGGATGCCTCTTTAGACATAGCCAGGATGATCAAAAGCAATGAGCTCAGTGCACAAAGTAGGGACAATAATTTACCATTTCATAAATCAAGTTTAAATGCAAAATATGTTGTAATAAGCTTACTTTTTTCATCTGTACTTCTCACTATTGCTATTTTTAGATGACAGTTACCTGTGCATTTTAATAAAATTCCAGTTTTCATCCAAATACAGCTTGATGAAGATCATGAGATAAATTAATCATGCTCAAGCATCAATACCAATGCCCCGTTTACCACTTCCTATCTCACACAAAATGTAAAAGAAAAGCAAGGCAAATTTCTATCATATATTGCTAGATAAATTTGTTTAAGTATTTTGTATAATAGTCAATTCTCTTGATTAATAGTAATACATTCCAACTTTAATATAAGGCTATTTCTACCTTGAAAATCAACATATTATCTATGAATGAGAAGCACCACTACAAAAATAATTAATAAGTAGGGAGAGAAACCAAGTGTAAATTGTTAACTTAAATCAGCACTTGCTGCTTATTTGTATTATGATTAGAGTTCATTTAAATCTGTCTATCTGTCTAGATTTTTCTGTTTGTTTGTTTTTATTATACACATATTAATGCTCAGGCCTTTCAAAGGAAGACTCCATAATGCCCACACTAAGTCCTTTGGTATACTGAGGCTTGCAAACAGATTGCTAGAAGAAGGTGAAGATTAAAAGACAGCAAAGGGCTGCCAGGCTAGAAGCCTGAATTAAATCCATTAAGATATATTTGAATAGGCAGATAAGTAAGGAACAGCAAGCTGGGCTGATGAGTTTCTTCAGAGAGAAGAAACCACGGCGAGAGTTGCCACGCATGGTAAAGCATCAGGCCACCTGCTACTCACGTCCAGAGACTATTGATGTTCTGTTGGGAGTTCACCCATCAAGGGAAGTCCTGCTGTGATAAATCAAACTAAAGTGACAGTGGAGTTCTTCAGCCATAAGGTCATTTAAGAAAGTAAGGGAAGAGTCACACATGTAAGTGTAAATACCCCGCACACTTGTTCAACTTGGTGCTAAAGAGCTGTTGAAGTGAATATGGAGCATGCAAAATACAAGAAAGATTGAAGAATTCTAAATTCTGTTGACCTGCTCCCTAGGTCCTGAGGCTGGGTTTCCATCTGCTCTAGCAACATAATTAAACGTTTGCTAACTAATGACAGTATGTGGCTTTTGTCACCAAAAGAACAGACAGTGGTAAACAAAACCCTATTTACAAGAGGTAGGGAGGAGGGAAATGTGACTCTGCTGTTGAAATTAGAGATAAACAAAATCACACCACTTAGCTAAAGAGCCTGTCTAGACAGAGGAAGAAAAAAAACAAATGGCAAAAGCTTGATGTTATTCTTGTGAGAAAGAGAGGGAAAAATTATTTTGTAGCTGGGCAAAAGTCTTCAGAATGAAGAATGTCAAGACTACAATGTCAAGATCACTGAATATCACCTATTTTACGCTACAGAGTGAGATAGTCTAGCCAGAGCAAGGCCTTAATTTTGAAAAATAAGGCAAGAATTAAAAGTACAAACAGCTTAGGAAATCAGTGAGAAAAGCAAGCAAACAGATTTTGGTCCTAGAAATATAAGAGCTGCAAGCATACACTGAGGCTTCACCTACATGGTAGGTCTACTCTGCTGCAGCTACATCAGCGAAATTTAATTTAAAAGAAAATGATTATAACTATTCCACTTTGAATTCCTGTTTTGAAATAAATTGTCCGCAGGAAGAGTTATTCCAGAAAAGCCAGGATGGAATAATTACTCTACTACACTCATGCCAAACAACTTTCCCACCAACATAGCCCTAAGTAGAAGAGAGTGCGTTTTAAACATAATTAACATCATTCAACAACAGTGGAATTTCTTTGTTCCAGCAGTGAATCTGAACGACTCTGCTTTGAGCTGAGAACTTTTATGCCATTTTCTAACTAACATAATCGTTACGGCCAATTTAAAATCACAGATTATCTACAATGCAGCTGCTAGATAAATTATGAAATTCTATCTTGAAATGTCTCTCAGTGCAGATAACTGGGACTTTTCCCTTTTTGTGGGATGGAGTGGGGGAAGGCACATAGTACATGTACAGCCAAATGCCGCTCTCCACTGAGCAGGCATTCCTGAAACAATGATTTGACAGAGCGAAGCAATTGTGGATTAATAAAGTGGCAGGGAGAAGGATAGCGGGTATGCATGCAGGGCCCTAAAATAATACACACAGTTTGAATACATAGGGACATCAGGAGTTGAAGATGGAGAGGCAGGAGCAGAACTGTCAACTGCAGGAGATGCTGGCTTCTTGGCAGCTAGGATGCTCATTTCTTTTAAACATAAAAGTCAACATATGACTGAGATTTTGGTCAGCGTAACATCAGATTGAACCTTTGGTTGTTTTTAGAGTGGGTTGCTGTTCTGAAACATCACTGCTGCTTCATCCACAAGACTGGAGGTAGGGTGCAAATCTTTGAAGGCAAGTGGTCTCCCTGCCTCCCTCTGAACAGTTATATTTTCATCATTATCATAATTTTCTTCTTCCTCAGATGCCTGCTGCTTATTGAGGTCAGTCATGCCAATCAGGGGCAAAGGATGAAGACACAGGAGGATGATGATTGTTGGCAATGCTGGGTATCAAATGGCTGCTGAAGGAAAGGGTAGAGAAGAGGTGGACGGCAGGGCCTTGCCGTGCCATGTTTCTGGGCTGTTGGCTGGAAGCGATTAACCCCCGTAAAGGATAGGACGTCCTTGTGGATGGCTGGGAATCAGTCTCATCCCAACTCTGTCATAAACACTTGAAGTTAAACTCTCTAGGTCTCATTTTTTCCAATTTACAACATTTGAATGCTATTTCTCTCTTTATAGGTGTGTGGAGACAAGGGGCTTTGACTATTTCACGGAACATTCATTTTACTACTATTACTTAATTTATTTCAGAGTTACCTGTCTTGGTGTATGGCCTGCTCCACTTGTACTTGCACGCTTGCCCACTTTACTAGATTGGGAATTGTGAAATCTCTCTTGAAATCTCACCTATCTTCTTCCTTTTTTGCTATAAAAAGTTCTGTTTGGATGTGGTTGGGGTTTTTTTTTTTATGTTAATGGGTACTGTGCGTCATAGAGGCACACAAGGGTTTCCTCCGAACCAGAGCACTGTCGTCCACGCTGATCTGAGATTAAAACTGAGAAATCACCAGGTAGTTAGGAAATCCTTCATTCTTCACCAGCGATTTTGTCTTTAGGATCCAGCACAAAATTTTTGTAGATAAACTATGGACTTCTAAAATAACTCTTGTAAACCATTACAGATACAATTTCAATGATGCTGCATGAGGGGAAAGCTTGGCTCACGATGCTTCGAAGGCAGTTCTGGCACACGCTGCCCTCCGACTCGGCAGCTCTTGCTGACTTTGCCGTCTGGGAATAGCACCAGCTCCCAGCACAGCTCCGACTGCCTCCTGTGCGAGAAAACAAAACCCCGCCGAATGAAACCGGGCGACTGCAGCTCCCGACCGCCATGTCACATTGGCGGCAGGTGGAAAGGGGCAGCAGCGCAAGAAAAACGACAGCAACTTCCCCTCGGGTTGTTTTACTACGGGCTGCCTTCCCTGAGGGAAGCACTTCAGGGTCTGGAAGAGAAGGCTAGAGAGGCGAGAGGCAGCAATAGCCCCCACGAAAAAAGCCGGCCGCCTTTGGGGCTGCGCTGCCCCGGGAGGGAAGGAAGGAGGCGGGAGGCCAATGGCCGCCACCCCGGCTGCTAACCACTGGCCCCGGCCCGGCCCGGCCCGGCCCGGCGGCAGGGCTCGGCGCGGGCACGCATGCGCGGCTCCCGGGACTTGTTGCTGGGGCTTGTAACTTCGGGGCCGGGACGGTGGCTTCGGCGCCGCGCCCCGTGTGGTGACGAGACGAGAAGGGAGAAGACGAGAGAGGGAGAGGCCGCCCCGGTGCAGGTAAGGGAGGGCGGGAGCGGGACCGCCGGCGCTCTGTGGCGACGGGACGGGCAGGGGCTGCGTGAGGCGGCCTGGGGGCAGGTCCGGCCGCGGGTTGCTGAGAGGGTGAGGTGAGCCCTGAGGGGCGGCCGCCGGGGCGCGGGCTGTGCTGCCGGGCGGGGCCGGGCTGCCCGCCGGGGCCGGCCGCCTCCCGCTCCTCTCCGCCCGGCCGTGTTTCCTCGGGGCCTCCTCCCCGCTCTCCCGTCAGCGGCCGCAACGGGACCCCGGCCCTCCGCGGGCTCGGGGCGGGGAACGGGCGGCCGGGTCAGCCCTGGGGGCGTCCCCTCCCTGTGGAGGGGCGGCGCGGGGCTAACCCCCGCCACGTCCTCCTTGCCCAGAGGCGAGCGCGGAGCCGAGGGGCTGAGTCCCTGCGCCAGTTAGGAGCCCTGGGGTTTGCCGGGGTGCCGCCTGGGGAAGCTGGCCCCGCCAGCCCCGATTCCACGCCGCTCCCCGGGCCGGGCACACTGTCAGGGTGCCAGCCAAAAAAAAAAGGGAGACGGTTTCTCCTTCCCAGAGCCCGTACGGCTGCTCGCGTTCCCTGGAAGGAAGGGTCGCGACGTGCCGCTGCTTGCGGGCTCGTTTGGTTGCTGCAGCGCAACTCCACCCGTGGGAGGTCTTGCCCTTATCTTCCTGACAGCTGGCTGGTTTTAAAATAATGGCTTTCAAAAATTGGAAGCGGCGCCTGATAAGGTCCAGTGTGTTACTTAAAATTTAGCGTGCGGTCTCTGCAGTTGTTGTGATGAAGGTTTCCAAAGTATGTTCAAAAATACTGTCTCTCTTCTGTCAGCCCTAAATTTCAGTCCTTAGAAAGCAAGGACAGATTCACGGCACAACTGTGTGTGTGGTTTTTTTCTTCCTGTGAAGAAACACGACAGTTGGGACAACGTTTCTTCTCTCCTGTGTCATGCAGTCCAACGTTTAGTAAATGCTGTTTTGGGAGAAGTACTCTCCATGCTGTTTTTCCACTGTTTAAAGGGAGAGCTTGTCGTTATTCATATTCTCGTTCTGGTTTTGTTTTGTTTTCAGCATCCAGAATAGTGCTGTCATCAGAGACCTGTGCATTCCTCTTACAGAGGCATGATATCCCGAAAATAGTGTCCCTGGACCTGGGTGATGAGGACCTACAATATTTGCCTTCAAAGGATAGAGTTTTGTGGGGTATGTTTTCTTTATGAATTTATCAGTCAGAAGTGTGTTCTGCATGAAGCATGCTTTTGTGTAAAGTACATGGGAATCATCAAGTTAATAAGATCCGAGAAAAGAAATGTTTGAAGTTGAAAGCCCCCAAATAAGCAAGCAATTGCTTGCACTGATAAAAAGAGCTTTGTATCAATAGCCAAATCTTGTGCATTCTTGTATGTTACTACTCTATCTGAGCAGGTCAGTTGACTAAAATGAGGTAGATGGCTGTTCTCTTAGAAAATTAGAAATACTCTTTGTTCTTTCTTGTTCATGATAAACTGTAATTACTATGCTGCTCTTTCAGCTGAATTCTATGAAAAAAGGAAAATCACACAATATTTTAAGAACAGAGAGGAGCATCTGTATTTGTGTAGTAGTTCTTTTCTGTGGAATTAGTGGTGAATTTGTTAATACTCTCAAGGTCTTGACATTTGAATAGAAAGTTCACAAGCTGGTACGTTCACACATGCTCATCAACTAGGAGCAAAATCTTCAAACTGCTATTGTTGGAATATCTAATGCCCTGTGTTACTCCTAGAATCAGAATCCAGGCTGGAATAAGTAGTTCAATGTTATAGATTAGAAGATAGAGAAGTTTAGTTTGTGTGGGTCTTCTGTAGTCTTCCTTGGATGCCTGTAGAGGACATGGTTAGATGTCTGGAATCCTTGCTTGGGCACTGCTACTAACTGAGCCTGTCAGTTATTGTGAAATATTTTACAGGGAAAGATTGTCAAATATGACTTTGCTTCCAAAGTGGTTTCCTGGTTGAGTCTTCCTGCACGTTTTGTACTTTTACTGTTAGCACATCTCACAAATACCAAGGCAAGCTTTTCACATGGTTGTCTCACTTTTTCTTTTCTTTTTGTTTTTTAAGGGAAAACCAAAATGAACCCTTTCTTTTTTCTGGGTTTTGGACATTCTCATCTAGTCTACTTCTGGAATAGAAGTCTACCTTTCAACTCAACAAATGAGACATACTGCTACAGCACTGCCCAGGGCAGCACGGTGCTCCAAGGAGTAACTTTTGGTGGAATCCCAACTGTCCTGCTGCTTGATGTAACCTTCTTTTTTGTAAGCCCAGTTTCTGTTTCTTGTATTGAAAATCCTTCTGGCCTTTTCAAAAGTTAGATTGTTCAGAATTCTGTTATTTATCAGGTAGGGATTTGTTTCTGAGAATCTTCAGAATAATAAATGTGCTAAGGCCATCCTGGGAACATCAAAGCATTTTTCAAGTATTGATAAAGGTTCACATACATGTGGGATGACAGTGTCGCTGTATGTTGGATGTGTAGATGTAGAGAGAGTGCAATATTATAGGGTCTGCATGTGGAGTCATGGTGGGCTTTGTAGTGGTAGCTCAAATTTCTATGTTTTGTCTTAACTGCAAGAACACCTTTTCCTTACTCTGGGTTTAAGTACTGGGTACCTTTTCAGGAAGGGAATGCTGTTGCTAGCTTGATTGTTTTTCAGAAGGAAATACAATATGGAAAATCTGTCCTTTCACAGATTTTTTTTAAATTAGATTTCCTGAAGCCATTGAGGAAATAATGTACTGATCAGCTCAGTCCTGACCAAAGGAGGAGTACGATTAGTTGTTGGTCTGGAGGCTCCAAAACTGGAGCTGGTCTGGAGGCCTGAGACTCCAATAAAACTTACAGTTCTTTCTGTTAAGTTTGGCCTAGGTGGTCTTAAGCCACCAGAAAAAGAGCTGTAGATCTGAAATTGGCCTGATAAGTGAGGTTTCTGGTAGTAAAATGAGACTAAAGGGATCACATAGTTCCTGAGTTCTACAAAGCCACTGTGTGTAAGGTCTGAGCGGATAGTTCTGTAGGAACGTAGAGGATGTTCCTAAAATTTATGTAGTGGCATTCTTTGCTATTGATTTGGTGTATGCAGCGTGCTATCATAAATCCATTTTCCAAGGGTGTACAGTATTTATTGATTGCACAGCATTTAATAAGATTTAGTTGGAGTGTTTGGGCGTGTTGTCTTTTTTTTTTTTTTTTTTTTTTTTTTTTAAAGCTGTGATTGGATTTTAAGATACTGAGTCTCTGCATTTGAGTTCCTTGCTGTTGAACCCTCCTCTCAAACATCATTAGGTAGAGAGTTAGATGTAGAAGAGATGTAGAAGGCTCCTCTCCAAGTACTGCAATTTATTGAGCAACTCCTGTATTCCTACGTTCATGACATGTTTACAGCAGATCCCTTTAGTAACTGTAAGTTGATGGGTTTCTAAATATTATTTCTAGGCTGGTTTCCTAAGGAAGTGAGGTTTATATATTGCATTGTCTTCCCATTTTTGTCTGGCAGTTCCTCCTAATAACCGCAGAATACATTAGCTAATTTCAACCAAAGTTGTCAAAGACTCTAGGGAACTTGATATCTTGAAATTCCTGATTGCATGAAGTTTAATGGCCAGATGAATGAGAAAGATCTAAATTAATATTCCATGTTGCGAGGAAGGCTATTATAAGAGGGATTTATTAATTGTGAAATGCAGAAATTAGCTGTGTAATCTTGACACATAGATAATCTTGACATGTATCCTGGCTGGCCAGTTGGTATTTGCATAGATCCAAATAAGTTACATCACTAGCACCACTTTCCAGCCAAACAAGTATGGGATGTAGGAGGAGCTAGAAGGTGAGGGCGTATGCTACATATGCATGGAAAACAGGCCTTGTTACTTCTGCTTCATTGCTTCGTACAGAGCAACTTGTTTCTTTAAAAAAAAAAAAAAAAAAAAAAAAGAAATACATAGTGAATTCGTTTGTTTGTTTTCTTAGCCTCATTCAAAAAGTGAAAATACAAAAAGTAAAAAATACATTGCAGAATGTAAAGGGAACTAGGCCTTAAGCCTCATTGTTTCTAAGACTATTCATGTTGGACATATAACTAATGATAGAGATTGCTTTAGATGTGATTAATAGAATGCAGGTGCTTATAAAACAATATGCATAAGCTGCTTATTTGTCCCATGTGTAGCCCTCACCATGGCTGGCTTAAAATCCAGTCAAGCTGAATCAACAGAAGAAGGATCATACATCTTAGATCTAAGACATAAGAATAAGAGTAAGTGATTAACTTTAGAGTAAGATGAATTAATAGAATAACCTGAGTGATTTTCAGAAATTGAAAGGTGATCTTTGATGTGTAAGAAGATAAGTGACTGTGGTGATCGGAGACCTTCTGCCTACGACCACTAACTTCAGAAGAACCAGGACAAGACAAGTTGAGACAGGAAAATGTATTGGACTTTTGAGACCACTGGAGAATAGAGAACTGAGAGTTGGTGGAAGAACACCTAGAACTTCTTTTGACAAATTATCAATTGCATATTGTTTTGGAAATCGTATATATATAGAGAAGGTGTTTTTGAGTAATCTTTTGCCATTTGCTGCAGCGGTGGCCTAACTCTGAGTTGTTAATAAACCAAACCTAGAGAAACCCATGTTTGAAAATCCTTTAACACAGAAATCAAATATAAGTTTCTGGGGTTTATAAGTTATAATAATACATTACTTTTGCTGAGTATAAAAAGAATTCTCATACTTGAGAAAATAGTTGAGCCCCCTACAGCCTGTTTACATGACTGTTTAAAAATAAAATAAAATGTCAAGTCTTCCATCATAGTTCGGATCATTAAGTAATGAATAATAATAAAGGTGTATTTATGAAAGTTTTGACTTCCTCTCAAGTACTACTTGCTACTTTTCCTGTCACAAACCGTCATACACTTGCAGTTCATAAGTATTTTTGCATGCAGTTCTCCTTCTTTATAAATTAGAGCAGGAAGGCAGGTGTTCTGGTCCTGTGGTCCCAGACAGGTTGGTTTGTAGCATGGCCACCACTGGGTTGGTTAACATATGAGAGTTGGTTTAGGAACTAGGACAGCATTTTTTGACAGTTCCTACACAGCTAAGAATAATTATTATCAAGTGGAAAAATAAATATTCAAAGATCTTTGTTTTTATTTTCTAGATTTTAATATTACTGTTTTCCATTATAAGAAAGAGATTCTGGGACTACGGTCGTGTTGCTCTGGTGTCAGAAGCTGAAAGGTAAAGATATGCAGACTGATTTGTTGAAACCATTTGGGGAATGTGGAAGTAAGTTCAGTAAATAGGGCTTAAATTAAGTGCATTTGTATCAGTTGTGTTTGTAATCGCATGCACGTATTTGTTAAAAATGTCTTCATGCTGCTTTGTGTGAAATATGTCCCACTCACAAAGTTCCTCTTTGCAGTGTCAGTAATAAAGTTGTGTGTTTGCCATTGTCATGAATTTCATTCTACAGTTGTGGGTTAAGGAAGTGGAGGTAAGAAAATAAGCTACTTGTCTGCTAACATGTCACATACCTATGCATTGATGTTTACAGTGTGTTTCTGTGATAAAAGGATAGTAACTATTTTGTTTATCTTGGCTCAAGCCCAGTATCTTCCCAGAGCTCTCTATACAGCCTGTGCCATAATATTTTTGAAGGTGCTTAAAAATAAAAAAGAAATGTATCACTGCAGGTTTCTGAAATTCTTCACTGATATTTAATAATACTGCAAATGAACCTTTGATTTTTTTTTTTTTTTTTTAATAATATTATTTCTACAGGATGATGTCTTGGGATGTTTAAAAGCTAGCTGTTTATTTATGAAGTGGGTAAACTTTAACAGCGAGCCTCTTCCTGGTATTAGTGGTGTAACTAAGTTGTGGTAAATTCACAACTAAGCAACAGGAAAGGACTCAAAATGTGGTTTTAGGTGTAATCCATGTACAATTGTGAAAAGTAGATGGTGGAAAAAAAAATTAAAAAATGGACTGTAACCGAGACAGCTAACTCAGGCAGCAAGAATGAAGGTGCTGTAGTATAGGCTTCCATGTGAGCTGTGTAGGCCTGCATGGGACAAACAGGTCCTTGAGCAGTCAGACACCTAGGAGCCTATGTTATTGTCCCTGCTGGATTGAGACCTGAGCCAGCTAGGTCAAAATTATCATAGATACACCTATGAATACGCTCCATTTTAACCTGCATTGTCCTGTAATTATAGGCACCTCACCATTGCAACCTTTCTTTTTAGCAGCAAACTAAAACCAGGTATTTTGCTATATTGGAGGGCTACAGAGTCTCTAAATGTTTCTAGCCTTGCTACAGGACTGAATTTGTGTGAGGTGGTGGCCCTGCAGGTAAGGGACTTAATTGTGCAGAGAAGTTCTGAGTAGTGGCTGGAAGATGAAGGAAGAGAGGTGGAGGGAAAAGAGGTGATGTCTTGTAATGAGGAATATCTGAACAGGAAGCTAGCTTGCAAATCTGATCTACGCTAGGCTTCCAAACCTGTGTTGCATTTTCTTATGTCACTGTGCTTTAATATTCCAATAAAACATTGTTTTCTTTTTAGTTCAGTTAAATGCTCTCACATTGGGAGCTCACATCCTCCCTTTTCAACATGAGACACAGCGAAAGTTTCTATAATTAAGCATATGCTACAAGATGAAAATCACAGCTTTCATAAGTGAAAAAGTGTTTTTTTACTACTTCCCTTAGTTATTTCAGAATTGTTAAAGTTGAAATAATTCTGTGGGATTCCATCATCTGTTATTAAAGATACTTAAAAGCATCATTCAATGTATTTTAGTGAATCAAGATACAACCGATTGTCAACATCTTCATCAGTACCTGAAGATCTTGAATATGATAGGGTAAGTGTTCTAGAGTTTTGATACGTTTTTTTTAATGTCAGCTATTTAATGGTATCGGTCATAATTTGCCATTCCACCTAGCCCAATGAACCAGTCATTAAACTGGAAGTGCAGAAATTAGTAATGCATTGTGTATTGTGTTTTTATAGAACCATATGCAATCTCTCTCTGTTTCCTGACAAACTATTGCCATATCACAAACCAGTATCTTGTGTCATTGTTTTTAAGTGACTTTTTTTTAATTAGGAGGGGGACTATGTGTTAGAGCTTCAAAGGGGAAGAAAAAAAGAATACTAAATAATTTGTGCTTAAATAACAGTCCAAAAGGTTACATTATGTTCACATTGCAAATAATACCTAGTTGGTCTTTATAGTACATTGTCTTCCTCACAAAGGTGAGAAAACTGGATGCAAGTGTGAGGCTAGTAATAATGCCATGTGCTCTTAATATTAAAACTGGTTTGGAGAGGAAGATAATTTTTTGGCCAGACTTTTAATTGTTTCCATCCATGGTCTCTCTGGAGTCTTTGAATTCACACATCTCTATCTTTTGTGTTGCAGTTTCAGAATGAATCATGCAAGAGTTGTCCAATGGTGGCAGCCTACATTTTAACATGTTATATATGTATCAACTTAATATCTAGCCTTGCAACTAAATAATCATGTGAGCATTAAAAGCATACTGGTGTTTGATCAGGATTGCTCTTGTATTTGTGTAGTTTTCTTCATCTTTTTTAAAACCATGAAGCAACTTTCTCAGTGAAACTGTTGAATAAAAACGTGTCTCTCTAGTTGGATACTATTCACGTGAAAGGAGAGAGAAGGGGTTTTTTGACCTATACTGGAACATTCAGTGAGATGTGATCTCTGCTGTACAGTTTCATAGGAGGATTTGTAAACCTATACAAGAAGCCTTTCTGTTAACGTAATAACAGCGTTGTTTCTAACTACCATTTAACTGATTAGCTTGTATTAGAGTCTCATGAAGTTTATCCTTGAAACTGGAGAATCTTTGGAAATGGTTTTGGAAAAAAAAAATAAATCACCTTTTCTGCTCTAAAACAACCCATTAAAAAATAATTCCGTAGAAGCCTCAGTCTTGACTTCAGTTCATTGGAGATGGGATTTGGATACACTTGTATAAATTCAAGAAGCCCAAGCAATAAATGTGCAAGTAATAATAAAAAAAACCCAAACTTACATACTCTCTGAAGACAGATATATCAAGTACCTTGTAAAAAGTGTGTAGAGCATGAGGTATATTTCTCTATGTTTCTAAATGATTATTTCAGAGCAACAAACCGCCATCTTTTTAGCGAAGAGATTGGCTTAATAGAAACAATTCTCTTACTTGTACAGATTAGAGACTATTTTTGTGTGTGTTAGCTCCTAAAAACTTCCTTCTTTATTTATAGGGGTTTTGTTCTTGGATGACAGCTGCTTTTCGAATGCAGTAAGTATATGAAATGGAAATAGTGAGCTGTGGTTTGCTTTGCTCTTTTTTTTTTTTTTTAATTAAAAAAGGGGGTTACATTCAAACTTTTTTTTTTCCTTGAGTAGATGGAATTTAATACAAACAGTAATACAGGTGCCTTTTGTGGGGTAGAAAAAGAATATGAAAACAAGATCAGCTTATGGGAATACTTCTTCAGGATGCATTTGTCCTTTTGCTGGCAGCCCAGGGACTTCCTGCTCTTGGGACGGTGTGTACCCTAAGTGAATCTATGGCATTCATATAGATTCTGAGCTAATAACTAGGCTCTAGGCTTTTACCCTTCAAAGAGTACTGTGTGGGTGTTCCCCTGTTTGAAGCCAGTAGGGCCCTGGGCAGGAAATGGGGTTTCCCTGCAAGGATTTCTGTGGACAACTGGTGGTTTAGTTGGGGCTGGAATTGACTAACTAGGAAAAGCCCATCCCACTGTTTCCCAGAAACTGGGTGTTAGATGTGTGATGTTCGTTCTTTGTATCTCTTGGGACTTAATAAATCATGATTTTTAAAAATCAATTTCTAGCTTGGGCACATTGAAACAAAACAGGGGTGGGGACTGAGCCTGTCTTTCTCCGGTTTTGCTAGTTCAGTTCCTTCCTTTTTCAAGAACTCCTGTTTTAATGATCTGTCCTGCTGACAATGGATAGATGATGAGAGTTCATTCCAAAGCCTATTAATGTCATCTGTTAATTGGGTGTCATAAGAGTAAGGTGATTCTGTTGTAATTTTCCTCATGGGGAGCCTTTATGGAGGTGAGTGAACACTGTCACAATGTGATCTTAAAGTTTGAGAGCTAGACTTAACACCTTGTGACTGTCATGAAGCAGGTCACAGCAAATGACTTTGTCCTCTTTTAGGGTGATAAAAAAGAACTTGGATTTATATTTGCTTTTCAGATTACTTGTTTCCCTCTTAAATTCCCTTATGTTAATTTTTGTATGTTGATACTGCCCAAGAAAAAGACACTTTTGGAACCTAAATTTATGCATGAAAGAACACACGATGTTGAAAATCAATAAGGATTGATGGAGATGTCACTGGGTAGACTGAGAAATTAGTGTATGTTCAAAAACCACCCCCCAAAACCCCAAGGATATTAAGTAGACTGACCGTGTGCTTTTCTGTCTATGATGCAGTGATGATGAGATTCATGAGAGATGTGGTGAAGATGCCATACATTACCTTGCCTTCCAGCGTCACATCATCTGTTTGTTGATTGCTGTCAGCATTTTGTCTGTGTGTGTCATATTGCCTGTCAACCTGTCAGGTGATCTACTTGGTAAGAATTTTTTTTGTATTCTGAGAAGAATTTTGTGGTTTATATAATTGCATTTTTTTATTTTGGTAAACTTTGTAATGTTTTGTTTGTTTGTTTCCCCCCCCTCAGTCTGATATGTGTGTCATTTTGTGTGAAATTTGCACGAGAGTAGAGGGTTCTTTAAATGTCTGGCAAAAACTGTTGTCAGAAACAAGATGGCAGACCACATGCACACATAGATGACCAGACCTAGAAGGCTCAAGGCAAGGTTAACTTGACCTATGCCCTCTTAACTGGTGTTTATCTAAGCACTCTATGGTTTTTATTGGTGTTGATTGCCAATGGAAACTGTCTTCACAGTTCAGAAATCTTCTAGTGTCCAGTCTGAATCCCTTTTGCTTCAATTTAACATCATTACTTTTTTTTGACCTGTCACTGGAGAGAATAGATTATTCTTTTCCTCTTTGCAATATCCTTTTAGCTGCTTGAGGATTATCAATTCATCTGTGCTTTTTCCTCTTTTTGATAAACCAGACCAGTTAATTTGGTCATTAATGAGAAATGTTTTTCATTTGGCTGATCATAAAATCATCAGCCATCCTCTGAACTTTTCTTTTATCTAGCTAGACTGTCTCCCATTGTTCCTTTCTGTCTTGGTTTGCGGCTCAAAACTGGACAAATCTTCTCACTGAGAATTTGTCCATGCTGACTCAACAAAGAATTATTTCATGTTTCTTGCAGTCTAGTCCTGATTATGTCTGCCAGTGTGACACCTACCTCTTTCCATTATTAACTCACACTCGACAAATACAGTGTGTGTGCCCTCTAGTCTGCCACTCAGGTTGCTAATGAGAATACTGGTAGACAGAATTCTGTTAAACCCTGTTTAAACTTTCTTCCATTTTTGATAATGAGCCCTTATAAACCCACTTTATACCTGGCTTTGTATCAGTCTTGTCGAGATCATGTTTACACAGTTGTTCACAGTTGATCATCTTGGTGAACAGCGATGCAAAAAAAAAAAAAAAAAAAAAAAAAGCAATAATTCATTTGGTTTTCCTGAGTACTTGCTTGCCTTTTGTTTTCTTTGTTCTTATACAACAACAATTGCATCTTATTTTGTGTACTGCCCTTGCTGATCTTTGTCCCTATAATTTATTCTCTTCTATTGTCCTTAATAATGTGGCCTAGTTTTTGTTTTCAGTTTACTCCTACCTGTGTTTTAAAGAGCCTTGTGATTTAGCCCTCCTTTGTAATGGGATACGTTGTACTTGTGCCTTTAGTATTGTTTCTTTGTGGAGCCGCCATCTCTGACTTCCTTTTTATGAGCTCTTTCTTAGCAATTCTGTTTATATTAATATCTGCTTTCTTAAAGACCATTGCTGTTCTCTTTTTCTTCTTTGCACATCTTTTTTTGTCCTTTCAAAGGACCCTTTATCACTTCAGTCAGTTCTGCTTCCTTGCTTTCCATCTCTGTGTTCTTAGCCAGCATTCGTAGTTCTACAGAATCAAATCCAACACAACTGGTGCCCTAGTTGCTGTCTTCACCTCCTTCATGAAGTAGAGAGAGATATGCTGGTGCTTTCAAAAAACTTACAGAACGTAATTCCCCCTTCTGGTCTAGCTACTATCTGTATATTTATACCAAAATGGATTTTGTAATATGCATCAATTTGTGTGCACTGTCCTCCTCTAACTACAATTTGATAAAAGTTGTAGTAGCTTGGATACCAATAGATGCTCTCTGTTAATTCAAATGGCAGAGTATGGCTGGCCTTCTAAGGCAGGAGATTACAGCTTCTGTTTTCCTGCATTAATTTTCGTGATGCTAGGAAATACAGCTGATAAACAAATATGAAGTTTTAGTGTCTCTCCCCTTCTTCCTCACCTTCCACTCTATGTGGATTTTGTGCATTTGCAGTTATTTCTGTTGTGACGACTTAACATGCAATGTGATTTAACAGTCTATGCTAGAAGATTGTTTAGCTTTCCAGGTACACTTAGCTCTTTTTCCTTTGTGAACATGTACTCAAATTTTCACTCACTTGCATTATCATTTTTTTAAATACTTGACAGTCTACAGAAACAATGTCATATAAACTTTCTCATTTTTTACCTTAGTAAGGTTATCAGTACTGTTTTGTCAACACTGAATTAATGCAGTTTAAAAAACTGAGATAAGAAATCAGTGAAAATGGAGTAAAAATGTGAAGGAAATACGTTCAAATCCCTAAACAAAATGGACATGAAGGGAAATTGGAGGGAGAAAGGGAACTGCTACAAGGATCTAGTATTTAGATTTTTAAAATAATCTATTATTTCTCTTGATGGATTGAATGTGGTATAATCCTGGAGGTTTTTTTTTTTTCCAACTTTAAAATGCAATACAGTGTAAACCAGCATTGATTATGATTCTAAATCTTTTTAACAATTAACATGCTCAGCATTAAGGGAAGTATATCAACATTAAAAAAAAAATAGGACAAAAGCTGACTCTTGGATATTTTGCATGTGAATGTTGCAGCAGTTAATTATGCTACTTGTTTTTGCTCTTCTTAGATAAAGATCCCTATAGTTTTGGAAGAACAACTATAGTAAACTTACAAACTGGGTAAGTAAATCTTGCAGAGTACTTTTATGCTTATGTCTTTTTCCTGCCATAGTCTCTAAACGCATGAATTGATACTTGCAGCATGGCTCATGGGGTAGGAATTACTTATTCAAGCTTCAACTGAAACTGGGATACGTTCTGCTTCAGGCTATGCAGTTACAGTGCTGATAAGAAATCTGGAGACTTGGCTTCTACTCTGTCAGCTCTTACTTCTTACACCACGTTTCTCTTGGCTAATGACTGCACATCTAGTGATAGTATTTTCAGAAATTTCCACATTAAAAGAAACCATATTTCAGAAGGAAAATAAAGCTGACAGCTTTACTAGAATGTGTAACTCGGATGATTTAAATTCTCTTACATCAGATTTATGTGTGTGCATATCTCTCCCATCTGAGATCACGATTAAAATTACTTCTATGTGTTTTAAAAACAGTCTGTAAAATAGTTGAGATACAAAGCTGTAAAATTTTTCTGTTTTATTACTTGATCAATCCACATCTATCTGTGCTACTATGTCCAGTAGAGTTTCTGCCAGTGCACTTTGGTTTTTTTAACCATGTTATGAATCCTAGTAACTAGTGGGGATTTTTTGTTTGGTTGTTTCTTTTAATCTGTAAAATAGGTTCCTGTATTTTAGGTTAATTGTAATTATTAATGCTCTTTGCAAAACTGAAGAACTGTTCACAGAACAGAACTTCTGTAAGCTTTGAGAAAGGAGCTATCAGAGAAGCAGAATTTACTCCCTGTATTAGGCTGTTCTCAATTTGAGTAAGGATTGTGTCAAGGAGAGTTCAATTATGCACTCAGCTCAGTAACTAGTAAGGCCAATAAAAAACGTTTTGGCAAATAGCATGGTGTATGCTATCGGTCATCTGAATGAGAAGGTGCAAGCTAAACGCTGCCTAAAAATGTCCATGTCCTAGAAGATCCGTTTCCTTTGTAGGTCTGTTACCCATAGAATTTTATGATAAGCAGGTAACCCTAATGGATATCCAAGGCATCTGCATAGGCGTGACTGACTACCAGTAACTACCTTTTTTTTCCCTTGTTTTGTGTTCAACAAGAGGTTCTGATCTGCTTAGCATTTTGATGGCTGCTTGTATCAGTTGGACAATTAGTTCTTCCTGTTTCTCATATTCATAACATTTTGTCTGACAGTAATAATCTTCTTTGGCTGCACACCATTTTTGCTGTTGTTTACCTGATTCTAACTGTTGTCTTCATGAGACATCACATGAAGTATGTCACATATAAAGAAGAAAACATAGTAAGTTTCTGTATTGGGGTGAAAAAAACCGTACAGCATGTTTGCAAGTGGATAATGCTAAAAAGGCAAATTGCTAAGATGCCTCCTGCTTGCTAGAATGTGACATAAGTGTGAAGGAATTCACTGAAAGCAAAGCTTTGCTGAGTGAATTGTGAAAATGGATGGAGAGAAGGGGGTTGGGGAGGGATTTGTGAAATTTTGGTGTAATCTATTACCAATGTAGAAGGTGAATGTGGTGCTGTCTTGAATAGATGCAGCTCCCATCAAAATCGAAATGCCCTACCTTTTTTCCCCTCTACAACACAGCTACTTGTGCTGTGTTAATGCCTTCCTCATATTCTTGTTTTCTCTTCCATGATATGGTTTCTCAGAATTGGAGTTGCATTTTCTTTTGCAGGTTAAGTGCACATTGTTTATAACTGGTCTTCCAAAAAATGCAAAAGAAGAGACAATACAAGGCCATTTCACGTAAGTTCCATTCTTCAGTAGCACCATTAGGAACAAGCAGGAGATTTAAAAATGTCCTAGTAGTTTTACCGGCCCAAGCAGAAATGTTTTTTGACTTTTGCACTGTTTAAAATTCATATTATGTATCTGTCTTCTAAAAGCATATCTTATTCCTTAGGCAGAATTGAGAAAAGACGGTATTTCAATAAAGTTAGCTAATTTTAGAATTAGAATCTAAGAAAGTGGCTGTGTCTCCACACTTTCCCATGCTCCCACATGCTCCCACATGGCCTTTACTTGAGAATAATGCTGCACATCTCATACAAAAGTAACTTTCAGTAGCTGTCTCTCTGGAAGTCTCTACTTTATGATATCTCATTCAGAAATGAAATAAGTGATTGAGATGTCAGTTGGCCATCAGTGATGCTCTTTGAAACAGTTTCTTCATTGTACTTTCTGTTCTTACAGAACTGCCTACCCAACCTGCACTGTGCTGGAGGTCCAGCTGTGTTATGACGTAGCCAAGCTTATTCATCTCTTCAAAAAAAGGTACTTGTTTTTGCAATCTACCTGAGTTTAGCATGATTTTATGAATGCTTTGCCAGTCCTTAATCAACATATACCAGTAGTACTAAGCTTGCACATACTAGAAGTGAATTCTGCTGTTAAAGTTCTGGTCTGGACTTCAGTTAGATTCAGCTGTGTTTTAAGGTGAGTTGTGGGGTTCTTGTAGGTGTGATATGTTGTGTGTTGCATAAGATAAGCTTTGACTTGCTGATTATTCATGTATGTATTTATTTAATTATTGTCAGGCAGTGCAAATTGGAAAACTCAACTATTGAATTAATAACTGTGGGACCCTGCTTCTTTGGCTGGAGGTGCTGGTCACAGGAGACAAAAGTGTTATCTTCTGGGCTGTACATTGGGTTTTTTTCCTGGAACCTCACTACAAGTGTAGGCTGTATAATGCTATTACAGGCTTGAAAATAAATTATACTAAGGAGCCAAAATAAGATATATGAATATCTCTGGTGACCTATTAGTTTGTTATCAGTCCTTGACATAACTTTTTCTCTTGGGGATTATATTCTTCTTAAGCTTAATGTTGATACTGTTTTCTTGCAAAATGTTATGGATGTATTTTTCTGTCCAGAAAACAGGCAGAAAAAAGCCTGACTTACTATGAACACCTGCATCAGAAGTATGGCAAGCGGGTCCAAATCAACCCTAAGCCATGTGGTCAATTCTGCTGTTGTGAAATGAGAGGATGTGAAAGGGTAAGAGATTGTGTTCATTTTTAGTGATGGCTAGGTAAATTGTTAGAAGAGTAGAGAATAGTTTTTGTATGACACTTGGTTGAGTTTTGGAAAATTCTTTATTCATTTATTGCAGATAGCTCATACTTCATGTTCTTGCACTGTACAGAAAAGGAATTCCCCAAAACTTTTGAAATGTAATCTTAGTGCAAAAATTGAAGTGCAAGGAAAACTTCCTGTTTGTTTGTCTTTGCCTTGTGACTTGATTTGTAATTTGTGGAAGTAGTATGAGGAAGAGAGACTATGGTTTGTGTAAGCTTTATTTTAATGAAGATATTAGCCATCTGGTACTTGGATGTAACAGTCAACAATTTCCCAACAGGAGGATGCTGTAGATTATTATACCAAAGTTAGAAATGAACTGATGGAAGAATATTCAAAAGAGGAACAAGCTGTTCATAATAACCCACTGGGAATGGCTTTTGTAACATTTCAAGAGAAATCCATGGCAACCTAGTAAGTTTCTTCTGGTGTCTTGTTTGTTCTCTTTTAACTATAACAGTACAACTGATCTGCTGTTTGTGTTGCTTGTTTGCTTATGTTGGTGGTTCTTCCTTTCTTCTTCTTCACTGTCCTGTGGATTTGGTCTGCTTTGCTTTCCAGTAAGTTTTCCCGTAAGTGTGCATTTAGCCTCTATGCTTTGAGTGAAGAAAATATCTAAGGGACTGAATGGCTCTGGACATTTTTTGGGATAAGGAGCCTTTCTCTTCTGTATGGGATCCAGTCCATCAGTGTAGGTTAATAGTAGGCCAGACTGACTGGCTCTTTGATGTGAGTTACTGATCTCTTAATTTCCTACTGTGCAAATGGTCCAATTACCAAACTATCAGAGTGGGTGCAAATTACACTGCTAGTTAGTCATCTCTACAAAGTAGAGTGAGTGACTAACCTGGCCATAGGTGATAGATACACATTATGTATCTCTCTTCCCTGTTAATATAGATACATGCGTAGGCCTAATACCAGAAGTTGTTCAGTGCTTTTTACTAAGTCATTTGTAGAGAAAATGCATGTAGCCTCTTGTTTTCTGTTGGTACTTTGTGAGCATCTTTCACTAACAGAAAGTGGGTAACGGGAAGCAGAATAATGTTTGTATTACAAAAATAACACATGCTTTTTTTTATTCTTCATAGCCTCTCTGATTTAAATTGTCTGCATTCTTTTGACCTTCAAGTCATGTTAGAAGAGCCAGTCTTTCAGGCTTTTTTTTCGAGGAAGTCCAAGGTATAGAATTCCTTGCAAGAATTTGAGATGCTGGAGAAAGTTTTTCTTGCTGCTCTTTAACTGAGTAGTGATTGTGTGGTGCAATCTGCCCCACTCTTAATTTTGTAATGTTATACACCATATTTAGAGAATCTAGAGCATGAAATAACATTTTAAGATGTGAAACTGAAAGGAGAAATAAGCACTGAAGTTCCTTCTGTAGCTGCTGATTTGTCGTATACAATTTTGATGGGATAGTCTCTCCTTGGGCATGTGTTCTGAGTTGCACTGCAGGCATCTGAGTTGAATTATCAAGAACTGAAAAGATTTTAGTTTGTTTAGCTTGGAATCGATGCAGTGGACTCCATTCTCTGGAAAATTAGATGAGATTACATGCAAAGCTGAGGCTACCATCAAATTAGAAAGTTATTTGATGCCCTTAGTAGGCTCTGCTCCACAGAGCCCTGAAATAGGGTGGGAGAAACAGGAAGCCAGGATTGAGGTTCATGGAGCCAGGTGGTTGTAGAAGCTTGGTTAATGATGGTGCTCAGTAGTATGGCTGGTAGTGCTAAAGCTTGCTCTGTATGTATTTTTAAAAATAAACCGTCAAAGTGTAATTAACTTTCTTAAATACTTGCTGCCGCAAGATGCTGGCAATATGACATCACTACTTGAATTCTGGTAAGGTAAAGATCTGGGTTTGGGGGGTTATTTTCGTTTGTTTGGTTTGGTTTGTCTGTGTGACTCTCTTTTCTTTATGTTAAGAGCACAACTGAGAAACAAGCATGTTCAGGAATTTTAGAGTCTACCCATTCAAATATAATATATACTGTTTCCATGCTTAGTGTAATACAGCTTATCTGGAATGGAACTTCTTTTACACAGTAATGCATGTGCAGTTGTACTGTCTCTGAATATATGCCTAGCACTTCTATTGCTGTGTTTTGAGAAATCTTTGAAAGCATTTATTCTAGCTATGTTTAAATTTTGTTTAAATACATCAATTGTCAATCAACCTATAATATTAGAAGATAAAATTAAGTATTGTGATTATTTTAGGAGTGGGTGGAATAGGGTAATATTTTGAATTGTGAGAATACCAGCACGTTAAAAAATTTTCTGAGCATTGGTACTCAAGGCAAAATTGGCTAGTTTTGATACTAGTGTCATGAAATGAGAGTGCAGACTAATCCTTTAGTCTGCTTTGATTTGAAACCAGCTGTAATTACATAAGGAGGTGTTCGGAGAACTGGCAGTCTAATTTTTCCAGTGCTTTCAGGCTTTTATTTTTTTTTTTTTTAATATATTTTTAATATGAGTCACTGCTGTTGTTTCTGTTGGTAGAAGCACCAAATGTTTCAAAGCATGACTGCTTTTTGTTTCCAACTTTGTCAGATCTCAAAGACCTGTGGTAGTAGCTGTTTATATGATGGTCATCACATGCATAATACAATGCTGCATTGTTGTACTATCTTGATCTCTGATTATTAAAAGCAATTCCCAGTCTTTGTCATTACATATGCAACATTTTCAGGTGTAAAACTTTGGAAAAATTCTCCTTTTTCTTCCTTACAGTATCCTTAAGGACTTCAATGCCTGCAAATGTCAGAGTATTAAGTGTAAAGGAGAACCCCAGCCATCGTCCTACAGTAGGGAGCTATGCGTATCAAACTGGGAGGTTACATATGCTCCTTATCCTGAGAATATTTGTTGGTAAGATTCCTGTCTTGCATCCATTTATTTAGGGTAATGTAGGTTTAGAATGGGGACAGGAGGAGGGGGCTGAGTGCGTTTTTCTTTACCCCTAAACTAAGACTTTATGTAGCATTTGTATTTGGCTGATCTGCATCTTTATTTCCATTACTGTTCTTCTTTGGCCTTGGGCAGGCCTCTCAGAGGCTGACTAGAGTTTTGCCACCCCAAAGTTCTCATGCCTGCAGTTCCTGTTAACTAAAACAAATAAATAAATAAATAAAAATCAGCTTATTAATGAATGTCTGTGCCTCAGTGTTTCCATTTTATGGGGTTAATGCATATCTACAGTTGAGATCTGAGGAAAGCAATTTGGTGTTAGTGCTGAGTATTCTCCAACTATGTGTATGTTTTTCGAGTTGCCACATGATGAGTATAACTTGATCCACTCTGTGAACTATGGTCTGTCTTCTAACATCTTTTTATTGACCCAGTAAATTTCCCAGACTTTACCCACTGCTTACAGGAGAGTGTCGAAAAATAGATAAATACTTTTTGAGTTAAACTGTTCCTGTGCTGTCTTCTGTCATGCTTATAGGCTAAAAATGACTAAACATTTTCCAGTTGCTTTGCAACTAACTTAGGGTTGGGTCAATATAATCCCTTATTCGTATAACAGTAGATTTGTTGACATTTCCATTGACCAAACCGAAACTGCGAGACACAAACATGCAGAAGTTACTGCATTTCACCTGTATGTAACTGTTTTTTTAAAAAAGTGCACTTTTCCCTAACGATTTTAACAGAAAATTACTTTTAAGGTGACTATGCCATCTATTTCTAATAATTGAGAGGTCTTCTCTAGAACTACAATTCTGCAGTTGGGAATAAAGTACAGAATCTTTAACCATAAAGCAAACAAACAACCATGATTCTTACCTGTGTCTTTCAGATGTGTTATTTTGAGACATGAATTAAAAATCTCTTGCAAACTGCTTTCCACGTAGGGTCAGTTTAATCTGCCTTTTTTCATGGAAGGGTTCTTGCATGCGTGTGTGCTTCATTTCTTCTTCCTTTGTTCAAGCACTCTCTTAGGGACACAGGAAATGATCATTGAGACTCAGTGGGTTGAAGCACTTACAAAGCTTTTCTAAACATCTCTGAGAGGGGAGGATAGTGGGGTTTTGTGGTGGGGGTGGTGGTGATGTTTTTTTGGGGTTTGGGGTTTTTTTTTCTCTGTTCTTCCCTTCCTCCCCCCACCCCGAAGAAGAGGAGGCACAGAGATTTGCCAAGTTACTTACCTAGGTTCACAAAAAGAGTTGTCGTAATTGGGTATGTTACTGAGCCTCTGTATCCCTCTTTTGTCTGTTCTAAATACTTGGCTTTGGCTGGGGTTCAAATCATTCCAGTGCTTTTGAGAACCATTTCAGATAACATTTAAGAACTTTACCTGTTTAAGACCTATTGTTGCTGTTTTAATATGGTAGGAAGGGATGCAGGGATTTTTAATTTTTTTTTTTTTTTTTCCCAAAATCATGGTTTCTTGGTAGATTCTGCCTCTCATAACTATTCTCCTTGCAGAAATTATCTGTATCTTCTTCTATCTCTGTCTCTTCTTGTTCTAACTTTTAGTACTTCCATATTATTAAACAGTGGAGGTGTTTCACCAAACCTTGACTACATTAGACATTATGTTTGTGTTATGAAAGACTAAATATGTTCTTCTGCAAACACAATTTATGTTATCATTCAAGAAAGGTTGCACAGTTTCCTTTATTTCTAATAGTAACTGGAACTTGTGTAGTGCTTTGTTATACAACTTCGAGACTATGAAAGCTCAATTTAGAAAAAGCTGTCACTTGTTACTTGACGGATAGTATATATTTTTTTTAACAGCAAATGCTTACTGCTTGGTTTTATGTCCTTTTTTTTTTTTTTTTCTTGCAGGAAAAATCTTTCAGTGCGTGGACTGAAATGGTGGTTTAGATGGGCTTGCATTAATTTGCTTCTTTTTATTGTACTGTTTTTTCTTACTACTCCTTCGATAATCATCTCAACCATGGACAAGTTCAATGTCACTAAACCTATTCACTACCTTAATGTGAGTATCACCATATGTTTGGATATAGCTGTGTATCAGACCAAAATGTTGATAAACTGATAGGTGTATAGTAAGACAATGAAACAATGTCTATAAGCTAAATTCAGGAAATTCTCAGGTCTGTTTTATGTAACTGCTGATTAAAAAGCATATGTCCAGAATCAGGTCTTTAGTCTTCTTTTGTTCCATGACAGCAGTCTGAAGCAATTTTACCTGAAACTTTATATTACTGTAAATGTCTTGTTTGTAGTAAAAATTTGTATTTCAAATGTACATAATTCTAAATTTTGTAATCAAAAACTTTTGCCAAAAATGGAACTTCAAGTCCAACTTGTATTTTGATTTTTATGGTGAGAAGGGGGGAATTCAGATTTTAAAATCTGAAGCAAAATGCCATGGTTTTATTTTGCTTATTGGATTCAAAACAGGATGGCGTGTATATCTGGTCCTAATTTGACTGCAGCTAAGGTCTCTTGCAAACTGTTAATTTTAAATACTTCCCAAGCTGATGTAAACTACATAAATACTACTTGCAAGACTTCACTCTCATGGAATTTAATTCCCAGTCCCACTCTTGTTTTTTGTCTTGCACACCAGTGCTGAGCACTCATGCATTTTAAGACTGTATCTGAATATAATTTCCACAGTCCAACCTGCTATAATTTACAAATAGCAAAATATTGCAGCCTCAGTTGTACCACAGCTGCATTAAAATGTTTTTAATACTTTATTCTTCCTTTTTTTTCCCCCCACTAGAATCCCATCATCAGTCAGTTTTTCCCAACGCTCTTACTCTGGTCCTTCTCAGCTTTGCTACCAACAATTGTATATTACTCAACTTTGCTGGAGTCCCACTGGACAAAGTAAGCAAGGTTTTCCTCTGTTTTGGCCTTATTAGCTGAATTACTAAAATAAATGGAGAAAGTGCTTATCTTCCATGGAGCTCTTAAATCTGCAGACCTTTCATAGCAGGGAATGTCGTGTTCTTGTCTCTTATTAATGTTAGAACCAACACTCTGGATTTTAAGTAATTTGTAACCAACACAGCAAGTGTAATCTGACCACATGATTTGCTTATGCTCCCCCCCCCCGCTTTGTGTTTAATCAGAAAAAAAATGTATAAGCAGGCTCAGGGGGTGTAGCTTCAGCAGGAGCATGGGAAGTGCCTCTGATCCCATAACCAGCTCGTTCTCTGGGAAGATAGGAGGTGTGGGTTTGGATCCCCTCCAGGCTGAGAACGTCACAGAACCCCAGAATCCTACTTCAACAGACAGTGCTCCAACTGCTGGCATGCTACTTACAAAAAAGACATCCATCTTTTTGTTGTTTTACGTGGAAAAAATGGTCTGGATGTAACTCTTGGTGCACAACTCAGTTGCTTTTGGATATTGTTAGTGGTGATCTGAGAAGACCTATGGCACCAAGGCCCAGCAGGTGTGTTGATGCAAGATTTTCAGATATGACTGGTGCGCTCCAGAGATGTGAAGCACAGTGATGTGCTGCTAACTTGGAGAACTCAGCACAGCTTGGTTTGGCGTACTGGATTTCATCCCCGGTTTCCCTACAGTCAGATAAAAGCATGATACTACACACTGAATCCCAGCTTCATTTAACTTCACTCAATCTTTTTCCATAATGCCTGCAGCTAATTTTTGTTTGTTTTTATGTTCTAAGGTCAATTTTTTTTTACTTTTTAGTTTTTTGTACCACTCTCTTGTAAGACACCATGTCCAGAATCTACTGTTTATTCATCAAAGTTGTATTCTTTTCATCAACCTTTTTGGTAGTTGTACTAGGCACATGAACTTTGGGCCCTTCTCAATCAGTTGAAATAGTTTTCTAAAGTCACTAGTGATCACAGATCTGATTTCAAGCCTCTGTATAGTTATACTGCTATGTCCCACAGTGTCCAAGGGCTACATGATCCTATAACAAAACCTCTGTGGTTTTAATGCCCTATCAGATACCACCTTTAACAGTCTGAATTGTTTATAGCAATTGCTGCACTTTTCTGGCAACAGTGTGTCACTAGATAGGTGTTCCCGCTACTGTAGTAGGGGTATAGCATTAGTAGTGTCACGTTGTTCCCAAAGAGTTGACACTTGGCAAAGACAGTCAGATAGCTTGTCCAAGTGTCTGGTTTCTTGACAGTGGTGCCCTTTTATGAACTGGCTAATCCCTCTTGGCATAACACTTGAAGAGCTGTTTGTTTACAAGCTGTTGTGAGATGTGAGTATCATTGGATGAGAGACCAGCTGTGGTTGTTGCATATCCCCTTGCTTGTGGTGCAGACCTGTAGCGATGCTAATCCAGAGTTTGGATTAATGTTCAGAAATGTTTTCTTTGCCCAAGAAGATACTGAGAGCCTGCTTGGTCCAAATTAGTGAATATCTCAAAGATGTTTGTTTTGTGAGTATCTTGTAGCAATGTGATACGGTAGGGGAAGCTGCAAGTCTGACAGGTGTGGACTTTCTCTGGGCAAGATCCTTCATGTGTGGAAGTCTTTTGTATGAGTTTCTTACTCAGTAACTTTTTATGTTGGTAGATCTGCAGAGAACAGAATAATGATGCATAAAGTCTACATATTTTTGATCTTCATGGTGTTGATTCTGCCCTCCCTTGGTCTGACCAGGTAAAGAATTATAGTTTAATGGAGTAATGTTTGAGTATTTTAATCGTATGAGACAACTTCTGTTCTTTAGTTGCTAGTTGATGTATAGTTGATGTACCCCCACTCCCTCCAGTGTGTATGGTTGTACTGTCATTACGCATTAGATTTCAATGTTCATCTTTCATCCGAGGATGTCATAGCCCTTAAAGTTTCTAAAGGCTGACTTTTAGTAAAGAAATTTAAGACCTTGTAAGATCAATGACTAATTGAAAGTTGCCCCTACTCACCATCGTAGCTGAGAACCCAGTTTCCTGACTACATCTTATACTTCAGTTATAGTTGTCCTTTACTTTCCACCTTTACAGTATTTGGCTGTTTCCCTGACTAACCTGGTAACATGTATTTGTCCTATCTATATAACTGCTAAAAATGAATCATTAAAACTTCAATATGAAGTAGATGGTTTTGGTTTGTTTGATTCTGTATCTTTTTTCCTGTTTCTGACTATCAGTAACTGTGATAAAGCTAAAGTAGTATTCAGATTATTTGATTAAATTCTCTCTATCCACTATCCTGATCTGAACTACTTAAAAGAGAAGCAATTTTACACAGTACTAAGCTGTTGGAGACTGAATTACATTAACCATCTTTCTTTCAGCCTTGATTTTTTTTTCCGTTGGCTGTTTGACAGAGAATCATCTGATTCTGCAGTTAGGCTGGAGTAAGTATTAACAACTCTTTGCTAAAGGAATACTTAGGACTTTTTTTTTTTTTTTTTTTTTTTTTTGCTGTTGACTAACCTTGGTTAGTGTTTATTAAAATTTGCTTGGGGATGGTACCCTGTGGGATGATGTTGAGCTTCTGAATAAGGGCAGGAGAATGCAAGTGATTTTGCTATGACGAAATCCATACTTGTTTCCTGCTAGCTGATGTATGCAAACATTCAATAAAGAGACAGTTATTTTTCCAAAACCTTACAAATTTTGTAGAAGACAAGAAAGGACAGGATGATATGATGCAGGTGAGAGGGGACCAGAAAATGTACTGAGGATTGTTGCATATCATGGACAGAGGATCTTCCCAAGGATTACAGCGAGACCAAATAGCTGCAGCAGTTCTCCTTCTGATATCTATTGACTCTTGATTTTAAGAAACATGAACGTTTTTACACCAGCATTGCAAATTTGCACATATTGGTTATTATAAGCTCTTGTGACTGTGGCTGGAGGGAAAGAATAGAATGCAGTTATTAGGACTTAGTTAGGTTTCAAAATGCTGTTTCAAAATCAGTAACAAGAAGACAGTTAGGAGTTACTAAGCTAGGAAAGATAATTATTCTCTTGCAGTCTTATCTCATCTTGTCTTGGGTTGCTGTTGCAGACATCAAATGATGCTCTTGTCTGCTATCAGCCACCCATCAGACTGCTGTATATTTTTTGAAGAGTTTATTCCTCATCCGAACTGCAACTTAGCCAGGCTCTTACAGTGTACTACACTTACTGTATTTATAGCTGTGTAGTACTCTTTTTCAACAAGATTATCGGAAGTCTTCTAGCCACTACTTATGGTGGCCAGTGCTTATTCTTATGGTAAGAGATTTCCAAAGGTGATGGGGATCCACTGTACATAAGCTATATTTGCTTGTCTGCTTTCCAGTCACTGTCTGATGTCTTTCCTTGCAGATGTGTCTTTTTGCCTGACCAGGGAGCCTTCTTTGTGAACTACGTGATTGCCTCTGCTTTTGTTGGCAATGGGATGGAGTTGCTGCGCCTGCCTGGGCTCATCCTTTACACCATACGCATGATAATGGCCAAGTCCACAGCAGAAAGGAAAAATATTAAACAGGTATTAGAGCCCCTCCTTAGCAAGTGGCAATTAAATGACTGATCCTTATCAGAAACAGTGGGAGCCCCCATCCTTCATACCATTAACTATCATCTCCTGTCTATTTTTTGGCCTTTGTTTCATTCATCCATGACAGATTCATATTCCCTTCATTTGCAGCACAGATAATGGGGAGGTATTTATTCAAGTCAGAGACGGTCAAAAATCAAAACCCAAGCTCTGAACTTCAGGTGTTACTCTCTTCATAGCTCCAAGTCAGAGTTTTATGATTTGGATTTTATAGGATAATTCTAATGGATTTTTATCTTACAGTCTAAACTTCAGTTTTGTAAAAATTCAAATCTGTCTATAGTTAGTTTTTTCTGTCAGCCTGCAGGTGTGTACAACTTACTTTAACCTGAACATACATCTAGCAAAATATATACTTATTGTCTATATTCCATTTTAAGTGGAGGGCTTTCACTTCCAGATGATGTTTCATCTTGCAGCTTGAAATTCTAGGTCTTACAATGGGAATTTAAGCCTGTATACAGCTGTCCCTGTTCTTTTTCTTCTTTCTTTTTTTTTTTTTTTTTTTTTTCTTTTTTTATGGGTGGGTAGGTTCCATTTTTAAAAGTTTCTTTTAAACATTAACTTCTGTTAACTGTTGAATATTACCCCTTGCTCTGGTTGAAATGATTTGTATTGATTTCCTCATCCCAAGAGGTAAAGGTGGGAATACTGACCACACCAAAGCTTTGATGTCTTGAGCTTTCCATACTGGGAAAGCCAACACAAGGAACAGTACAGATTCAATGGAATCTGCAGTGAGATGAAGGTTCAGAGTTTGGCACAATTATTTTCTGCCTTGTGGTTTTAAGTAGTTGCTTCTTGTAGATGAAAACAGATTCTCTGAGGAATTACTTTAAGGCTATGAAAGAAGCAGCATATTTTCTGTAAGTACAGATGCATAAAACGCATAATACTTCATCTCTCTAATTATGTCATTTATGCCTCTTAGGGAAGTAACTGATCTCTCATAGGGAGAGAATAAGAGAAGGTGAATTGTTGCTTTAGTGAATCTCTTCTTAACTCCTGACATATTGATAGATGACATGAGCGGCTTGGATGTTTTGTTTTTGTTTCTAGCAACAAGCATTTGAATATGAATTTGGAGCAATGTATGCCTGGATGTTGTGTGTGTTCACTGTCATCATGGCCTATAGCATTACGTGTCCCATCATTGTTCCATTTGGTAAGTTTTCCAGTGAGCTGTGGGCACTGTGTGAGCGAGATGGGGGCACGTGGGAGGTTTGGAAGGCCCAGTTCTGCATTCTTATCCCAGTTCAAATGCTGATAATCCTTAGGACTTGGATCCAAGTTTCTTCCTTTCTTGTGGAAAAACAGGGCAAAACATGGTGAATTACTTAGCTCTTGTACTGCCTTTAGAAGTAGAAAGTATATTTAACGTCTATTAGATGCTTATTTTATTTCTCAAGTTTGAGTGTACTAGCTCTGGTGGTGGTTTTTAATAGTTAAGCATAGGAGATTAGGTAGGTTTGAGGATGAGGGGATTATTTTTTTATCTCTGGGTCCTTGAGGTCTAGGAGAAGCAAGCCGCAGAGGGTACCCAGCCTGGAGGTCCACCTTAAGCAGCCAAACTTGAGTTGAGCTTTAGGCTCATTTGAAATAACTTTTGTCCTAAAGTTTGAATGATGTATGTAAAATGAAGCACAAAAATAAGCATGTTGATCCAGAAGCAAGAGAGTGGAAAACTGCCTGTTCTTTTCACTACTGCCCCTCTTCTCCATTGCAAACCATTTATCTAAAATTCCACATCCTGAATGAAATGAGAAAAGGGGCTGTGGTTATCACTGTGCTATGGACAGCTGTATGCTCCATGGTCCTGACCGCAGGGATGTGACCTAATGATGTACTGACTGCTTTGCTGGGACATGGTCTTGGCGAACACCGTAGCTGCCCTTTGACCAGAAAAGGAAATGCTGTATACTCTGGTAGATTAGCTGGCTTAGAAAGCCAGTCAACTAGGAGTTCAGGGCATGTGGATAGAGCCCTTATTCAACTCTTATTCAGTTGGTTTATCTCTGTCCCATGAACAAAACTTAACATTTCTGCCTTAAGTTGCCTATGTATCTGGCTTTGACTACTTTATTCTTCCTGTACCAGCCATTAAATCCTGTATGGGTGTGCAAGAAACTTAGCAGTCTGTTTAGAACTTATAGACAGTTGTCCATCTTTAGTGACTGTGACATGAGCTACATCTTACGTTATTGCATCTTTCATTCACAGAGATTCTGGACTGTCATAAGAATTATGTATAAAGAATCATTTCTGCAGCTACAGATATTTCCACTCTGGAAACCCGTTTAACAGGCATAAATAGTACTAAATCATTTTATATAGTTGGTATTTTCCTTTTCTAATCCAAAATTTTAGAGAGCTAGATACAACATAATTAGCTATTAGATATTGTTCAGAACTGATTTTAATCAACAACCTTATTATTGGGAGAATGTGGCCAATTTTTTTGTAACAATGTTCTTTATTTACATTCTGTTTTGTGTGCAGTTGTAAATATCTGAATGTGCTAGTGCATACCAGAGCTGTTGCAATTCATAGCTGTCACAGCAGTAACTGGCTTTTTCGGGGGGGATAAGAAATAACTGACTTGAAATCCAGTCATGAATGTGTTGAAGGCTGAGAAAGAGACGTTAAGCCACTGTTTGACCTTTCTTCCTTACCAGGACAGTGGTGGAGGAGTTACCGAGTGTCCCCTACCAGCTTGGCCTCATGTGCCAGCTCTAGGAAGGAGCTCTGGGTTCTCTCTGGGAGCACGAGTGGTGCCGCAGAGAAGTGTGTGGAGAAGGGGGAGCGATGGGGAGACTCCGGGAGTCTTGGGCTGGGGATGCAACAACCTTAGGAGCAGGCTGCTGTCATGCAGCTGTACCCCACTCATATTTGGCCTGTATCCACCACTGGTATCTAGATTTTCAGTCACTTGGTTAGTGTAGATCTCATCACAGAATTGCTGCTTTTTATCAAGTCTTCAACCACCTCCCTTGGCTCTCCCTTTTTTCCTTCCAGGTTTAATATACATACTCCTGAAGCACATGGTTGACCGTTATAACCTTTACTATGCATATCTCCCTGCCAAGCTAGAGAAGAAGATGCACTTTGCAGCTGTGAATCAGGCCCTTGCAGCTCCAATTCTCTGCCTTTTTTGGCTCTATTTTTTCTCATTTTTGCGGTTAGGTAAGTATTACCTATTTCCACCTGGAAGCTGCTCCTACCTTTCTTGTCAACTTACCTGAATTACATGTGAAGTTTCATTGGTTTTATGGGCTTTTCTTTTTGCTTCCATAAATGGGAAGTCATAGTGGTTACCTGTGGCACTGAATTATACAACACTTGCAGCTTACACAAGTTTGCATAAGATACTCTGATGGCGATAGCTGATATGTTAACTTAAAACTGTTAGCATGGAACTTCATATTTCTTCATTTTACAGGAGATCATGTGTTCCCTAAATCTGTGGAGTTTGAATTGGCCAGTTAGGCTGTGGAGTGACCGACAGTAAAAATCATTAAATAAAACACAAATGTATTCAGAATTAGCTCTTACTAGAAAGATGGTCCCTGGCTTCACTACCTGCATTTGTGTAGTCTGTGGATAAGTTTAATTTGCCTGGATGAATTGGCTACTGCCTCTGTTGTACAGTTGTCATTTGGAAAAAAACTGTTAAAATGTTGGCTATTGCTAGTAAGACCTGTGTTCTACATCATCTGTCGAACTTTACATGGAAGACTGCAGTGAGATGGTAACTCTCCTCCCCAATTTAAAAACTCATGGTTTTTGTGTAACTTATTTTAAAAGTAGGGACATTCTGTATTTTGCAAATAGTTGGCATTGATAGTATTGGCTGTGGTGTACTAACAGCTTTGATGTCAGAAAAGGTAGGCAATAGCTCATGGCTTTTTATCTGTGATATAGGAGGAAGCATTTGGCATGGAACAGGAATGCCGGTGATGCTGGAAGGAGTTGGGCTTCTCTTCCTGGGAAGGAGGCCATTGGTATCTAACTGTATTTTGCCCTCTTCTCTGCTTTCACATCACTGATGACAAATGACCGTGCTTGCAAATGACCGTGCTTGTATTGTGTTTTTCTAGCATACCAGTAGTAAAAAAGATATTGTTGGCAGACTGTCATCTAACTTCAGAGATAGCTCCCTGTGGAAGTAAGGGGCACTCGGAACTATTGCTTCAGGCTGTCCTTGGATTTGAGCAGATGTCCCTGCATTACTTGTATGTTTCGGAGCTTGTTTTTTCCCTTGTTTTGAGAGCTGTCTTTGCAACCAGGAAGACCAACAAATCTATGTCCTCTAAAACAACAGCAGCATTTCTAGAGCATGCTTTAGAAAAATCAACTCCAAACACGCAGCAATTGATGCGCCTCTTTAATTGTTATGAAGGAAATCCTGATGTAGTAAAAATGTGATCTTTATAATAATGTTTTCTGGTTCTGCATCTATGGTAAAACCATCATTTGTCATGGACCTTAGTAATGGAAAATACAGGCTGGATTACCATGTTTGGTTTGGTCAGTGTAGAGGATCCTGTTTACAGGATGTTGTTCAGTGATTTGTCAGTGCACAGGGCAGTCCAGCCAAGCAGTGTGAGTCCGAGAGGTAGGAACTTGAGATTTTGATTTTGTTGCCATTGATTCCATTGCTGCTTCTTGTGCCAAAGAGAAGGAAGGAGGGGGAAGAGTGCCCTGCTTCCTTATCTGCAAAATAAATTGGTTTATGGTATGTAAAGCTTGATTGCTTAGTCATTGATTTGTGTCTGCTATGGATATTTCAGTTTGGTTGCAGAGTACAGTGATAATACTCTGTTTTCTCACTTATTATATTAATGTAAGGCTGGAAGGACCTCTATCCCAGTTCTCAGTCAGGATCAAATATCACCTGACTGCATACAGAAAGTGATAGGCTATACTGGTGTCATCCATTTCCTCCTCGGTTGCTGTTTTCTTCCTCAGCTCTCATGCCATCCATCCGTCATACACCTAAAGCACCACTGGGCTTCTCACAACAGGGGAGGTGACAGTAATATCTGCAGTTCAGCCTCTGTCTCCTGGGATAGTCACTTAAGTCCCATGTTCTCTAGAACTGTTGGCAGGGAGGAGTGCTGACGACACAGGGCAGGGAAAACTGATCTTTGGAGGTTTCTTCTTCCTTGATCTCTGCTGTTTGCTTTGTGGCTCACGCCATATGTTGGCTTTGGTGTAGACGTACCTCACCAGCTGGTAAATACTGATGTAGCCTATGCTTATAAAAACAACCTCTTCTGAAGGACATTCCAGAATACCCATAGGGAGGTTTTTTCACTTCCCTTTTTTGTTTGAATAGTAACATGATTGTGGGTTTTTTTGGTTTTGTTTTTTGTGTGCGTGCGCATGTGTGTGTGTTTTTCCCCTCATGAATAGATTTGCGCAGGGCTTATATAACCTGCTAAGAAGTAAAACTTGTCTATTCTGTGCCACTGCATATGCTGGGGTTACCACAAAAT
Organism: Aquila chrysaetos chrysaetos; assembly: GCF_900496995.4. Lineage (NCBI taxonomy): Eukaryota > Metazoa > Chordata > Aves > Accipitriformes > Accipitridae > Aquila > Aquila chrysaetos. The sequence continues at coordinate 6,365,226 of NC_044016.1, forward strand.
AGTTGAGGGTTGGTGTTGCCTGTTTTGACTAAAGAAGCTTGGAAACAGCTAGGTTTTGTGGTTTGGTTTTTTTTCCCCTAATACCTTACTCAAGTCACCTTTGCTGCAAAATGAGATTAATTTCTTCAGAATATTTCCCTAGTGGACCTGGAGAATAATAAGTCACTGTAATCACTACAACTTTTTCCATACTAGAGGCTGCTACTATGTCCTTTCCTATAGTTCTCTCTCTCTCTCTCTGAAGAAAAACTTACCTTTCAGCTTAGTTCGTTTACTCAGTTTCTTCTGTTGTTCCTTCTCCTTGGATTCCTCCCAGTTCTGTCCATATTTTATCGTGGTGTCCTGCACAGACAAGGCTGCTCAAGTTGAAGGCGCTCAGTAGCACCAAATTATTTTGTATAGGTACCAGAGACTTGCTGCCTTTTTTTTTTTCTTCCCTTCTTCCCATGTTTTGTGATAGAATCACACTATTGACCGTTTCCAGCTTGTAATCATCAGTTGTATTCTGCAGTGCTACAGGTTTGTTATCCCTCTACATTTCATTTTTCCTTCCAAAAGGAAGTTATTTACAGTTTTCTAGGTACAATTTCATCTTACTGTTTATTTTTGGTTTTTTGGTTTTTTTCCCTTGAAAGAGGGTGGGGTTGTTTTTTTATTATTTTTTCCTTTGGGTTGTTTGCAAGCCATCCAATTTGGTGCCATCATCATATTTAATAAATGGACTCTATTTGTTACATTTCACAGATCATTTATGAAGGTGTTTTAGAAGTGGGTCCAGAATAGATGACTGAGGGAGGAGGAGAAGAATCGCTCTGAGTCTTGTTTATCATTCAAGTATTGCAGCTGCCTTTCTTGGCCTTTAAGGAAGCTGGGAAAACAGCTTGTTCAGCAGTTTTACCAGTCAAGGAGCTTTGTGCGTAATGAGGTTCTCCTGTTTGTGTCTGGAAGTGGCATGCCCAGTCCTCTAAGGGGAAACCCCCCCCCCCCGAGACTTCTGAAAACGGGGAAGATAAAGTAAAGGTTTGTTTGGTTTAGTGTTTTTTTCCGCTATGTATTTTTATATTGTATTCTCTGGATATTTTTCTAGGCTTTAAAGCACCTACAACCATGTTTACCTTCCTAGTTGTCAACATCACAATTATCATTTGCTTGGCTTATACTTGTTTTGGCTGTTTCAAGTACCTGAGCCCACTGAATTATAAGGTAAGTGATGGATACCTAACACCTTTCAGCACCTACCTGTGTGCTTGACATAGCACCAGCTATTCCTACTGGGTTGTTTGTGCCTCCTCACTAGCAATGTCTGTCCATAAAGGTTCATAGCGGTAAGATGGCTAAAGAGGGCTGATAGTAGACGTAGGTTGCTTGGCACAGTGGAAAGTCTGCAGTGTTAGGAACTGAGTTTGAGAGGAAAGAGCAGTATGGAAGAAGTATGCAAGAGGATTGGAGGAGAGAGTACCAGCACTGCAGAGAGATCTGTCTGTGGAGGTTTTTGGGCACTTATGATCTCTGTATATTGTTTTGACTTACCAATTTGATATTGTCTCTCTTCCTTTCCCTACGTGTTACTGGTTACAGATAGAAGACACGCAAGGTGAAAGAGGAAACGACACAGATGTACCACCCATCCCAACATCTTCTGTAAGAAGTTAAGAGTTACTAATCTTCTTTTACGTTTTCTAGAAAAACTTAATTTCTCACCCTACTAACCAAAGAGCTTGTGTAGGACATATTAGTCTGAATGGACTGTGGGACTTCGCATATGCATGTGGGACCACAGAGTTCTGCGGCTGGGCTCCTTGACTGTTCCCAGGTGGTGTTCCAGAAGTACCTTCGGCTGACGTTTTAGGAATAGTTGAGACATGCTACTTCCAGCAGCAATGTACACTGTGTTCTGGGCCTTACACCAGAGAGATCCTCACATCTGGACTGCTGCCAAATGCAGTCAGTTGCCACTGCTTTGTGACTTTCAAAGTTGTGACGTGTAGCAGATCTTACCTGCCATGTCACTAAAAAGGATGTAGGACAGAGGTAGAAATAAGGGCCTTTGTACCACAGTCTACAAGTACAAGTGAGTGTTGCACCAGGAAGCCTCCGTTAGGGTGCCAAAGGCCTTAGGTGTTAAGGTGAAGAATGGGAAATGGATGAAAAGAAGAGTGGCGAGGGTGTTATCCTGGGTGAATTATCCTAGCGTACTTTGAGAGACTAGTAAAATCCTTAATGCTTGTGATTTCAGATGTACGTCCCCCGAGTTTTGCATCCTCATTGTACAGAAAGGACGATACTTGCCCAAAAGGAGCAACAATCATATGGCACCATGGACAACACTTGTTCACAGGCAGAAGGAATCATAAACTATTCTGCTAGACCTGCAATTACTGAGCAGGCACCGAGAGGTTCGCTTTGAATGCCAAGGACTAACACAAGGTGGAGCACTTGGTCCAGGTTTAGGAGATCTAATTCCACCACCCCACCCCCCCACCTCACCTGCTAAGTATTCTGTTTTATTTACATATTCCTGCCTACAGAAGAGGTACAGAAATAATTCATTGTGTGGTCTGCAGCTGTGCTCAGAGATTAAAAAGCAGATGCCTTGGGACTGATTGTTTTCCAGGCTGTCTACACACATTGTGAAACAAACGTGTTGAACACATTGATGCTGATCCTCAGGGACTGCACTTATGTTATCTCCTCACCTGCCTTACGAAGATAACTTATGCTGCATATCGATAACTGGTCACCAAAGCAAGTGCAGCTATGACAGCTGCCATTTATTTATTAAAAATAATTCTTTCTTTTTAAAAAAAAAAAAAAAAAAACCAAAACCAACACAACCCTTTAGTATTTATAAACCTCTTGGGATGCGTTAAATCCTGAGGCAATGTCACTTTTGATGAAAATGCTGTTTGCGTGGGTGCTGAGGATGGTGTGTGGGAGTCTTTCCTCTTGTCACCCAAAGTAGTTGGTACAGACTTGATCATGTTACTTTTTTTCCTTAAAAGAGATGAGGGAGTTACTGTGCACTTGGGTACTACAAGTACCAAAGCAAAATGACTAGTGTAAAGAAGGGAGTGATTTATCTGATTGTGGTTTTATATATTTTTTTGGAGGGCGTTTAGGTTGTTAGTTTCTGTTCACTATTTTTAAGGGCCTTCCACAATTAAAGTTCACCTGCCAACAATAAAGGATGTAAACATTTTATCTTTATTTTAATCTTGGGGTCAAAATGACAGATCTCTGGGTTTTCTCTATAGTGCCAATTATATGAACTGTAAGGTAGTAAGTTTTTAAATTATGTAATAGGTGCCAATTTATTCCAAAGTACATTGTGTTAAAGTGTAACTAATAATCACAAAGCAATAAAACACTGAGTTCAGAGAAATTTCAGGCTGTCTTGATTGATTTTTTTTTTTTTTTTTTTCTTTGTGTATTGAAACAGTTCTTTTGCTAGCGGCCTCACAGCATGATCAATGTCATGAACTGTCCATAAGAGCACTGTCATAAGGCTTAGAATGACAGTATGTCCCATGAGAGATTTGAATACTTTTAAATTTCTCTAGAGGATGAATCTTGGTGACCTTTGGGTAGGAGACAGTTTTGACCCTCCCAAGCCCTCTGTTTGCCTGCTCATTGTTAAACTGTTAGTTCCTGAACTTGACCTTTTCTAGCATGTCTGTGAAGCAGCAGCATCTTGAGATTGGAGTAGAATTTGTGTCATAAATAAGTGTATGCAGATGTTCAGTGTCTTGCAGGGCTGCCTCCAGCTTCCTGAGACCAGCCCTCTGGACAAATGCTGAGTAGGAGACCTGCCCTGCTGCAAGAAGGACACTGCAGAGCTTTGATAACCCTGATGACAAGCCATTCCTGTCAGTTGAAGGTACACATAACTCCTGGTTCTTAAAAGGCAAGGGAGGAGCCTTGTCTAGTGGGGGGGCATGGATTTGTGTCAGACTTTATACTGTCACTTCAGTGTTGCAGTTTAGTCAGGGGGGAGGGGGGTGTGTATGTGTTAATTTTAGCAATCGTGGTATTACTAGAGGTGGTACGTCCACTGAATATTGTGGGGTTTTTTAGTGACCATGGTATTACTGGAGGTGGTGTGTACCCTGGAGACAAACTGCCAGTTAAGATTGGTATTCAAACCAAGAAAAAAGAAAACCAACAGATTCCACAATTTTTACTTGTGTCTGAGTATCTCATACAGATGTGAGGACAGAAGGAGGAGACAGAGCCTGTTGTATTAATTATATCAGACGTGTATGATTGTTCTAACTAATTTCTAGCTGCGGTACCCCATCTTATACCAGTGTCTGCAGAAGCAGTGGACACTTATGTGTATACTAATTGAGGAATCAAATAAATGATTCAGCTACCACACTTGACCTATTTACAGTACTGTCACTGCGGGATTTTTATGCTCTGTGGTATAGCTTACTTTTTTGAACAAGTGACTTTTGATATTCGCTGTGAGGTTCTATATGCCATATCAAGGACAAAAACTCTTTTGGTGATTGGATTTCCTTTTTGTGCTTGGAAGGCTGCTGAACCTTGGTAATGAAGCTCCTTGTGGCTGGCACAGGTTCAGTACAGAGCGAGCCAGCTCTGCTGTGAACTTGAATAAACCCACCTCCAGTCATGCTAACGTGCTTCAGATACAGAATACGGAAAACCTACTAGGTAATGGAAAGTTGCATGTTGCTAAATAGTCATTGCTGGCATTCGAGGAACCAGTTTGTGTGTCTGATGGGGAAACCACCTGCATATTTCACTTATCATGTAGCAGCCATTCTTGTTTGCCAGTGTACTCTGTTGCAGTTAAACTCATAGAAATGTCTATGATATTAGGACATGCACTAGTCTGAGTAAAGGCTAGGATCACCTAGTAGTAAATTATAACAAGACCTCCATGTACAGCAACACACAAATTAAAGGCTGGTTTATCAGCTTTGCTGTGTTGTGCTTGCTTCCTAGTATCTTTTGGTTCCCTCTCTGAGAGCTGGAAGTAATTAGGAAACTGCACTGGCTGTAATTTGTTCCTTCATGCTGGTGGATATCTCTGAGAGGATAAAAGTAGATCAGCAAGAGAAACTCCTTGCATTCCTTGCTGAGCCTTAGAGAAAAGCTGAGGGATGGAAGCCTCCACAAATGTGGATATTGGCTGCACTGTATCTGAAATTCATATTTAAAGCCATTGCACATTCTTTACTGTTCTTTTTATAAATCTTTTGGCAAGAAGCCTAAGCAAATGGCCCAGCTGGAGTTACTGATTGTAGCTCCCAGAAGCCATATTTGTTGAGATCCAGCGCCTGCTGCTTGCCTTGCATTGCTCAGTTGGAACAACTCCTCCCCCCCCCCCTTGGTCCTTGCTAAGTCCTTACTTGGGTTCTAGCAGCCGCCACCGGCAGTGCTTCTGTGGAACATGAATCCTGGACAAGTCTGACATTTGAGAATGAGTAAGCCCTACAGTGTGATCTGTGATGGGATTCTCTGACACAGCTGAGGGGTCAACCTTTGAAAAGTTGAAGAATGGAGCTCATTCGATACCATACAATTCGGTACCCTTCTGCAAACACTTCGCTTATAGACTATTTTCTTCTATAGTGAAGAAGATGCTATATGGTATGCTGAGACTCCAAAAAAACCTTGGCTTGTTTAGATATACCTATCTCTGCCAGTTAGAGCTTATTCTAGATGTATGCCCAATCTGGTTCACCTCCAGCCCTGTTGAAACACATCCCCAACACCCAAATGATTGCAATTTCTCAATTGCATTAGGTGCACACGTTCATGTCTTGTTTTTCTTTGGGCTTTTCCCATGTCTTGAGCCAAAAGCAGATTTCTGCGCTGGCTAAGCTTTTAATGCTTCAGTGTAGCACTAAACCATGTTCTTTCTGTCTCTTTACAGAAATCAAATTCCCAGCTCTGCTTACCCACAGATGCTAGTAGCACAGCTGAAAGCTTTCTCATGCATGATCTACAGCTAGTTCATTTATTAGTGTTTGGAAGCCTTTTACTTTGATGCTTTTCAAGAAGGTGGGCTTGTCCTACAAGCAGCAGGCCACAGAGTTGTTTTCCTGGCTCTTGGCAAAAGTGAGGTGAGAGGCACAGGAAGATTTGGGGAGGAGGGGTCTTTTTCTGTCACTATCACAAACCCATGTCCATTGAGTACAAAGAAAAGACACGCTTTATTGTCTCTAAATTGCAACAATACAAGGAAATACACAGTTCTAATTCCAAATGATGGCCAGGGTCTTAACTTTCAAAGAGGCCATGTGTCTTATCTTCTTAAAGTGGTCTTGCAAATTCCTTCTCTGTCCAATCTAGGCAAGATTTCTTGAATGATTCTGCTTGTCACCTGTCTGTAACAGCTGCAAGTGCCTGTTTCAGATATTTCAGAGGTACAGTAGTTGTTCTTTCTTTCTGAGGACAGCTGTCTGACAGATCAAAACAGAAAGGAAATTACCAAAAGCAGAGACACTGAAGATTGGGTCATTATAATGGAACATTCTTGCCTCTAATTTTTTCGTTCTTGGGTTAACTGCTGACTCTTGCTTTGTATCTGACATCCTATTGGTTAGGCTGTAGCATCTCAGCTGTAGCAAGTGCAACTTCCCAATTTTTTTTGTGCTCAAACACAGAGCTCCTGGGTTATCTTCACTTGTTCTTTGTTAGCAGAGTCTGTAAGCATTTGTTGCTTGGAGAGAATGTGTATCAAGATCAGCTGTCTTTCTATTGCATGTACTATAATTAGCTTTTAATTCTTTTGATGAAAGAATGAATGTGGCTCCATGAATTAACTGGTGTAGTACCCAAAGCTGCTTCTCCCTACTCAATGTGCCTCCGTTACTAATCTCTTCCAACCAGGAGCCTGCAGCCATTACAGGGCGACTCTGGACTCCTAGTTGAAAGCAAACCTTGTTCCTTTCCTGGAGAAGGATTTGTTCCCTTCTGTAGCAGCTTATTTCCTGCCTTCCTAGGTGAGTTCCAGTGTAACACGTATCTGATCATATCACTTTTGAATGGATTGAAAGTTCCACCTCAAGCCCAACTTTTCTGGCTAGTGGAAAATAACATTCTGTGTGTTAAGTAATAATTTCACTAACTTAACCAGTTAAGTATATTTCCAGCTTCAATTCTGGATGGTGTTTGCTTTCCACTAAAGTTCTGGTTTGGAAATGTCTACTGATAGGAAGTTTGTTGTCATCAGCAGTGCAGAGCTTCACCCCATCTTATCAATTCCTGAAGATGTGATAGGTATGTGATACATACGATATAACACAGATATGACAGTGTCATTTTAGGGCCTTAAAACACTTCTGTCTTCCAGACTGTAAACTGATGATTATGTTTAGATCTTGAAGTAAAGTATCTTTTTCTGAAAAGTCACAGGACAGTGGTTGTGAGATCTGATCTCCTTGGATGCTCTGTACTAGATCTGTGCATAATATTCAGGTGGGAATGGGAGGGACTGTAAATAGCCAAGAAGAAGAGAGGGAAATTTTCATATCTGTTTCTAGACTCAGTGGTTAATTAGGTGCTGGTTAATAGTTAATGAAGACACTCTTCTCAAAAGTGATGTTTAAAATAGTTCTAGAAATCCAATGTATGGTATGTCATAAGGGACTCCTAAATAAAACAGGAGCCAGAATTTGTTGCTGTCTCAGATCATTACTGCCATGTGGTTCTGAACCTCCAATTTTTATGTAGTGGTGCAAGAGGGTGAAAGTTTTTCATGGAAGCTAGTATTTTTTTTTTTTTGAAAGATATCTATCTGTTGTGCTTCTCAGATGTTTATTAAAAAAAAAAAAAGTTGCAGTACAGGAGGAAAACTGAGAGCAGAGGGAATGTAAGATAGATGTATTTCTGTACACAGCTCACCTTCCATGTGAAAATCTTTCATGCATTTAGTGGTGTTTTACACTTAGCTTTTCAGATCAATTAGCTTTATTACAGCCTGCTCTCCTGAAATGTTAAGCACCAAGTTGCTTCTTTCAAGTGAAGATGTTCCATGTCAAAACTTATTTTGAATTCTAAATTTTTTTTTTTTCCTAAGGCAAATTATCGGTACTTTTTTCCCCCCTCCATCTATAGACATAGAGAAATAAAACTAGCCGCTATCTCCACAGAGGAAAATGGAAAATGAAGTGAATTGAAGAATTGCTAAGTACCATAATTTGGTTGCAGGCATTGAATTTTTTTATGACAGGGTTCTAGCTTTAGAGAATGGAGTAGGGTTTTCTTATTCTTTTATATTTGACATTTGTAACTTCAAAATTGTTCCTAAAATAGGGAGAATTTATTCCCTTCTGAGACCAGAAATCAGAATCTGCTGGGAAGAAAAGGGCAAAAATTGAGAAATAAATCAGTTGTGCACCTTTAAGAGGAATTATTTAAGCAATTATTTCTGTTATTTAGCTTCAAAAGGGAAAAGATGTAGTGGTGGAGTTAGGAGAATCGTAATATCTGTGTTCTGTAGTGTGTTCTGTTCAGTTTTGTGAGATATTACCTAATCGTTCTTTGTCTCCGGTTTCTCTGAAACATTAAGAATGCCTTCTGATCACTGCAAAAAGTTTTATCAGCTGCAAAAGACCTGAGGTGATGCAAAAAAATTGCATTGAGACAAAAATGCAAGGGTGGACGTTAGTTCCCTTAAGGCTGTACAAGAATTCCTAGAACTCAAGAGATACAAATGTATTTACATACAAAACCACCGCAATAGTACGGACTTGGTTGCAAAAGAGCTTAAGAACTGCTGGAAAATAAAGCTCCTTTTAGACTTTCCTTCATTTGAGGAAGTCGAAAGGTTGGTAGGTGCACTCTGAGCAGAGATGAGATCCTACAAGGCAGCAATGGCCATGGTCCAAAAGCGAGTGGGACTACTTAGGCTCAGCTGGAGCAGAGCTGCAACCCAAGCTCATGAAATCGCACTGAGCGAGGGATGCCATACAGACCTAGTGAGAAGAATGTTGGCTGGGCTAGGCCTTTCCCCTCTGCAGAGGAGGACGCTGACATCTATCGCTTATTGAATACCCTGGGGTGGGACACATCCACATACTCTTGTGTAACGGGCAACTAGGAGTGAAGCAACAGTAGGTGGATCGTGTTAAGAAGGAAGGACGGGGTATTTACCAGGAAGCCAGTATCATCAGGACAGGCAGAAGTTGGTTTTGCATTGGATGTGGCGTGGATACCAGTGGGGGGCAAGTCAGGGACTGGGAGGAATTCCTGAGCTGCGGGTTCTCTTATCGCCTGCCTCCAGGGCCTGGCCCTCACTGGGCCCAAAGCAGGCTGCAGCTGCTGCGAGGGGCAGACAGCTGGGCTGCGCACACAGCCAGAGCCCCTTGCTCAGCCTTGGGGGCAGGAGGCTTTGCAAGTGGGATGCCTGGCCCCTTGCAGCTGCTGGGACAGGCAGCACAGGCAAGGTGAAGCAGTCGGTTTCCCTCCTTGCACCTCTTTTGTGTTGTTGAAACAGTTGTGAGTTGGTCTTTCCATATAGTTAAGTTTGGCACGTTGGTATCTTTGACTCAGTAGCTGGGCGGTTGAGTGTAGTTTTGTCTTCTGAAGTTTTTGTTCCCCTTTTCTCTGTACTGCACTCTCTCTGCACTGATCATCTGCAGTGGTTTGAACCAGTGCTGCAAAGGGGGATTCTCTTTCATTTAAGAAAATGGAAACTCATCACTTAAATCTCATTTATCATTCGTCCTATCCTCAAAACTGCAGACATTCAGTTACTAAACACAGGGAGAGCATGAGCATCCTTAACATCTTAAAATCCAATCAGGAAGGTATTTTGAAGACTGACGTTTGGACTACATCTAGCAAGGGGAAAGAGCTGTCACTCAGCACAGATCTGTTTATAAATACTGCTCTCCAGAAGACAACTGACAATTGTAATGGGGCTAATTCTTCTAGCAGCATTGGCATAACACCGTCAGGGCTGTCTGGCACTGCACAGGATATTTCTTCCATGAAAGAAAACTAATTCTAAGCTTTAGGTTTTAGTGTGAGTTATGTTCCTTAAAGTGCTATTACAGCAAGTAAAACAAGTGGCATCATTTCTCAGTGTTTTGAAATAAGCTACCCTGAAATCAATATGGATTTATTCCTTGTCTCTTCCCACAGTATCCAGAAGGATCTTCCCATTCCTCTTCAAGACAAAAATGTATCTTCATTTAATGTACATTATATATTGCACCTGCTGTAAAACAGAATGTACATTTGATTGACTGTCTTGAACAGATCAATCCCTGCCCCCAGGCAATTCTAGGTGACTCAGTGGTGATGAATAGTGCCCCTTATGGATTTAGATCTAACTGTCATGCTAGACTTCACAGATTTTATTTTTCACTAAAAGATGGTTTAACTTCCTTTTTTTTGTATGAAAGTGTGATTTCTATTCATTTTTTTTTTTTTCATTCACAATCTGAGTAATGCCTGACTCTTTTGCTTAATGTAAGTCTTGTCTGGTTTGGTTGTGTAAAAAACATGTCCAAAGGCTGCATATAGTGGCTCAGATTTCAGGACTTTATCGTTTGTAGTTTAAAAATCAAAAGTCAGATTCAGTTGTAGTGGGAGTTAGTTTAGCTGGAGCTGCATGAGAGGGTGGTGACCTTACTAGTGTTTTTCCATACCAGAAGCACTTTCCAAAGCACTTCAGTTGTGGGGGGCAGAGGGTAAGTTATGTTTATTTTCAGTGGCATCTCCATGGTTCTGAACCTCTTATCTAGACTCTTCTTGGACTGTAACTGGCTAATTAAAAAGCAGGGTCTAGGTCAGCTACTTCTGGTTTCAGTGTGGGATAAATGCATGTTTTGGAGCAACTTAAGAAGGAATGGCTTTTAGGACAGCAGTTTCTTTGAGCAGAGACTTTGGGGCAACTTTGGTCCAGAAATGGAAGCTTTAACAAGAAATGGCTCTGGAGCAAAACAAAATGTTTTTAGCATCATTGTGTCATCGGATTCTGGGTTCTCCTGAAGGCCATAGCTACTATTTCAAAGAAAGAGCCTTATTCCCAAGAAACAGCTCAGCCAGCCTAACAGCAGCGCATTTGGCCTTGTTAGAGGAAATGTACTGTCTGAATGGCAGGTACTCAGCTGGCTCACTTAAATAAGAACAAGTATAACAGAGCAGGGAGTCCTTTCTTACTGTTTATTACTATTGCAGTAATCTGATATGCAGTTAATTGCTCACAGAAATGTTAAAACTATTTCTGATTATCTGACTGACTTTTGCACTGCTCACTGTAGTACTGTACCAAATAATAGCCCATTAGTCAATACCAGACTATCAGAAGTGAGTCTGGATTCACTCTAGGTGGTTATCAAATCCAAATCTCAGGCTTGTGGGAGAGTTGCTCCCTGCAGGAAGAGATGCAGATGCTATCACTAGCCCACAAACACTTCATTAGTATTAAACCTTGCACTACAGGCAGTGGGATGGGCTGTGTTTTGCTAAAAACAGATGATTATTTTGAAAAAGGGGAGGAGAATTGATGGCAGGCTTTACAGCTGGCACATAGCTGAATTTTATACTCTTTCACATTGTCATAGTATTCCACTGAATCTTTGTATCTGTAGATAAGTAGGTGATGAACAACAGCTGCTGACATCTGTGGGCTTAAGATGTGAGAAGTGTGACATCAGAATTCAGAATAACCTTTGCTATACAGCAGGTGTTTAATTATAATTTTTAAGCTTCTAAAGTCTATGCCTTTTAGGTCCAGATTTTTTTTTCTTTCAGACAGTAACTAATCAAACCCATTTTTGTGCTGGATTTAGTGTCTCGGTGCCTATTTTCTATACTCAGTAAAACTGACAGTGTGGACAGCTTGTGTTTGTAGTAGGCTGAAGTGCACTTACCTGGTGTGCAGAGCGGGGCAAGGACGTGCTCGTTTACTGCCTCTGTTCATTATCATTGTCTCAGATTGCTAAGCACTGTGAGGCATATTTAAAAATAGAAGGGTTCTACAGGCAGTTGTTTTTTGTCTAGGTCTCCCTGGTGACTGAGCCTGGGTGAGCTGTTGTAACATAAGATCACAAAACAAAGTCCTGATGTGCATCCTTTCATCAAGGCTGGGCCCCTTCAAGCAGATCTGCTCCAGAAGGGAGAGTGAAACTGCTTTGAGCCTTCTACTCACATCTGAAAATCGGTTTGGCAGGTATCATATAGCAAACTTCCTTCCCACTTACTTTATCCGCGTTGTGACTGAACAGTCCCTGGGGAAGTATTCAGTTATATCAGTATATGGCAGTGCTCCCTAGCACCACAGCAGATGTCTGCATGTGCATTAAAGATGAGAGGGATGATCTTCAGCTCTGAAATATAAGGCCACACAGGGGACAGAAGTAAGGCAAAACCAAATGGCCAGAGATCAAGACTTGTGCAAGAGGGAGCACAGTGGTGCCTGTAAACAGCTGTCATTGTCAGAGGTGAGCTGGTTCCTCCTGAATAAGCAACCTTTTTTCAATATACCACACCTGAAACAAGTTTGGGGATGGTCTTCTCTGAGAAGAGTCTATTTTAGACAAAGTAAATTATTCTGTATTTTCTTCCTGACTGGCCTGAACCACACAATATTTTGCAAATGAGAACACAAATTTTGACTAATGAAAGCATTTACAAGTAAATGTAGAATTAGTGCTTGCTACTAATGTGGAAGCAGTTAACCATCTTAGACCTTCAAGCTATACTTGAATTCTTTAAGGCAGTACTGCAGTCAAATCTTGTAGGGAGACCTGAGAGCTACTGTGCCTTCTGCTACTGGCACCCAGGTGCAGAAGCACAGAAGGCAGAGGAAAGGTAGTGAGAGGTCCTGCCTCTGCTCAAAAAACTGATCCAGGCTGCCCTAACAATTTTCTGTCATGGTATATCGGGGGCTTTGAGCAAGATTCAAATGTGCCCAGCAGGAGCATTAACTTGCCTTCTGTGAAACAAACTACGTGGTATTCTTGAGTCTAAAAGCCCTGTGGGATGGAGCAGGGCTCTGCTGGAGTGACTCTATTTAACAGCTTCCATTTCAATTAATATTGTGAAATAATACTAATCCGTATTTCCCTGTGCTTGCAGGGGTAGGGAAGTATATCAGAAGTGACTGGAGAACAAAACTATCCTGAAATCAGTCATCTGGATACAGTTTAAGAGTACTGCACACACTAGGGACTGTTGCTGGCAAAAACATACAGCCCTTCAAATACAATTTTCTTTGAGCAGTTTGCCTTCAATCTGACCTTTGTAACAGATGCAGTACAGAATCAATAGGTTCTGAATTGATGTTTCTCTTTGCTGTCACCAAGCAAAATCTCAGTTATTAAAAAATTTAAAAGAAACACACAGGTATTATTCAAAATTTTAATGCGAGTTTCTTCTAATTTTGGATTAGTCAAATTTTTACTTTTTAGTAAGAATACAGTACCTTGCAGAAGCAGTGCAAAGCCACAGTGTCTTGAGCCTATCCAGGGCTATGATTTTAGCTAAAAGTACAAATTTGGTGCAGAGGTAGCTTGGGCTATAATTATTGCTCCTACCCAGTCCCTCCTTTTGGGGTCCGAGCTACAGGCGCCTGTGTCTTTCTTTCAGCTGTTCCTCACATGTTGCTGTCCCAGGAGCCAGGCGCAGGGGAGCTGAGCTTCCTCACAGCCAGGAAGCGGCTCAACAGCCCAGGCTGGAAGAGAAAAGCAGGCAGCAGCAGCCAGCTGGCTAGTTTAAATGTACTATAGATCATCGATGCTGATTAACCGATGCACTCAGGCAAGTTAGGTCTTGCTAGGCTGTTCCCATTCTTTATGTGAGGAACCTCACATCTACACCAACTCAAGTTTTACTGCTGCTGTGAAAAAAAGCCTTTCATAACAATAAACTGTTCTTAGTTATTAGTTGTAAGGTCTATTTTTCAATTTCAAAGCAAGAGTCAGGAATACTACAGAACAGATTTTACAAGTCTGTGCTTGGGGGAGAAGATAAAGTAATCTTCATGCTACTTTCTTAGCCTAGCTGAACAAAAAAAAAAAAACCCAACCCAAAATCTGCAGGTCCCCACAGCAGTATCTCATTGAGATAATACTGCATTCTTCATGCTGTCCTCTCTCACATCTGGTCAAGAATAAGATCCAGTTACATGGATTACAGTAGACTTAGTAAGGCCTGTACATGTGCTAAGCTATAAGCAGTTACCCTGCTGTTTGTTAGGGGAGTTAGTCTCCTTTCTTTCTCCAAAGTTGCTCTCTCTCTACTTTCCCAACAAATTGCAGAATATCTTCAGCAAGAAGTTCAGGTTCCTCCAAAGCTGCGAAGTGGCCACCTCGAGGCATGAAATGGAAGGAAACTATGTTGGTGTATTTCTTCTGGGCCCAAGCCTGGGGTGTGTGCATGACTTCATTAGGGAAGGAGGCAATGCCAGTAGGTACTTGTACTGTGAGCCTGAGAGAAGAGAGGGAATAATTTTAATCTTTCAAATACTTAACTCTGCAAGAAATGGAAAGTCCCAAGGAAATGTTGTTCTTAAACAGTTGGGCACACTGGTGTTAGGCAATTAAAATTTGACTTCCAGATCTTAAATTTGAAGACTAGATAACACTCCCATTCCTGGGAAAAAAAATTAAAATTTTTGCATACATTGATATTAAGGCAATTCTGCAAGGGATCCAGGGCATGAGAGGTAGAAGCATGGAAACTGAGAAGAGAGCCCTAGGAGGTGGTAGGTATTGAGTTTCCTCGTGCTGCATTGAGTGCTCGAGAGTCATGTATTGAGGGGAAAGCACACAATTTGACAAGGGCTGGAGAGAGATGTACAGTGAAGATTGCAACTAGAAAACGTTGAGCCTGGCAGGACAACTGGAGGGTAGGCAGGGGAAGAATTATCTTGAACTGCTGCAAAGGGGGAGGAGAGGGGAAGAATGATAAAGAGTCAATCTAGACTAGTTCAGAGGAAACATTTCTGAATGTAAGACTTGACTCTGTAAAGTAGCTCTTGCTTTTAACTGGCACAAATGCACTCTACAAAACATTTTGCACATTAGGGAAACAGGGTAGGGAAGCAATGGGATTTAAGGGGGAAAGCATCTTAGAAAGTGGAATGATCTGGGCTTGTTATAAATAGAGCAACATTTTCTAGGTTTAAATATCCTATACACATAAGCTGCATTGTCAGCAGTGACAGACTTGAAAATTTAGATACAAAAATTGTTGGACACGTAGCCACTGGAAGCCTGAAAAGAGGGCGCCTAATTTTACATAGGACTTTGAGACTCTTTCCTTTAGGCACATAGAAGCTCATATAGCTCATCTCGCATAGGCAGAACTGGAGCAGGATACTGCCCACAGTGTAGCCACAACAGCTTCAAGAACTGAGTCAGCTTCCTGGGAGCATCACTTCACAGCTAAATACCACAGCAGTGAGCTGTGGTTGCAGATACCTCAGGGCAGGTTTAAGCCTTCACTAATACTCAAGCTGACACAAGTATATGCAACCAAACTGCTGTCTTAAGTGTCTGCACAGCAGGAACATCAGTCTTACTGACTTTCAAATTATGCAGTTTGTCAGTATACTGAAGTTGCTTCCAAAGGTAGGACTTAAATCTTTTGCAGAAATAGGCAAACTGTGTCCAGAAAAGTACTAGAACTGCAAACCAAATAAACTATAAACAAAACTGACTGCATGACTCTGTCACAGGCTAATTTAGTAACTGAAGTAAAATCTGGAAGTACTTATACATGCTTTTCCCTAGTTAGATACACCATGAACGGGAGGTCCTCAAGCAGTGCCTCCCGTCAGATCTCCTTACTGATGGTTCAGGATTCTTACCTAATTACCGTGTTTTCCAAGTGCAACACAGTATATCAACTAACAGACCTGTCCTGCAGAGAAACACTGTGATACAGCATTGCTTTTCCTCAGCACTCAGAAACTTGCAGCAGCTGTAAGACATAAGCAACCTGTCTGCAACCATAAAATTAAGTTCAGGGCAAAATATTTGAAGAAAAAAACCACTTACCTTTCATGTTTCTGTGTGCCTATCCCCTTCTGCAAATTTTCTTTGTAGAAACGCATTGAGGAGACTATACAGCCTGACACCCAGTAGATCATGATATTGGTGAGCAGATCATCCAGGTTAAACTTCCTGAATAGGTAAGCCCAGAGATTACTTAGTTGGAACTGAATACCATTTTGCATTACTTTTAGCAGGGACTTGACTTTGGTTTGGTTGTAACAAAAATAAGTTGCAGGAAAAAATAGTTAACTTGGTTAAGAAGAGTTGACAGGTGAAGTGTGTTACTCCCCCTCTGTCTGTCAGTGACCAATTAAGCATGTTAAAGGCTTTCAGACACAAACTGGGAAGTGACATTTTAACTCCTACACAGAAGGCAGAGTCCAACAAGCACCTTATGCTCCAGCATAGCTTTCTATACTGTCCATAGACTAGGAGGGTAGGAGCAGAAGAGCACACGGAACAGCTTGTGCCATTTATTATTCATAATTTGAAATGCTACCCTAAGCCTTCAGTGGAACCATCACACCAACATGTGCTGTAAACAGTGCATGTTTCCTATCAAATTGTTAGCTGTATGCAGTGCAAACATTCTATTAAAATCCATTGTCACTGGACCTTTTCATAACATGCCCCTTCATTCCATTCCTGCCAGGTACTGCAGCAATTTTCAGAGGGGACTTCATCTCAGATTTCTGCTGTACACTAAGAATGATCCTTTATTAGCAAACAGTAGATAAATGAAGCAATACTGATCAATCTAAACCAAATTCATAGAGAGTGAAGTGTTAGTATTAAAATGAATCATGAGTTCTGTTTCCCAGCATCTTGATGTAGGTTAAACTTTTGTTTTTCTGTCCTAATGAGATTCTTCCACCTAAGTCAGTTTTTAATACCCAGAAGTTGCAGGCTCTATCTCTTCTCTAGGAGATCAAAGTGGGAAGGGAGTAAGTACATCAGCCTTCACAGCCTATTTCCTTCTTTGCATGCTGTAGTACAGCACCGTACCTCCCTACGAGATGTGAGGCAATCGATTCAGACAAACTTCTTTAGCTATGACTCTGCGCTTAGTCACCTCATCAAAAATGGCATGAGAGGAAATGCTTACCTCTCTAGTCCTCCATCCTCTAAATTACGGAATTCCAGATCAGTCCATGTAGAAAACTTCTCCAAGATATATGCAGCCAGTCCTACAGGAGAGTCATTCAAACTACAGCCTGAAAAGGAGGAGGAAAATTTAACTAAAATTGTGGTATCTGACTACTAAACTCAGACTGTTACCTAAACAGCCCATTATAATACAGGGTAGATAACTTTACAAAGCTGTTCCAGCAGCTATGTTCTTAAATAAATAAATAAAATAGTAGAACAAGTTGGAGCCATTTATTGTTGAATCATAAACTGATAGTATCTGCAAATCAACAGGCTCTGCATTAGCTCACACTGTATGTTTTTTGAACTGATGTAACAGTATTGGATTTCTGCTGGCTTTTTTTTCTTGTAAGCTAATAAGATTAAGCTCTATGTGCCAAGCAGGGTTTGCTTCCATTAATCTGGAAGTTGTCATTTATTAAACAGCATTATAGGGCCAAACCCCACATGCCTACGCATGACCAGGAGAATCTGCACCATTATCTAACAGCAAAAACATTTTAAGGATTATTAGAAAGTCATTAAGGAAGAGCAAGGCCTTACTGAAAGTTCCATCTTCTGAACTAGCAATAGCCAACGGCCTTCATGTAGAACAAGGCTTAATATACTTTTTATAGTTTGTTTTGCTTGGACAGAAAACACACACCTGCACCTGGAACTTTGCTAATACATCCTAGTGCTATGAAATACAGGGACCATAAACTGTCCCAGCTCCTCAGAAAAACCTTAGAAAAAGTTTTTCCTGAGCAACAGCAATACATTTGAAGTTCCATCCACGCAACCCAACCTTCCTGAAAGATACCTAACCACAATAGCTAGCACAATTTCATCAGTAATTGCTACTTAAACATAATTGAGTTCCAGTTATCAAACAACTAGTATTGGTACCTGAAATACCGAGTGTTTGAAAAAGTTATATTGAGCATGCTTTCCAGATCTGCAAAACCAGACAAGCAATAGCCTGTTCTCATATAGTTACTGTGAACAAAAAAGAGTCCATTCATTTACATATAGGAAAAATTGACATTGATCCTAACAGTGCTTTGAATACAGGTGCTGCCTGTTTCAGTCAATTGAAAATGAACCCACACTCCATGCAGGTTTCCCAAAGAATAAGTGTAAAATCAAATCCATGCAAGCCAGTTTGATCAAAAGCCAACTCTGAAGCCATCAAGAGTATAGTATTAGCAAGCATAGTATATGTATGTATCAAGAGCCAGAGACAACTTCCTTGCTTAGGACAGCTTACAAGGTAGCCCTGTACCACCAGAAGTCTCAGGAAGACCGTGGTAGCCTCCATGGCTGTGCTTCTTCCAGCTACCTTACACTCCCATCTTCAGAGTGTTCTTCTCCCTATGGGAACCTGCCACCCGCCATGCTCCTCTCCCTCTTTGTCCTCAAAATTGCAGGAATGCTCCTGCTTCAGCTCCCAAAACATGAACCGACTGCTGGTTCCCAGTCTGCACAATTTGTTCTGACAGACAACACATTACTGGTAGGGACAAGAATCGGCCAGAAAACCACAGCAGAAGGAGCATGGCTAGGCATCTTTCAGCTACCAGCCTCCCCATCTTTTCTTAAAGCACAAATGGAATTAGAAACTAGTAATTTTTAGAAACCAAAACTCAAAAGAAGCAAAATTATTTAAAAATCCATAAAATTATCATCTTGCCTACACATTTCAAGAATATACCTGGTTCTGTAGGTAAGTTTATGAAAAACCATTAAGAAATAGTTTCCTTAGCTATGTTTTTAATAAAATCCAGAAGGGAATTGCTGCTGCACGAAACCAAAATATATTCAGTATTCTTGACTCAGTTGTCCAATTCAGTTGCAAAAGATATTTTTAAAATAGAAACACTTAATACTCAGATACTTAAAAGCAGTTAAGCAATCTGAGTGACTAGCTCATCTAGAAAGAACATTCATAGGTACACTTTTTTTTTTCCCTTGAAAGTCTGCAAGTGATTCAGAACAATGAATGAAAACAAAATTTGATTTTACTTTTCAGGTATTACTTATGTCTATAAATAAGCAACATTGCATGCTGAGACAGCTAAAAGCTTCTTGTAGTTTACATCATTTGAGTATGATCTATTCTCTGTGAAGAAACTATCTTTTGCTCTCAGCATAGCTGCATCTGAAATAGAATTACAGTCCCCAGCGATAGCAGAAGTGGAAAAGTATTAAATAAACTATTTTATTTATGAAAACTGAAAATTATGTCAGTGGCACTTAGAGCATGCTCAATTCTGATGTGCAGATTTACTGCTTCTGCATGCAAAAGTAAGTGTAATGCTATATACCCATATGTAACCTTTTGTGACTTGGATACAGAAAAGCCCACCTTTTAAAACCTCTAACCTTCCTGCTTCAATTTCCCTGAAAAAAACTGATTTTCTGCATAGTTTAAGCAGTACGGTTTGTTTCTATGAAAGTACAGCTACAACGAACAGACTAAGTATTCTGAGCTCAAAAGGGGTTTTTTGTTTGTTTTACCAACAGTATCAGGCTTTGTAGCCTGTATGTGAGCGTAGCCAGACTCCAACAAGATCCTGTAGAGCCCTTTTTTCAAGAAGGGAAACATCCGCCTAACATCTTCATCCTGGAAACCGAAGAGCCCTGGAAGATATCGGCCCAGCAGAATGGAGACCAGGTGAATGAATCCCATGTTCGTAACTGAGGCTAGATTTAAATGGAGACCTTTCATATGGCTAAAAATAAAAACAGAAGAAGCCCCCACAAATTAACAAAAATCAAATGTGATTCAGAGTTGTTATATTTAAAATGTTATTGACAAAAATGGACATACTTAAATTCTGACCTGCTAATTACATCAAGACTTTAGCTGTACTTTGTGGTGTGGCTTTTCACACAAAAATGACAAGTCAAATGGGCAACTGTCAGTAATCGGCACACGCTCCTGGGCACTAAGCCACAAATCCTCCTTTTGTTACAAGTACTTATCCCACTCCAGACCCCAGTGGGGCCATTACAAAACTACTGCACAACTGTTTGAAAGAACAGGTATATAATACAAACTCATGTAATTTGGATCACTGCTTAACACTGAGCACTGAAGAGAGAAACTACACAGTGCTCATATGAGGACTTGGACAGGAACTCTCACGTGCACAAGAAACAACTACTCAAAGAATAAAACAGCTTTACGTGCCAATCACGCAGCACTGTACCAAAGCGGTACTCACTTGGGAGCTATCTGGGCCAGATTGGTGCAGATGAGCCAGCCCCAGTCACCACCTTGCGCATAGAACTCGCTGAATCCCAGTTTTAGCATCAATTCATAAAAAACAGAAGCAGCACTTACAGAATTAAAGCCTGCATTAAAAAAAGAACACCATTGCATTAATTCCAGCTACACTTCTGACTGTGCAGCATTTATTCTCCCTATAAGGTAACGTCGACGTTCCTAAAAAGCTGCAAGTCCATGTTTCCTTGCCTGTCTGACAGACTATATGTAAGCCCTTGTCACATCCAGGCAAGGTCTGGAGAGCAAGCAGAAACCATGAGGAGAAAGTCCAGCCTTTGCTGCAGACTAGTGTTCTCCTAACCCCACCAGTTGCTCATGCATTTGCCACCCCCAAGGGGTTGCCAGACTCCCTTTAAACCATAGTCATACTCCAGCTGAGCCCTGTCAGAGGCACTGAGCATTGCCCAGGGCATGTGTTTCCATTTCTACTGTGAACGTAGTCTCAATGATAATTGGAAACTTTAAGTTTCCACTAGTAATGCACTTCTCCACTAAACCCTGACCACATAAATCATAACCAGGGAAGTACAGAACAGCAAAACCAACCTTCCCCACATCATTCAGCTGCACACATAATTAAATACTAAACTCAGTATCACTTTAAATACTACCTTGCTCCAATTTATTGCAGCTTGTGTTTATATAATTCAGAGCACAAGCTGAACAAGCAGGTATTTGGCTGCAATCTACCATGTAGATACATGAATTCATCTTGTTTCAACTGTTGCTTGTCACCTACCTGTATAATGCTGTTGAATATGGATTCAAAACACCCAAAAGGAACCGTAGCAACTTTACTCTTCCTGCTCACCCCCACACAATTCATTGACTCAATTGCAATTCATGAGTTGTCACTTCATAACTTTTTATAGCCCTTTGTAAATTATCTATACATTGCTCCTAAAACTAATTAATGGTGTCACCTGAAGTCACACTCTTACCTCCCTCTTCCCACATGACACACAGGTTCTTTGTTTCTACACTGGGAAACAAGAAGTGCTAAGAGTTACTGTTATGCTAACAGGGACTATTTCACTGTGAGACTAGGATTGTATTAGTTCAGTTTCTTCTCATACATCGTACCTTTTTTGTGGGGTGCTTCTGAGAAACCATAACCAGGGATAGATGGGCAAATGACTTCAAAAATGTGTTCATCACTGAGGCCATGGCTTGCAGGATCCGTCAGGAGAGGGATAATTTTGTAAAACTCATAAAATGAGCCAGGCCAACCATGAACCATTAATAATGGTTTTGCAGACTGGCCTTCAGGCAAATGAGGAGGCTTTACGTGAACAAAATGGATATCAATGCCTGTAAAAAAGAAAATAATTAATTAACATGCCCAAATTTACCATGACACTGAAACTAATCACAGAACAGATTATGAATAAATCTTTTCTGAAGTCCTTTTTTGGTGAGCATGCAAACACACTGCACTTCTCTGGATCCACTTATCCAAGGACCTTAAAGTACTTTATAATGGGCAATTAAGCATCACAGCAGCCAAATGAGGTCGGCATATTTCTGTTTTAAAATAAATTGCCAAATTAAGACATAGAAGTGAAGCAATCTACTAACGGTAACATAGTGACTCACACAGCTTAAAGGCAGAAGAGACGATTACATCATTTAGTCCAAGTGCCCTTAAATTTTACCCAAATGTCCCTATGTGGCACCAGATAGGCTTCAGTCAACCACAGATTTTTCTTCCTGAATGGCAAACAATTGCAACTTGAAGGCATCAAGAGATAGGGAATCCATCATAACTAGCAGCTGTTTGTTTGGGGGCGTTAATCACTTTCCTTGTTTTGTGCATGCCTTACTTTCCATTTGAACATGTCTGGCTTCTGTATCCAGCCATTGATCCTAATGTTAAAGCAAAAGGAATGTAAAAAGCCTTCAGTAAGTATTCTCTGTCTGTGGAGGCCTCCTGTAGTCAAGTCACACATCTTAACTGCTGATAAACCAATTGTGCTGAATCAAGGATTTGAAAAAATGCCTTGCTAGGAGAGAGTTAAAGTGTTCAATTTGGTAGTTCTTTTCAACCTTTTGTCTAAAGCTTTCAGTATCTCTTTAAGTGAGTAAACCCAAACAGGAAACTATGTTCTTGTACCAGTCTCCTTCATTGTTAAGTAAAAAGGTAAAAATTGCAGTCCTATTTCCTTTGTGATCCTTACAATATGTAAGCAGTAGGCTTCACACAGCGCTGCACTAGTTGCTTCAGGTGAAATGCTTTTCCTCAAACCCATTCAGGGCTTTGCTTTCCAGGAAACAATAATTTGCTCTTAGTAGAGCCTAAACACCTCACTTGATGTATTTAAGCACATTTTACTGACACCAACTCCAGCTCACCAGCAATCCCACCTTCTTTCACTGACTGGGATTTCCCCATCCTTGACAATTCTGCAGACTTCTTTATTCTCTGAGAAACTTTCAAGGGATGACAGAAGCTAGGAATCTGATATACAGCATGTTTGATCTTGTCTTTTCATGTGTCCTCTCTGTAATCATTCCTAACGTTGAAATTTCTCTTCCTATTGCTATACATAGTGCATTGTCCTTACCTTCTTCTCCCTTTTTTGTCTCAGATGATACTTTTTTTTTTCCTAAGGGAAGACCTTTTGCTTTTATCTTTTTCAGCACTAACCATGTTGTACACATTTAAATAAAATCTTTATGTTCTAACCACTATGTAACAACTGTTTATTGTCCCAAATCCATTTTAAATATTATGGTGAACTGCCCCATTTGAAATAACGTACAATTATGGGTGCAAGTAAAAACATAATAGCATAATCTCAAGCTTGAATTTTGCCATCATGTGAAACAATTGCCTGCTTTGCTCTAAATCTACAACTGTACTCCCAAATAACCCAAGCACAACCCTAATTCAAGCATTTAAAACATCCAGTTTGACCAAGCTCCAGCACCAGCAGATCTTAGCTGAATGACCTCTTCCAAAGGCATCTGTGCTTTGAATGGAAAGACAAACCATTCACTCACACCTGGCAGCACGTCAACCCCAAGGGAAAGGCATTCTGTTTTTCTAGGCCTATGAATTCTTGAAACAGTGCAGCAGAGCGCATCTGCCCTGCCAAGCAGGGACAACCTGAGCAGCCAGCACACCCAGCTGAGGAGGGCTGCCAGGCTGATGGCATCACCATGACAGCAGCAGCTGGGGAACTACATGGAGCAAGAGGAGGCATCTGTGGGTATTTTTGCATGATTGCATGCGAGTCTTCTGTTTCCAAATGCCTGTGCTTGGTTCCTGTTAACACCAGCTGACAATCCATCCATGCACAAGGGAATTCCATTTGTCATTCCTTGTCCTAAAGGCTTCAGGAGTTTCTTGCTGCTTGAGCAGCAGTGCCAATGATCCACACCATGGCAGCCAGGGAGGGAAGGCCCATGTGACACAACCATAGAATTCTTATCACTGAGATCCCTTGTAGACAAGGATTATATATTACTGTTTGCTTATTTTTTAAGGGAAAAAGCCACACACCTTGAATCTTAGTTTTGAATTGTGGGTACTTGTTGAGGACTTCAACTTGTTTCTTCCAATTGAACTGGTTTTTCCAGTAGGAGACAACCTTCCTGAGATACACCGAGTTAGTCCCATAATGGAAGAAACTGTTCTCCAGTGGCTCACTGAATCGAGCCTGGTCAAGTCTCCTAAATAAGTCCTATAGGGAAAAAGAAAGAAGAGACATTACAAGGACTTGTGTCTGCCATCTTGTGCTCCACTGTGCATGGTTTCTAGTTATTCCCAACCCAAGTGAAAAGAGAACAATGAACATAACATCTCTAATGACACCTGTGCATTTCGCTGATGCTCCACCAGCTGTTCCAATTCTTTTTCTCCTCCAGATGGCCTCCTTCCTCTTCCATTTACAGCTGTTCTTAACACTCCCTGTTTTTGCAGGGCTGGCTAACCTGTTTGCCAGGCTGATAACCACAGAGGACAACACACTCTTCTGACAGTACTGTGGCTTCACAGTTTAAGCCTTGTTGCCTTTCCGTGGTACTTTGCTCCCCAGGTTACCCAAGAGACCAACATCACAATCAACGCATGGATCTGCCCCAAACCTTTTGCTCTCCTTCCCAAACCAAGGGGCTGGATGTCTTCCTTGGGAAACTGAGGGATTTTGCGTGGCTACAAAGTTGGTGAAACTAGACTGGAATTAAAAGTTTTCCAATCTAAAGTAACTATGGAAGTGACCTTCCCACTGCACTTCAAGGTTACAGGGAATGCCAATGATACTGCAGAATCAGTTCAAAATCACTCAGCAGGGAAGGACAGCCAAGAGCCCCTTTCTACTGTGAACAGAACCACAGAATAGTTGAGGGTGGAAGGCAGGTCTGGAAATCTAATCCCACCCAAACCTCTGCGGGGTTTAAACCTGAACAGCATTTTCTAATATAGTGATAGAGATAGCTCTCAGCCTAAGATGAGTTAGGTGTATGTGCTGGCTCATGCCTCGCACTGCACAGGCAGTCTTAGTCTAGGCAAGATGTTGGTATGTAAGCTCACTGTTCTGGCATTTAACACGTGTACAGAAAGCATGGATTTTTAAATGAAGTTTTTAACATGTCTTTACATACATGCTTTTTGTCCATGCTCAACACCTTTTAAAAAATGTTTTAGTAATGTACGCTAGTGTAACTTTTAACTCCTAGTTTATGTAAGAATATATTTAGAAACAGTTTTCTACCTATGGATTATATTGCAATAGCTGTCATAATACAGCATTCCATGTTTCAAAAACATCTGTAAGTTAGAAATTATCTAGCTTTGTGTCTGCAGTGTAAGGGGGAAATATATTGAAGATCAATGTCCATTGATATTACTAAGGAGGGCAAACAAAGTGTTAAAAAACCCAGGCCTTACTGAGAAAATAGGAATCCATTATACATGAATAATATGAGCAATCCCATGAGTACTGTTTGAACCACTACTCCACACAGATCTGTGAAATTGCACAATCCCTGACTTAAACACACAGAATCAAAATCTTGCTATCTAACAAATTCTGCGACGTATGTGTTTACTGTAATTACCGCTGTGGTATTAGTGTTGGCCAAATTAGATCATTAATTACAGAAGAATCAGCATCCAACACAGCTGCAAACATAAAGCAGTCAAGAAAATGAGATACTCGTAATTGCTTTTGAAAGAAAAAAAGAAAGAAAAAGACAAAAGACATTATTCTTATTCTGGTCTACACAATCAAACTGAGGAAGGTGCACAAACAGGAACACAGAGTTGAGTAATCTGTAATAAGATTTTTATGTTTATTAGGCTTTACAGAGTATGTTTATTTACTAGCAATCTTGCAACAGCCAGCTGAGAACAAAATTGTATAGCAGGATGTGAAATCTGCCTATCCATACCTATCTTCTGAAGTACTGAAAAATCCCTTCCCCCAAGTCCTGGACATCATTACTCATTCTCATAAATGTAACTATTGGTTCAATTTAAAAATTACTTCCAAACAAGTTCTGCATTTATTTAGCCATTTCTTTCTTCTCTCTCCCCAGTATAGAGATTTGCTTACGCTCAGCTCTTCTTCTGTAGTTTCCACCTTAAATGGCCAAATAGTTGTATCTTCTTCAGTGTCAGGCTTTTGTCCCTTGCCCCACCATCCCTCTTTGAAGGGTAATGTCTCTTCTTTCTTCTTGGAAAGTAAGAAGTAGATGATGACTGTCCCCAGAACCAGGAATACTTCAAGCAGCATAATGCCTGCAAGAGAAGAACAGAACTCTGGTAAGCCCAATCAGATATTTCAGACACGTGACATACTTTGTAAAGACTACAGAGGTTTACTTGCTTTTAAAGATAGGATTCGATCTACATGGTGTTCTGTCACTCACAGGACATCAACACGTCTGTAGAATTTCAGAAATAGGATGTTTTAACCTATGCAACTTAAATGGGGAGGAATTAAATGTTTTGCATAAAAGACATTTAGTAAAAACAGAAGTCAAAGCAAGTCAAGAGATCTCATGGCTTGGTAATTAAATAGTCCTCTGATTAAACACGTCACGTTGGCTTCCTCAGTGGCCGCCGATTGCTGCTAAACTTCAACAGTAAAGGAGGTGACTGTGGACATTACTCAAGCTTAATGCTTTCTCTTCCTCTGAAGCTCTAGATTTCTCACAAATTCAAAGCAGAGCATTTCTTCAGTAAGGCTCGCATATCTATTGTTACAGATTTGGAAGGAAAAAACCTGCAAGACATATATAGAGAATAAAAAGTGAAGAGCCTTAGGGAAACCACCTTGTATCCCCCAATCAGCCTGGGGGAGTGGGGCAGGGATATATTTACATAACCCTTGAACAGCAGTACAAAGGGTAGAAGGACCTTCCCTTTCTTTCTCCCCCTGAACTGTTTTAAAGAAAAAACAAAAGACCACATGCATGGTCTCCTGGCTCTAAAACAACTTTCCCCAAGTAATAAAATTCTGTCAAAGTGAAGAACAACCTGATTTCACAGCATATCTGCATAACCCAACTGCAGGGCTGTTTTGCTTTAGTCAAACAGAACACCTTAACAAAAAAAAAATAAAAAAAAATTCATTTGAACTGTTTCATGCTGCAAGCAGAAACAAAATAGTTACTCAGACTCTCTTTACTAATTAACGTTTTCAAGCATCCCTTTAAGTATGAGAAATGTTTGTAAGGTGGTTTGGGGAACAGTACTGTCATCATTTTAATGCATAATTTTAAAGAATGTCATGTTTCAAACACTCATTTGCTGAGGAATTCATAAGACATGAAGTATTTCAAAACTTCTATAGGGCAAGCATTGTTTACAACACAGAACAGTCTTCATTCTCTCCAGAGCTGGAAAGTTTTGTTAGTTTTGCTGCTGCAGAGTAATTTGATGCTCTGAAATTGCTCAAAGATATTCTTGGATCAAAACAGGAATTGTAACACAAATTAATGGGAGTTCACATGATTATAACAGGAGTAAAATTGACCTGCCTTGTAAGTGCCTTTATGTGACAGGACACATTTTAGTCAACCTCGAGTTTAATTTCTAATGCCTGACAATCAATCAATCAATCAATCAAATGGTCAGAATAAGCACCCACTAAAACATTTGTATACAAGTCAGGCACTATGCAGATAGGACAGCAAGCTACAAAAATTTATTGCTTAGACATGCAAGTGCTACAGCCTTAAAAAGTGACCTAAAATTCCTTAATCCTCAGAGGCTGGAGAAATGGGAATGATAGGCACTGAAAGAACTTGATCTGTTTATTTGTTTCACCGGTCCTTCCATAATTTCTGTTGTTTGAGGAGGTGCTAGTTTTTCTCCACAATGTTCTCTGGAGCACAAGACAACAATCTTTTCCCATCTCCACCATACTCAGGCCATAACTTACCCCTGAATTAAAAAGTTTGTCCAATTTCAGGTTGCCTCAACACATAAACCAATGCAGTCTAGGAGCCTCCAGAGCACAATTAAATTTTACTGCAGAGCAGAACTGGAGGGGCTTTTAGAAACCTCAAAGCACTTTACATAGAAATAATACCTACCACAGTATTTAATAGCATTTCTATTACTAAGTCTTCACAGAGAAGAACAGCAACTTCCCTGAAATCACAGCACAACTCAGGCCATATCTAGACTACAAAGGCTCACCAGCATAACTACGTAAACACTACAATATGAAAAATTCAAACTCTTGGCCAACTTCAGTATGTTTACAAAGGCCCACAACAAACAGCCGCGCTAAAAGAAAAGAGAGCTGCTGTCAGTGCCAGCCCCGTTGTTCAGGCAGGATGGCTGGGGTACCTAGAAAAACAGAGGACTCTTTCTCTTGGCTTACGCTTTATCAGCCCCATTGCCTCTGTCGACACGGTGACAGAGGCACAGTGCCTAACACAGAACTGCTTTACCCAGGAACAGAATCCCATCCCATTCTCCAGCAAGAAACTCATATGTCCTAAGTCACTGGAGTACCCAGACCTACAAAAACATTTCTCCTTCCCCCATCTGCTCTCAAGGAGACTTGAGAAATCATCATTTTTGCAGCAGAAGACATGGGAGGGATTGTGTGCAAACACATGCATTTGCCCCGGACTGTGTGTACAAAGAACTCGCTATGTGAAAAGCTACCCATTTTTGCAATTAATTCCAAACAGACATTAGGATGAGCTTGTTTACAATCCAGCAATAAGCACAAAAATCAATTTCAGGTCTCACAAAAGTTCTGTCTTCTATCGCAGAGAATTGGGACCAGTGACAAATTGATTTGCATGAGATGTCATTTTGACTTGGAAGAAGCTGTCTCTGACACTGGTTGGATTATTTTTTGCTAACAGAGAGAGATCCCAAGTTGCTCTCTATATTCAATCTCTCTCAGTTCCGTTGAAAGTGCCTGTAAAATTCCTAATTACAACAAACACAGGGGCCTAGAGCTCCAACTAGGCTATGTTTTCTTCTGACTGCACAGGAGGAAGAGAAAGGGCAAAGTGCGTCAGCAGTATATTAACTTGCACCAGTTCATAGCACACTCAAAGGGATTGTTTTGCTAGTGATGAGTTACTGGAACACAGCATGCTCCTACCAACCTCTCCAGCCTGTGCTGAGAGGAAACCACTTAGAGCAAACGCACTCAATGATTTCCCAAGTTTGCTATTCAAGCTAGTTCTCTAAAACTCCCATGAGTTATTTGAACAGCATAAAGCAGCCTCAGTCATGACGCACCTGCACCAGAATCTCCTCCGCTAATCACTACTGAGCTCTTGTGAGATGGAACTTATTAGCCCCTTACACTTGTTCTATGATACAGCAATACAGGACCATGAATGTGGAAGGAGAAACAGGCACAATAAAACTTTCCTTTACTTACAGTTTTCAGAGATTTAAAGAACAAAGTGCTGGTGTTTTTATTCTCTGAAGTCTCTCGATGCAACCATGCTGGCATGTTGCCTTTAAAAATGACTACTTCAAAGGGAGTTCATGTTTTGCTTTGGCTTTTTCCTCTTTCTATGTGACCAAAGGCAAGACCTTAGAAGGAAATATTTCCATTTATTCCATGGTCAAGTACTTAGACTCCAAGACTTTGCTGTACCCCAGGGTGGATATTGTTTGTAGACAGCACTTAAATACCTTAGACAGTACTTTTATCCTAAAGAGCCCAAGGAAGAATGTTTTTGTTTTGCTACTTTAAAAACATGTTTTGAAAGAAAGCGTGATGGATTCAGTAAATAGCCCAAAACCTAGCTCCTCTTGAAGAAAGCCAAGTGCTTTCAAGAAATACGTTGATTTGCAAGAAAACCCCCAAACTTTCTTACAGTATCTTAATGCTGCTTGTTGAAAACACTCTTGGTTTTCAGCATTTTTTGCATTTTGATTTGCTCTGTCCTCTGTTTGCGCACTAACAGCAGAGGAGCAAAGCAATTATTATTACATCAAAGCTATGTCCTGTCTCATGCCCTGTCTTCATCAGTATTCAGTAACAGATGCCCTGGAGAACAGTGCTATTTATTTTTTAGAGAGGTCATCTATGAAATGGCTTAATGGTAAAATCCCCATCTTGTCCTACTAGTAATCATTCACCTTTGCCTTGCAGCATTAGAATCTATCTGAAACATGTTACTGGAGAAATAAGCAACTGGGAAGACTTTCAACCTAACTTCTAAAAAACTGTTTTGGCCCAAATGCTATGCAACCAAGCTAGTACGGCTTGAATGAGGCACAATACCCACAACTCCGAGTTGGGCTATTAAACCATATCAGTGCAAACCAGCTAGTACATGGGTGATGCAAAAGCTCTAAGAGACCATGCTGCTTTCAGACACATGCCAAAGGTGATCATGGGTTAGAGTTAATTACATTTTCTCTCCAAGGTTGGTTTACTAGCAGACTACAAGGTAGCTCAGAGCGCTTAGCACGCTCTGACGCTGTCAGATACAAGGTTTATTGATCAATAATTACTCTGCAGGAGAAATAACAGCTCAATTCAGAAGTGGTGTTTCCATTTATTTTTGTTCTGTTACATAAACTCCCCCATTAGGTTTTACTGAAAAGGCACCCCTCTGCCGCAGCGTCTTTGTTTACAGATCAGTTTGCCTGAAGAGCAGCAATTGCAGGTTACTCTTCCCAACAGATCTGAAGGAAAAACAACGCACTGAAGGACTTAAAAAAACTCATGAAACCTGTAACAGGGTCCCCTAGCACTGACAGCCTATAAGGGACTAAGACGTGGCACAGTCCCAGAAGCTTCACCCTCAGTCCATGTCCTACCATCTCCGGGCATTACATTTTTGTCATTATGTAGCACCAGAAACAGAGAGAAAACCATCAAGTGAAGACATACGTGTAAGAAAAGCTTCCTATTTGTGTAGTTTATGGAGCATTATGACAACCTTCAAAATAGCAACACAGGAATTGCTTTGCATACAACTGATAACATCTCCCAGGTGAGCATAAAATGATACGTTAACATTGTAGGGAAGGAGGAGAGGTAGGCATCGGATGAAATAAAGCATCCTACGCAGGGAAGCAAATCAAAGACAGGAAATAGAAATCCAATAGAGTTTCTGGCTTGTCTCGATAAGAAGTTTACCATTTACATTTTTTATTGCCATAGGGAGGTGGCGCACAATGCTATCTCCAAAACAGCAGGAAGAGATATCATTCTGTTCCACAATCTTTTTCTAGACTGTTCACAATCAGGAATTAGCCAGCAGGAACCTAACTAGAAGACTACAACCAAGGAAAGGGGTCACCTCCCCAAAGAAGGAGAAGCCATGCTCTCTCTCCCAGGGGAACGGTCAGGCCTCTCCCAGGAGCGGGGCACACCACACCTGGGACAGGGTTGGGGGTACGCCTCCATCACCACAGAGAACGCCCCACGCCTGTGGCAGTGAGGCACTGCTCCTTTGCAGCTCTTCATCCGCTCGGCCCCTTGGACAACAGTAACAATCGACGGAGAGCTAATTGAAGGCTCTGGAGGTACCCGCATGCATCACCCAGAACTCATACTTAGGGCGGTCAGTCCCAGAGGCTCTTCATTCCAGGGGAGCAGCTGAGTACCTCATACAACATATTCCCACCTAGTTTTTCCCTATGATACAGTGACCATCAGGTGGTATCATCTCTTCAGTACTACACTGAAATCCAACATGCACTGAGACCCAAGCCTAGCTAAGCAAAAAAGACAAGTAATATGGGACTAAGTTTACTGTTACCCACTTTGCCTCACCCAAAGGAGGCATATTTATGCAACCACTGGCCGGTCAAAGCTCATCTCACAATCATAATTTAAAATACTGCACACCACATCTTTTAAGAGGAAAATACTCAATTTACAAGAACACATATTTAAGCGCCACTGTGTGCTCTTTCAAATCCGAGCCCAACATACTCTTATGTGCTTCTTAAAAACATGTCTTATTTATCTCAATTTTCCTTACTTTGCTTCTATTATGCTTGAACAAACCCACTTCCTTCAGAGAGTCTAAAAAAAGCCTGCGGGCTGCATAAATGCAAACTGGCAGAATCCGACCTAGGATCTGTGTGATACCTGTTAGTGTGACCTAATGACTATGTGCACAATTCAGGAGAAAGGAGATCTACTCTCCATCTGCAGTCATTTCTGTTTAGGACTCTACAAACAGAAGAGCTGCTAAAGGATTCTTAAATCAGCACTGTTCAGTCACGATAATTAAGGGTGAAAGAACTGTTTAAAATTTCACTAGAATGCATTTGATAGCTACAACATTAAGGTTAGATCATGCAGATTTTATCCTATTTATCCTATCCAGCCTTTAGCCTATTTAACAACCCTCAAATTCCAACGACAGTAACAGAGGTTTTTCTGCATGAATGCAGAGAAGCAACAGAAGCCTGGCATCCAACCTGGGGGTGAACACAGCTCAAAGATGGGTCTCCTAGACAGACCTCTCTCAAATCGCATGTTACAGTTAAAAAAGGGAAGGATATCATGCCAGTAAAAAGTTTTTAAAACAGTTCGTAGCTACTGTTCAGCCAACTAAGTGACACAGTCCAATAAAATAGACTCCAAAGAAGATCTCAAACTTTACTTCACGTTTAATTTCAAATGTCTGAAAAGAAATTACAAATAGCACATTGTTCTGTTTTGCCTTCCACCAGAGTTTCTAGCAATAATGAGATGAATCTCCTCATCCTATGCCAGCATCTGCATTTTACAGAGAGGGGTAGAAAAAAGTGCAGATGAACCAAAAGACTGAGATGTTACAGATAAGGAAATGAGATCGAGGTAATTGTTCCTCAGGCCTTAAAGGAAATTCAGGCACTATTTTTAGCTTCACTAAATCCTCAAGTACTAAAGAGTAAAAGGTTGCCTTCCTCCCCTGCAATGGTATTATGGCCAATGTTTTGCCCAGTCTGATCTCTAGATAAGACTCAGATTCATCCTGTACTGCTTGGTGGTACAGCACAGCATGTGTCCTTCTGTTTACTGTGGGATTTTCCATTAGTCTAATTCTCTTAAGATTCTTCCATGAAATCAGAGAGGGAAAGATCATCTTTAACTAGCAGCTTTACAAGCTTTTTGTATTAGCGCTGTTAGAAAATTGTGTTACTAAAGCCTTTAATTATTAACACATGCAGAACTGACGTGTATGCGGTGCCTTAGAGGGGAAGAAAAAAAAAAAGAGTGCAAACAGTTTGAAATCTTGCACTCCAAAGTATGTAAGAACAAAGTACATAACAATCTTTCAGTTAAAAGAAGGTGTGGAGATGGAAATGATGAATATAAAGATTGCCAAAGAAAATTTCTGGCAATCTGCAAGACAGTAAGAGGAGGTGCATGCTGTAAATTTAAATTAGGATCATGACTCCAAGTAGTAAGGCCAGCATGAACGAAAACATGTATGAGTGTAAAAAAAAAAAATTTTTTTTTTTAATAAATTGTGACTATGGAAACAGGAAGAAACTTGTTATCTCTCTATGAAGACTTCATTCTCAAAGAGAAAAGGAACTTTGAATGATGAGAGAGGAGGGGAACAGATGGTAGTCATCATTTTCTGTCAAATAACTGCAACACCAAAAGGATGTGCCAGAGTAAACATGTAACAAGAACAATTCTTACTACATCTCTCTCTTAATAACCTCTAAATATTTAAGTTCTCTTTGTATTTAAGGGCTTCATCTAGAAAAGTGCACTACCTGTACCCACCAGATTAGAGCAATTAACACTCACGATGAAGCAGCCAAGAGGACAAGGTCCTTCAACAGAGCTTTATTTTTGATTCATAATACATAGTGATTTAACCTGAGAGAAAGACTCGTCTTCTATTAGACAGCAGAGCATACCCAGGGTACAGATGCAGTGGGCAGCCAGGGCATACGGAACAAACTGGTAGCACAATAGTTATGTCTTCACTGCAGAGCTCAAAAGAAGAAAAAAAAAATAATCAACTGCTAAGTGCAATAAATATGAGAAGAATTGCTCGAGGTAGAGAAAGAACGAAAAAAAAATTAGTTTGCTGAGCCTTTACTTGTCTTGTGGATTACACCTAATCATCTCCAACAGAGATGTTTCAAAAAAAAGTTGGGAGGAATGTTGGAGAACAGCTCACTTCTCAAACCTAGAAAACAGCTCTTGTTCTTTACCCCAGTAGGATCCCTCCATAAACATGATCACAGATAATTTCCTCATTCTGGCAAATGGAGTAGAAGACGGCATCATACACTATTGAAAAAAGCAACTAACAAAGCATGGCTACCACAATTCCCACAGAAATATTCCCAGCCCTGCCAATCAGAAAGCATTTAATCAATAAAAATATGCTTAAACACATATTAAAGCCGATAACGCTGCTTTTAAAAAAAAAAAAAAAAAAAAAATAAAACCCAGGGTATATTCAAATCATTGTGTTAGCCATCCTGCTACGTCTAGTATGACCAAGATATTAAAGCAAATGCCATTTTAGAAGTAGATTTTTGTGCTTTACTATTTACGTAAATACCCATTTACACACACAATGATGTTTTTAATTAAAAATAATGTGTTCAGAGGAAGAATCCAGGACTTCTTCAGTAGTAGTATTCAGAAGGGAAAAAGTATTTTCAGCATTAATTACAAGCAGACCAAAGCTCTTCAGAGAGAAGCAAGATGCTCTACTTTCCAAGTGACTTTTCTTTAGGGACTTACACAGTAATTAAAGATCTATTTGCCACATTTGGAACTTGTGCACTAAAGAAGACTGCCCCGGTTCCAGGATTGTGCGTTTGAGCCTGCACTCTTGCAGGCTCAACAAAGCAGTGCACACTCTGCCACAAAGGTAAGACTTTACCTCTGCTTATCTGGCCACAAAATTTGAATACTCCCAACTATAATACAAGAAACGTGCATAGGAACATGTAAGATAATCAATTCATTTTGCCTAGAGCTATAAGCTATACCTCACCTACCACCCCCATCCCTGCTTTGCTACTTCTCCACTGACAAATTACTTGACAAACTATTACTGAAGAAACAAGAATTTCTAGGAGTATTACCATTCTGGAATTATTACCCCAAACCTTTTTATTTACCTGTTGTAATTACTTAGAACAAATTGGCCACATATATATTCTACTAAGAAGCCTGAAATTGTTTCACAGTGCTTGCCATACTAAAACATTGCAGTTCTATGTCTAAAAATACTAGGTAAATCTGAAAGCTTTGCTGAAACCCTAGATGAACAAACAGGCTGAAAACATGGTATTGCCCTACGGAATGACCAAATACAAGGAGTATAGTAGATCAACAGGGGGGGGAAAAAGGCCTTTTAAACACCTAGTAATCCAAAACCTATTTTGGGCAATTCATACAGACAAATTGCATGTGGATTCTGGCTGCACTGGTTATTACCAACTGTGCTCTATTTTGAATTATTTACTTCAACACCATGATTGCCCCTATGAAAAAAATAACAAAATTTGGAAGAAATAACAAACAAGCAGAGTTTAAGCAAATCATACATAAGTTTTTATATAGGAATTCAGACTGGAAAAGATGTAGAACAAAGAGTCATGAACTTGACACTGTGCCAGGACCTTTCCCACAAAGACTTCAGCTCTGACAAATATCTAA